>NC_134701.1:54482954-54801136 GCF_043290135.1 Rhipicephalus microplus | reverse complement strand
GTAGGCCTCGGAGCTGTGCTTGTGCAGTGGCAAGAAGACACGGAACGAGTGATCGCCTACGCAAGCAGGACGCTAGCACGCGCTGAGGCCAACAACTGAGAAAGAATGACTCGCCGTGGTCTGGGCAGTTATAAAATTTCGCCCGTATTTGTATGGCCGCCCTTTCACAGTTATAAGTGACCATCATTCCCTCTGTTGGTTGACTAATTTAAGAGATCCGACCGGCAGATTAGCACGGTGGAGTCTGAAGTTACAAGAGTTTGATATGACGGTCATACACAAGTCTGGGAAGCGCCATACGGACGCCGACTGCCTGTCTCGATCACCAGTAGAGTCAGCTTCTCTTTCTGACGACGACGATATGGCCTTCCTTGGTGTTCTTGACGCGTCCACGATTGCCCAACAACAACGAAGTGACCCTGAATTACTTGATTTGATTAATGTCGTGGACGGACGTTCTTCGAGGGCACCTAGAGTCTTTGCAAGGACATTATCGTAGTTTTGTTTACGCAATGGTGTCCTCTACAAAAGAAACTTTTCATCCATCGGAGCTCCCTATTTGCTCGTTATTCCAGCACCCCTTCGAACTGAAGTGCTCCAAGCATGTCACAATAAGCCGATGTCTGGCCATTTAGGCTACACTCGCACATTGGCAAGAGTACAGCAGGGATACTACTGGCCACGACTCACAACAGCCGTCAAGCACCACATTCAGACTTGCATCGATTGCCAGCGACGCAAGTCACCTTCAAAGAGACCCGCCGGTCAGCTGCAACCAGTTCAGGTTCCACGTACACCGTTTGAACAGATAGGAATGGATATTTTGGGACCCCTTCCTACTTCTACTGCAGAGAATCGCTGGGTTATAGTCGGAACAGACTACCTAACGAGGTATGCCGAAACAAAAGCTATTCAAAAGAGCACCGCAGTGGAAGTGGCGAGATTTTTCATACAAAATATTCTGCTACGCCACGGTGCCCCGACTATCGTGATCACAGACCGCGGAACAGCATTTACGGCAGCTCTTTTAGACCACGTCCTGATGCTTAGTGGAACGACTCACCGTAAGACCACTGCGTACCACCCGCAAACAAATGAACTAACGGAGCGCCTCAACAAGACGATTGAAAACATGCTGTCGATGTACGTGGATGTCCAACATAAGAATTGGGACGAAATTTTACCCTATATTACGTTCGCATACAATATGGCTAAACAAGAGACGACTCGCATGACTCCATTCAGCTTGGTTCACCGAAGGGAGGTACGGACTATGCTGGATGCGATGTTGCCACATGAATGGGACGCTACCCACACAGGCGCTGACGTGTTCACTGAACGCGCGGAAGAAGCTAGGCAGCTCGCCCGCTTACAGATCCACCAGCGACAAGACTACGACGCAGGCCGCTACAATGCTCGCCATAGAACTGTAACGTACAAAATCGGTGACAGAGTGTGGGTTTGGACACCCGTACTAAAACGTGGACTGTCCGAGAAGCTGCTAAGGCGATATTTCAGGCCATACCGAGTATCGCGCCAGCTAAGTGACGTCACCTACGAGGTTGTCTCCGATAGTCCCCAATGCCCGAGGCGTCGCCAGCACCAGCCTGAACTTGTTCATGTAGTGCGTATGAAGCCGTATGTGAGTGACTGACTGCACGTTAAAAAAGTACTGTGCGTCTGAATCAGCATCAGTGCGATGCTCTTATAGGGAGGGGCAAGTGACACGTGTTTATAAGAAAATAACGATGATAGGGATGTTTTGTAGATTCTAGCTAGTGGGTCAGGTGGTTTTTCGGGACGACAACGAAGCAGGCATCTAGCTGTACAGCTGATCCTGAATACGCTCTTTTCGCTGCCCTAAGCTGCTGTCATGTTTTGTTTGTTTGCGTTGCACTGCGACAATATATATATATATATATATATATATATATATATATATATATATATATATATATATATATATATATATATATATATATATATAAATTATCTTTCGCGGTCCTATCCGAATGAAGAGCGTGATGCGATCATTTTTCACTTAACTAAATATTATTCAATCTTGTTGCGACGAGATGATGAACCGGTGAAGTCGGCTAATTTGTTAGCTTTGATATTGGCGTCAAATGTAGCGCCAACAGCGGAGTGCGTGATCGAAAGCAAGGATGTAGTGAGCGAGTGGCAAATAGCTTCACCGCATTTCTCTCTGATCATACGGTAGTAAACTGACCACGTACAGCACTGCTTGCGTTTTGATCACGGTTCATAGTGACTGTAGCAAGATTTATCTGCGTGGAAAAATCAACTCTTGCCTTTTACGTTATTTGTGGTCAGTGACCCATTTTCGTGAACTTCTGCATTTAATTTTTCCGGCAAACATTTATTTTGTGTGCATGTCCACATAATTACAAATATGAGCGAAGCCTGAATGTTTGTTCAGTATGTGTGCTGCTTATACAATGATATTTTCAGCGAGTAATATGTGGAGTTCAGTGTTCCCCAACCGCCATATGATAATTAGAGACGCCGCAGAGAAGAGCTTCAGAAACTTCGATAACCTCTGGTTTTTCAACGTGCACCCAAATCTGAACGCATGGGCCTACAGCATTTTCACCTCCATTCAACAGAGAGAGAGAGAGAGAATTTATTTACAGAAAGGTAGAGACACTGGGGAAGGGTGACTGGTGAGTGAAAGAGTGATGAATGACGATGGTAAGGTAGAGAGATGATATTGTTACGGGTAACTTATTTAATAAATTAAATACGATGCACTGTGCTCGGCGCACAAGATGGCGACAGTTCATAAACAACCAGCCACCAACGTCGTCTTTCTCTTTCTTCCAGACAGGCTGTGCCGGCTGTTGCGTATCATAACTCCCCGGTGGTAGAAGCACCGTCTCGGTGCTTGAGCGACTCGGATCCGGTAAAAGGAGGGTGATAGGGCTTGAGTCGAGCTATGTGCACGATGTCACTCGAAGGTGACGATGATGATGTTGAATCGGCTGGAACGATCTCGTATGTAACGTCAGTCACCTGGCGAACGACGCGGTATGGTCCAGTGTAGCGTGACAGCAGTTTTTCAGAAAGCCCTACACGCCGAGTCGGGGACCAGAGGAGGACAAGGGAACCCGGTGAAAAGTGCACGTTTCGATGATGGGAATCGTAGAGCTGTCTTTGGTGCTCCTGTGAAGCCTGCAGGCGGCTGCGGGCGAGTTGGCGTGCGTGGTCGGCTCGCGCGATGGCTTCGCCGACATACTCAGTGACCGAGGGCAGCAAGGTGTCAAATGGTAGGGCGGGTTCTCGGCCGTATAGAAGATGGAATGGTGAATAGCCGGCAGTGTCGTGACGTGACGAATTATATGCGAACGTCACAAATGGCAAATGAACGTCCCAGTCCCGGTGGTCGGCCGCTACGTATTTAGAAAGCATGTGGGTTATGGTGCGGTTGAGGCGCTCCGTAAGACCGTTCGTTTGTGGATGGTACGAAGTGGCAAACTTGTGCTTGGCAGAGCAAGAGCGCAGGATTTCATCAACGACAGCTGATAGGAAGGTGCGGCCCCGGTCAGTGAGAAGTTGGCGTGGAGCTCCGTGTACTAAAATAATATCATATACCAGAAAGTCCGCCACATCGGTTGCGCAACTCGTCGGAAGTGCTCGTGTGATAGCATACCGTGTCGCATAGTCAGTGGCGACAGCGATCCATTTGTTGCCTGAGCTGGAGATCGGGAATGGGCCAAGCAGGTCGAGGCCAACTCGAAAAAAAGGTTCGATGGGAATGTCGATCGGCTGAAGGAATCCAGCTGGTAGGGAAGATGGCTTTTTGCGGCGCTGGCAGGGTTCACAAGCGGCGACGTAGCGTCGAACAGAGCGGGCAAGACCAGGCCAAAAGAAACGACGACGTACACGGTCGTATGTGCGAGAGACGCCCAAGTGGCCCGCCAAAGGAGCGTCATGAAGTTGGTTGAGAATAGTCGCACGAAGATGTGTTGGTATGACGGGGAGCAAGTCGCGGCCATATGGATCGAGGTTACGGCGATACAGGATGCCGTCTTTCACCAGGAACATTTGTAGAGATGCGTCGTGAGGCCTTGACTCAAGTTTGCCAATGATGGTTCGCAGGGAAGCATCCAGGCGTTGTTCGTGCCCAAGGTTGAGTAGCTGCGTCACAGACAGAAGGTCTGGAAAGGTGTCAGTATGGGCAGCCTCTTCCACGGGGTAGCGTGATAAGCAATCAGCATCTTGATGTGACCGCCCTGTTTTGTACGTTACGGTGAACGTGTATTCTTGTAATCGTAGGGACCAACGAGCGAGGCGTCCTGTGGGATCCTTGAGTGAGGCCAGCCAGCAGAGCGCGTGATGGTCGGTGACTACCCGGAACGGACGCCCGTATAAGTATGGGCGAAATTTGGCGACTGACCACACGAGAGCGAGACACTCACGTTCCGTGATTGAATAGTTGCGCTCGGCTGTAGATAGCAGGCGGCTTGCATATGCTATAACACGGTCATGTCCGCGTTGATGTTGCATTAGCATTGCCCCGATGCCATGCCCACTAGCGTCAGTGCGAACCTCGGTTGGAGCTGATGGATCAAAATGGGCTAAAA
Source organism: Rhipicephalus microplus (assembly GCF_043290135.1). Lineage (NCBI taxonomy): Eukaryota > Metazoa > Arthropoda > Arachnida > Ixodida > Ixodidae > Rhipicephalus > Rhipicephalus microplus. The sequence goes on along the minus strand of NC_134701.1, from coordinate 54,796,532 downwards.
TCGGCGGTGTTGTAAGGAGCGTCGTGAGCTGGGAAAAGGATGAGGCTTGATCAGCGCCCCAGAAAAACGGGGTGTCCTTCTTCAGGAGGTTTGTGAGTGGGCGTGCAATGATCGCGAAGTCCTTAACAAACCGTCTAAAGTAGGAGCACAAGCCCACAAAACTGCGAACGTCCTTTGTTCACTTCGGAACAGGAAAGTCCGTGACGGCGCGAATTTTCTCTGGATCCGGGCGGACTCCTGCGGCATCGACGATGGGGCCAAGTACGGTTATTTGACGACGAGCAAAGTGGCATTTCGACGAGTTCAGTTGAAGTCCGGCTCGACGAAAAACTTCAAGAATCGCCGATAAACGCTTGAGATGGGAGTCGAATGTGGGCGAGAAAACGATAACGTCGTCTAAATAACATAAGCAGGTTGACCATTTAAACCCTTGGAGCAACGAGTCCATCATTCTTTCGAATGTGGCCGGCGCATTACAGAGACCAAAGGGCATAACTTTGAAGTGATAAAGCCCGTCAGGAGTGACGAATGCGGTCTTCTCACGGTCCATCTCATCCACAGCGATCTGCCAATAGCCAGATCGAAGGTCGATAGTGGAAAAATACTTAGCACCGTAAAGGCAGTCTAAGGCATCGTCAATTCTAGGCAACGGATAAACATCTTTCTTCGTAATTTTGTTGAGATGCCTATAATCTACACAAAAGCGCCATGTTTCATCCTTCTTTCTGATCAGGACGACAGGAGAAGCCCAGGGGCTACAAGAGGGTTCGATTATGTCTTTTGCAAGCATCTTTTCGACTTCCTGTTGTATGACTGTGCGCTCGGACGCAGAAACACGGTATGGACGTCGGTGAATGGGACTCGCGTCACCGGTATTGATGCGATGAGTAACAACACTCGTTCGGCTTAAAGCCGTGCTGGCGAAGTCGAAAATGTCACTATAGGACTCCAGGACGTGACGAAGGGCTTTCGCTGATCAGGAGCGAGGTCTGATGGTACCATGTGGTTAACGTCGACGCCCGATGAACGTGTTAGAGTTGGTTCATTGTCTGAGGTGCAGCAATCATCCACTGTGAAGGGTTCAACCGTATGGTCTTGTAGAGCAGTAATTTCGGCCAGGGAGATACCTTGTGGAAGAATTTGGGCAGTGAGGGCAAAATTGACAATAGGAAGGCATGTGCGGTTTCCAACAATTGTCAAAATGGTGTGCGGAACAGTGACGCCATGCGTAAGCATCACGGCATGAATTGGTGCCACCATGTAATCGCCGTCAGGTACAGGTGGTGTAGAGAAGAGGTCGATATGTGTGACACAGTTAGGCGGAAGGCGTGCGAAATCAATGCAGCAAAGGCGACTTTGGGGTGGGTTGGTCAGATCAGAAAGTAGAGGCATTTCAAGGTCAAGACAGCCGGCAGAACAATCTATACGGGCCGAGTGAGCGATTAGAAAATCCATGCCTAGAATTACTTCATGAGGACAATTTTCTATAACGGTGAAAAGAACAGCAGTGCTTCTATCGGCGATAGTCACACGGGCAGAGCACATGCCAATAATCGCGGCAGTTCCCCCGTCGGCGACTCGAACGGCTCGGTTCAAGGCGGGTGTGACAACTTTCTTTAGGCGGCGACGAAGAGCAGCACTCATTATGGACACATGCGCGCCGGTATCGATCAATGCGCGCACAGGTACATTGTGTAATGTAACGTTCAACAGATTCCGGGTCGTCGGTAATGTTACACGAGGATTTCTTGCAGAGGTCGTCGTCAATGGAGCTTCACCTCCAGAAGCTGCACTGCCTAGTTTTCCGGTCGGGGGCGCTGCGAATAGGTCGGAGAGGCAGGACGGCGTTGTGGGGGCGAACGAGATTGACGGGGAGCAGGGGATGGTGAGCGGGCGTAGCGAGGTCTCGTCAGAGGTGCGGCAGAATCAGAAGATGTGGTCGGCATAGGGGAACCAAAATCAAATGTTGAGGACGACTGGTGGTCAGAAGTGGCTTGGGTAGGAGGCCCATAGCGTGCCGGCGGAGCCCAGTGATTGCGGCAGTGGCGAGCAATATGACCGACACGTCGGCAGTTGAAGCAGATGGGCTTGTCGTCCAGTGTACGCTATTCGAACAAATTGCGCTGTCGAGAGTAGTTGGACCCAAATCGAGGAGCGGATGGACGACGATAAAAAGGCTCGGCAGAGTAGACTGGTTGAATGGGGTGTAGGCCGACGTTCGATAATTCTTGACGAACGACGGCTTGTATCAGTGAGATCGTGGTCGGTGAAGGATCTGGCGTTGGAAATGGAGTAGCTACTGGTTGGGCTGCCTCGACCTCACGACGAATGATGCGGGTGAGGTTTTCACATCGGGGAACTGGGCGGATGGAGTCATCACAAGAGGAAGTAGCAGCTGTGTTCGGCAGGCGCGTGATGCCGTGGGTGACGCGGCGGGCTTTAGCCTGTTCTAGACGGCGGCACTCTGTCAGGATCGTGTCGATTCTCGTGACATTATTAAAAACCAGCAGGTTGAAGGCATCGTCAGCAATCCCTTTGAGGACATGGTTAACTTTTTCTTCTTCTGACATGCGCTGGTCGACCTTGCTACAAAGCGCCAAGACGTCAAGAATGTAAGAGACGTACGATTCAGTAGACGTCTGGGCGCGAGTGGCGAGAGTCTTCTTGGCAGCGAGCTGACGACCAGATGAATCGCCGAAAAGATCACGGATCTTCGATTTGAAAAGATCCCAGCTTGTGATTTCGGCTTCGTTGGTTTCGAACCATGTCCGCGGCGTGCCGTCCAGGTAAAACACAACATTGGCGAGCATGAGCGTGGGATCCCAGCGGTGGGTAGCACTGACTCGCTCGTACCGGTGCAGCCAGGAGTCAACGTCGATGGTGCCGTCAGCGGAGAAAGTTCCAGGATCCCGCAGGGGTGGCAGGGTGACGTAGGTTGTCGACTCGGATCGAGAGACCGGTGGGGATGAGGCGCTGGCAGTTGAAGTAGCCGAAGAGTCCCCGGTGTTGCGACCGCTGCGCGTCTCCATCGAGGTACGGGAGTCGTCCACCTCCACCAATAATGTTACGGGTAACTTATTTAATAAATAAATACGATGCACTGTGCTCGGCGCACAAGATGGCGACAGTTCATAAACAACCAGCCACCAACGTCGTCTTTCTCTTTCTTCCAGACAGGCTGTGCCGGCTGTTGCGTATCAATATGTTCTTATTAGGCTGGGTAACTCTACAGACGTGCGTCTAGTCCAGTAACTTCTAAGAAAGTGATGACGGCACGTATAACCACATGTGTGCTGCTGGCGTCTGGCCAAGGACCTAACACCAACTCATCGGTTACTTGTCGACTGATATATCCGCAAATTGAAGATATCAGTGGCTGATGTTCACTTGTATACGCTGGACAGTCGCAAAATACATGTTCGAGCGTTTCTGGCAACCGACAGTGACCACAATCGGGACCTGTGTCATTACAGCCAATGAAGTGGGTGTAACGTCTCGTGTGCGCCACACCGAGGCGAATGCGATGAATATTGCATGAGATGCTTCGGTTTAACTTGTGAGGCATACTGGACTTTTTTCCGGGTCCCATTTGTGCAGCCGCTTGTGCTTGTGTTCTGGTTTATGCCAGTGCTCTAAGATGGAGTTGCGCATTACGCGTCGAAGAAGGATGTTAGTAACTTGTCAAGAAAATGCGATGCACACTTCCGGGGCACTATTTAAACCTCTCTTAGCTTCAGCGTTCACCACTTCATTGCCCATTATGCCACAATGAGCAGGTATCCATTGAAACGTTACATAATATCCAGTTTTTGTAGCAATGTCAAGAATCTCTGTTATTTCAATCGATAAAGTATGATATTTTTACCTAAAGAAAGAGACGCCGTATCGACAAGGCTGTGCAATAGGTGTGTTTGAAAGCAGCGGTCTTGGCGTGACCAGTCCACCAGCGAGCGAGTGGAGATCACCCTTCGTCTTCATCGTCAGGCACACACGCGCGTCGCCCCCCAGAATCTCAGTGTGCATGCATGTAGCATAATCGCCGACGGCAGAAGCGCCTTCTCCGCCCATCTAAATGTCAACGTCACAAGGAGAGTGGTAGGGCTTCAAGCGCGCAACATGTACCATATCGGTAGCCTGTTGAGCACATGAAGGCGACGGGGCGGCAGTACCTAATTCATATGTCACAGGAGTAACGATACGAAGGACTCGGTATGGACCTGTGTAGGGAGTAAGAAGTTTTTGTGACAAGCCAACTCGACGAGTTGGAGACCAGAGCAGGACCGAGGAACCGGGCGGAAAGTGTATGTCGCAGTGTCGTTGGTCATACAAATGCCGTTGCTTCTCTTGAGAGGTCAGAAGGCAAGTACGGGTGATTTCGCGTGCGTGAGCGGCCCGAGTGATAGCATCCCTTGCATATTCACTGGTCGGCACTGCAGGGCACGGTATGCCGGTGTCTAGAGGCAATGTTGGTTCTCGGCCGAACAGCAGAAAAAACGGAGAGTAACCGGCAGTGTCATGGCGCGAAGAATTATAGGCAAATGTGACGTACGGCAACGCAGGATCCCAGTTCGTGTGGTTGGTAGAAACATACTGTGCGAGCATGTCTGTAAGACTTCAATTTAGACGCTCTGTGAGTCCGTTGGTTTGCGGATGGTATGACGTGGTCAGCTTGTGTCTCGTTTGACAGGACTGCAACAAGACGACTATGACCTTCGACAAAAAGATGCGGCCAGGGTCTGTAAGCAGCTGCCGTGGGGCTCCGTGTTGCAAAAGCTCGTCCTTGAGGAGGAAGTTGGCGACTTCTGTAGCACAGCTCGTTGGAAAAGCTCGTGTGATGGCATAACGCGTGGCGTAGTCGGTGGCCACTGCAATCCAATCGTTAACTGAGGAAGATAAGGGGAAAGGGCCAAGTAGGTCCAAGCAAACGCGGAAGAACGGTTCTGACGGAAAATCAATTGGTTGAAGGCGTCCGGCGGGAAGTGCCGATGGCGTTTTGCGGTGCTGACATTCCTCACAAGCCGCAACGTATCTTCTGACTGAGCGTGCAAGCCCTGGCCAGTAGAAGCGTCGGCGTGTTCGGTCATAAGTGCGTGACACACCAAGGTGACTGGCAGTTGGAAGGTAATGAAGTTCATTTAAAACTTCCGAGCGTAAGTATTTTGGAATGACAAGCAGCAGGGCCGGTCCATCCTGCTCGAAACTTTGGCGTATAATACACCATCGTGGAGCACAAATGAGCGATAGGACAGTTTGGAAGATAGGGATTCGAGGCGCTCAATGATAGCACGCAAGGACGTATCATGGCGCTGCTCGTCACCGATGGATGTCATTTGCGAAAGAGAAAAGACGCTAGGCTCGGTGTCGGTGTCGGTGTCAGGCATAGGGCTTGACTCAGCGACCGGGTAGTGAGACAGGCAGTCTGCATCCTGGTGTAGACGTCCAGACTTGTACGTCACCGTGTAGGTATACTCTTGCAGTCGCAGGGACCAGGGTCCAAGCTGGCCAGTAGGATCCTTCAGCGACGTAAGCCAACATAGCGCATCATGGTCTGTTATTACAGAGAAATTTGTGCCATATAAATATGGGCGCAACTTTGAGACTGCCCAAACAAGAGCAAGACACTTACGCTCTGTAATGGAATAGTTGCGCTCAGCAGCTATGAGAAGGCGGCTAGCGTAGGCGAGAACTCGGTCGTGTCCCCGCTGGCATTGGGCTAGGACGGCTCCAATCCCGTGACCACTAGCATCGGTTCAGACTTCTGTCGGCATGAATGGGTCAAACTGAGCGAATATAGGTGGAGTCGTCATAAGCGTGATTAGATGAGAAAAAGCCGCAGCTTGGTTGGTACCCCATGTAAACGTGACGTCTTTTTTCAGAAGTTAAGTGAGGGGTCGAGCGATGGTTGGGAAAGCTTCCACAAACCTTCTAAAGTAGGAAAAATCCTACAAAACTCCGGACGTCTTTGACTGACCGGAACACTGAAAAACTGGTGACTGCACGAATTTTCTGCGGGTCCGACTGCACACCAGATGCGTCGACAAGGTGGCCCAGCACCGTTTTTGCCGGCGTCCAAAGTGGCACTTTGACGAGTTTAATTGAAGGCCTGCAGTGCGGAATATGTCAAGAATAGCTGACAAACGCGGAAGGTGGGTCTCAAAGTTTGGGGAATATACGACGACATCGTCAAGATAACAAAGACATGTTGATCATTTGAACCCTTGTAGCAGAGAGTTGATGATGCGCTTGAAGTGGCTGGGGCGTTGCATAGCCCAAATGGCAAAAACTTGAACTGATATAGGCCGTCCGGAGTTACAAACGCAATGTCCTCTTGGTCTTTTTCGTCGACAGCAATCTGCCAGTAGCCGGCACGTAAGTCTGTTAAAGAAAAGTATCGGGCGCCGTGGAGACAATCGAGAGCGTCTTCGATGCGGGGTAAAGAGTAAACGTCCTATTTCGTTATTCTATTCAGATGGCGGTAATCCACGCAGAAGAGCCGCGTGCCATCTTTCTTTTTAACGAGCACAACGGTTGCCGCCAGGGCTTGACGAGGCTCCAATTATTTCTTTGTCTAGCATCTTCTTGACTTCTTGTTGAATTACTTTACGCTTGGTTGCAGACACCCGGTATGGTCACCGATAAATGGGAGGAGAATCACTTGTGTTAATGCGGTGCTTGACGAGTGAAATCTGGCCGAGTGGACGGCTGTCTATATTATATATGTCGCGGTATGAAGCCAGAAGGCGGCAGTGCGTGGCTGACTTCTCAGGTTCGAGGTACAGGGCGATCATAAAGTGTATGGTTGCATCGAGGCACGTAGTACCCGGCGAGTGACGTTGGTGATCGGGACATACGTCTGTCGCAAAACAGGTGACTTGGTCGTCAATTAAGGGGCTTAGCGTGGCGACGGATATTCCTTGAGGCAGTACATGTTTCAAGAAACCAAAATTGATAAGAGGTAAATATGTTAGGTTAAAGGCCATGGTTACGATGGAGTGTGGGAAAGTAATGTCGCGCGCCAGGAGAACATCAGGAATCAGCGTCATGATATAATCACCATCAAGCACGGGAGAGGGTGTGGCCAATTCAACGAATGTAAGAGCTTTAGGTGGTATCCGGAAGAAGTCAGTGGTGCACAAGCTGTTCGGGAGTTAAGGGTGAGAATCTGGGAAAAGAGGGAGTTCTAGGCAGAGAGTACCGCCGGCACAATCACTGAGGGCAGAATGCGCCAATAGGAAGTCCGTGCCGAAGATAAGGTCGAGAGGGCAATTTTCAAGCACCATAAATAAAACGGGGACATGATGGCCGGCAATACTAACGCGAGCGGTACACATTCCAGTGATGGCCACAGTTCCACCATCAGTGACACGGATGGCTTTAGTTGCTGCAGGTGTGAGGACTTTCTTGAGCGGGCGACACAGATGAGCACTCATGATGGACACTTGAGCTCCGGTATCGACTAACGCCTTCAAATGAATACCGTTCACATACACCTCAATCAAGTTCGTATAAGTGGGGAGCGTCAACGGAGGATTTGGATCCCTCGCAATTGATGCAGCACTACCTCCCTGAGCTGCAGTTTTCCGTCCGAGAGGGTCCATAGTTGACCGGCGGCGGATAGCGGCGTAATAGGGGCGATGGGGAACGGCGGTGTTGAGGTGATGGCGAACGAGCGGTGGAGCGGCTGTTAGTGACGTCGGAAGAAGGGTACACACGACTGAGCGAATACCGACGGGAGTCCTCGTATGGTCGCGTAGAGGGAAATGGGCTCCAGTTTGAGGGCGTCCAAGTGCTGCTGCAGTAGCGGGAGATATGGCCAACTCGGTAGCAGCGGAAGCAGATCGGTCTGTCGTCTGCAGTTCTCCTTTCCGTCGAATTGCGGGATCGCGGAATAAAATGTAAGTCATGACGTGTTGCATTTGATGTCATTAGTCTGGAGGTGGGACGGGAGGCAGAGCAAGCCACTGGATTACCGAGTTTGTGGTCGGTTATATTCGAAGCATTTCTCTATTATCTGATTGATAGTATGAATGTGGTCAATTGTTGAGTAGCATGTTCGAAATCCTGCTTGTTCCTTTGCTCGATTGAATTCTAATGTTTTCTTTACTCTGTTAGCAACTACCTTTGGAAATAGCTTGTATACTACAGAAAGCAAGCTGATCTGCCTGTCATTCTTCAACTCCTTGCCATCTCCTTTCTTATTCGTTAGGATGACGTTAGCGTTCTTCCAAGACTGTGGTACTCTTCCCGTCAGAAGACACCTCGTAAACAGGGTGGCTAGTTTTTTGAACACAATCTTTCCTCCATCTTTCAGCAGATCTGATGTTACCTGATCCTCCCCAGCAGCTTTGCCTCTTGGCATGCTCTCCAAAGCTTTTCTGACTTCTATCATTACTGCTGGGGTGCCATCTGGGTTACTGCTAGTTGTTATAGTATTAGGGTCGTGGTTGTCTCGGCTACTGTACAGACCTCTGTAAAACTCCTCCGCTATTTTAACTATCCTATCTATATTGGTAGTTATTTTGCCTTGTTTGTCCTTTGGTGCATACATCCAATTTTTGTCTATCCCAAGTTTTCTCTTCACTGCTTTGACGCTTCCTCTGTTTTTCAGAGCGTGTTCAATTCTCTCCATGTTATACCTTCTTACATCGCATACCTTACGCCTATTAATCAACTTCGAAAGTTCTGCCAGTTCTATTTTGTCTGTTGTACTTGAGACTTTCATAATTTGACGCTTCTTATTTTGATTCTTCGTTTCCTGAGATAGCTTGCCAGTGTCCTGTCTAACTACCCTGCCTCCAACTTCCACTGCACACTCCGTAATGATTCTCGTCAGATTATCATTCATTGTATTTACGATAAAGTTTGTTTCCTCAATAAGAGCCGAGTACCTGTTCTGAAGCGACAGTCTGAATTCCTGTACTTTCTCCCTCAGTGCTAGCTCATTGATTGGCTTCTTGCGTATCAGTTTCTGTCGTTTCTTCTTTAAGTCCAGGTGAATTCGAGAGCGTACCATTCTATGGTCACTGCATCGTACTTTGCCAACCACTTCCACATCCTACACGATTACTGGGTGTGCACTCATTATAAAGTCTATTTCGCTCTTAATTTCGCCATTAGGGCTCCTCCATGTCCACTTGCGGTTTCTTTGTTTTCGGTAGAAGGTATTCAGAATCCGTAAATTATTGCGCTCTGCGAGTTCTACTAGTAGTTCTCCTCTGGCGTTTCTAGTACCGATGCCATAATCTCCTACTGCCTGGTCTCCAGCCTGCTTCTTCCCTACCTTTGCAATAAACTCACTCATCACTATAGTATACTGTGTTTTTACCTTACGCGATGCCGATTCCACCTCTTCATAGAAGCTTTGAACTGAAGCGTCATCATGACTGGATGTAGGCGCGTAAGCCTGTACCACCTTCATCTTGTATCTTTGATTCAGTTTTATTAGGATACTTACCACCCTTTCATTATTGCTATAGTACTCTTCTATGTTGCCAGCTATGTTTCTGTGAATAAGGAGCCCCACTCCCAGTTCTCTTTTGTCTGCCAAGCCCCGATATTAAAGGACGTGCCCATTCTGTAGCACTGTATAGGTCTCATCTGTGCTTATAACATCACTGAGCCCTATTATATCTCAATTTAACACCCTCTAGCTCCTTGAATAGTACAGCCAGACTTCCCTCACTAGATAAAGTTCTAGTGTTAAACGTTGCTAAGTTCAGGTTCCAATGGCGGCCTTTCCGGATCTAGAGATTCTTAGCACCCTGTGCTGCGTTGCAGATCTGACTGCTGCCGTGGTCAGTTGCTTCGCAGCTGCTTGGGACTGAGGGCCGTGAGTTATTTGACGTATGCATGTGGGAGGTAGTGGCCAGATACTGCACCAGGGTAGCCAATTCTTCTCTGGTGAGGGAGTGCGTTCCCGGCGGTGGTTACCGGTGAGGCCGCACCCCAGGCCTCTTATTGCAGTTCCATCACCACGCGGGTTTTTTTTATGCGGTTGGGAACTGCGCGGCACATGGATTTGAACCACGGACCTCTTGCATGCGAGGCGGATGCTCTAACCACTACGCCATCGCCGCAGTCCCTTCCACGTATATATAAATATATATATATCCTGATGAAGGCCAGACTCTAGGCCAAAACAACGAAATAAACCTCGTTGTGACCACTCACGGAGGATCTAGTTGACTATATGCAACGCTATGGCCACTCAACCACCATGCCTGCCTATATATATACATACATATATATATATATATATATATATATATATATATATATATATATATATATATATATATATATACTTTGAAAAAAATCCTGTGGGTCCGGTTCAAATATAATTAAGAAATAAAGAAGCACATTTACGGAAATTTGATTACTCAACGTTTCGGCAATGACATGGCCTTCATCAGGAATCCTGACAAAGGCCGTGCCACGGCCGAAACGTAGAGTAAACAACTATCAAATTTTCGTAAGTGTGCTCCTTAATTTCTTAATTATATAGATATATATATATGTGACGCTATGATGACTGGGTGACGTGGCCCGGCTCATATGCCATGTTTTATTCCATTCTGACTTGATCCTCCTCTGCCTCTACGAACCATCGCTTCATACGTCACATGATTTCCCCCTGAAAGAAGGCATGAATTATGAACAAGAAAAAGTAAACAAGGAGAGGTTAAAAAGTCACAAATGTCAAAATTCACAATTGGTTCTATGCTCCAAAGTAGTTCCGTACACTTTCAAAGACTTCAGGAGAGAGTGCTGCAGTCCGGTTAACGCAGGAGTTCTGGTGGGCGAGGCTGGTGGCTGCGTCCTTGATAACACAAAAATGCTTTGGACGTAGAGATCGGGGTAATTACAGCTGGCATTCTTGTGAAGAACGAACGAGGTTCTAACATCTTGCAGAATCGACAGTTCCGATTTTAGACATTTTTAGTTTGACGTTTTTGTGGTCCACACCGCTCCGGGAGCACCCACGAAACCGCAGTGGAGCGGCGGCTGATTTTTTTCTTTTAGTTATTCGTTGCCGGCAGCGAAGCGGACCTTTCGCAGTTGCAGCGCCCTCTGGTCGTTTTCATCGTCGGTAAACAAAATAAAAAACATTTTTTTCACGTACACGAAGCAAAACAATAACATGTAAATTATATATTCACGAAGTATTTAGAAATGCACTTTCAATGTATTACCAATCTATTTTTTTGACAAAGAAGCAAGCTCTGACTTGATAGTAAACACTCAAAAGCCAGCAAGGTTCCGTTCCAGATCCATTGCAAGCATTCACTGTGTGTTGTTTGCGCTTTTGACGCGTGTGTGGTGGCGGCGTTTTTATTTTTTACTGTTGAAATTGTGTTTGCATAACCATGCAAGCACTCGCGGAAAGCGTGCCATCTCCGAAGGCAGCCATCTTGAAAGGAGCAAAGTTGCTGCACGCACGATAGAGGGCGCGCGCGTTGTCCCCCTTCTGCTTGCAAAAACGGCAGCGACGCATCGCGCTCCGCTTAGGCTGCTCGAAAGCGGACCATATTCCCCGCTCCGGTAACCCACTTAAGGCCTTAGCGGAGGGCGCATGCGCACTCGCATTCCCGCTCAGCTTAGCTGCTAAGCGAAGCGTAAAAACGTCAAGCTAAAAACCTCTATTGTAGGCATCGAATGCCTCGTCGTGGGTGATACACATGCCGTGCAGGCAGCTTGCGTGCTCGTTGATCATGACTGATTGGGCGCTGCTTGTGTTCCTGTAGAGTAGAAGCGGTTGTTTTGTGGCGTTTAGGGAGTTTTCTCAGGCGATGGCGCATATTTCAAGACCGAAGGTGCAATCTTGAACGCTGGTGCAGAAAAGTGTCTTTACTTTTCTTTCTGTGAAGATGGCTGAATTGCGGAGTCAGTCTTTTCTGTAGTGGTCGTTGTGGTGGCTGTGGTGGTTGTGGCGGCCGTTGTTCACGACATTATTTAAGCCGCAAGTATGCTTGCGATGTCGCTTTAGTTCTTCGTTGACCTTCTTGGTGTGGCCGTTTTAGCTGCTGGGCCTCTCCTTGTTGGTTTTGTTGGCATTGCTTATGTTCCACTATCTGACGAGGTGAACTTCCTTTAGAAACATGAGCCCGCTTTTCTTTATAGGTTGATGTGATCAGCAAATAGTCGATACTTCTTAGGGTGTCGCGATTCGTGTCAGGCAATGGAGATAGTGTGCCAGAATTGACAGAAACATCTGCTGAGGCTCTTGCAACAACATTAATAATGGACGTTCCTGGCACATGGAAGTGCTTGAAAGTTGATCCTGCCGAGCCTCCTGTGTTGATTGGGCTCTCAGGTGGCTGGGAACTCGACGGCGACACTGCGAAAGGATTGGTTTGGTCAGATTTCACTTGGGGCTGTTTCTCTGCGTCTTCACCTTGGGAGATAAGCTGTTCTGATGCATGAATGAGGACGGTTGGCCCTGGGCTTGGCTGAGTATATTCGGAGTTCCGCAGCTCTATCCCAACCGTAGTGGGCGAGTGAGGCGTGAGGAGAGCGTTGTGAGCGATGAAAGAGCGAAGTGATGTAAAACCAGGATTTTCACTCTTCGAGTAGTCATGGCGTTGTTCGGTATTTTCTCCATGCGTCAGGTCGTTTACCGTGGTCGCAGCGTCATTTAGAGGCAAATGGTAAGCGATAGGAGCGCTTGAAGAGCCGGGTGATGGAAAACAACGTGGTGGACCGCGTATGCGAGGAGAATAATTGAGAGCATCAGGTCGGTGAGCAACGCCTCGGGTCACATGTTGGAGCGAGGACTTTCGAAATGCTGACTTTCGTGTTGAAGGGAGGTGCGCTTGATGGTAAGGTTTTTCCCAAAACACGCATGGTCTTCTGAAAGTAGACTCATGTGCCACTTCGTCTTGTGGCAGTTGTCGATTCGCGCCAGACTTTCGAAAGCTTGAGGACTGCTTAGGGAATTGACGATAGTGTGGGGTTTTCTCCAGATGGTCGGCAATAAGTAGGTCTTGTTCATAGTCGTTAAAACGAGTGAACATCTCTTCTTTGATCTTTTGCCATGACTCGTCATTTTCAAAAATGTGGGTGAGGTAAAACTTAAATGCCTCACCGGAGATGTAGTCAGTGAAGTTGATGATCATCTCCCGTTCCGACCATGATGCAGCGGTGGCGTGGAGCTTGAATAGGTTGAACCAGTCCTGTACGGGTTCATCGTCCGCTGATCCGGTGTACTTGGGGATGTCGAGGTCAGTCGATGGTTCTGTCATGGTGCTCGTCGTTGTCCTTCTAGGCGATGATTCGGTAGTCAATGTATGGTCAGGGTGTCTTCTTGGGAACTGCGTCGATGATGAGTGACTAATGGAGGGGCAGGCAGGTCTCCATCCTGACGACTTGTGTGACGCTATGATGACTGGGTGATGTGGCCCGGCTCATACGCCATGTTTTATTCTATTCTGACTTCTTCCTCCTCTGCCTCTACGAACCATCACTTCATACGTCACAAACACACACACACACACACACACACACAGATATATATATATATATATATATATATATATATATTGACACTTGTTTATAAGAAAAAGAACGATGATAGGAATGTTTTGTAGATTCCAGCTAGTGGGTCAGGTGGTTTTTCGGGACGACAACGAAGCAGGCATCTTGCTGTACAGCTGATCCTGAATACGCTCTTTTCACTGCCGTAAGATGCTGTCATCTTTTGTTCGCGTTGCACTGCGACACTGGTGGAGGAGCTGGGCCGCGACGCTGCCCGATGCTTCACACTCCTAGTGGGAGCCGTTCATCCAGCCCGGACGTGCCTACTGCAACCCCTGTCCATCGATTCAGTCGTCGGCTACGAGGTATTTCTCCAGACTGCAACCCCTCGCAGAAAACCTCTACCAGACATCTAGAAATGGCTCACACCAGCCCCCAGCCAGTACTTCTCGGCACCAGTCCTCCCGCTCCATCCCAGGTAACGTTTTTTCAACCGCTGGAGCCTAAACGCTTTGGTGGTGGCGCACACGAAGATGTAGAAGACTGGTTAGACCACTATGACCGTGTTGCGAAGAGCAACCACTGGTCTGCTCAGGAAAAGCTCGGCCGGGCCTACTTCTATCTCGATGACAGCGCTCGTACTTGGTACGAGAACAGAGAAGGCAACCTGTCCACATGGACCGACTTTCACCAGAAGATGGTTCAAACTTTTGCCATTGTCGACAGACGTGACCGCGCCCACCAACTACTAGAGCTAAGGGTCCAAAAAATCCAATGAAATGGTCGCCATGTTCGCCGAAGACATAACACGTTTCTTTCGGAGGGCTGACCCGCAGATGACAGAAGATAGGAATTTGCGCTACCTCATGCGTGGCGTGAAAGAGCAGCTGTTCGCCGGACTTCTGCGCAACCCGCCAAGCACTGTGAAGAACTTCATCGAAGAAGCGTCGGCTATCGAGCGGGCCCTTCACTAACGCTGCCGACAATATGACCGCTTGTGCAGCAGCCCCCAAATTCAGGCCGCCGCTGTGAAGTTTGACAGTCATAGCTCCTTACGTGACATGATTAGAGAGATTGTTCGTGAAGAATTGCAAAGGCTGTGGACTCCGGTAGTGGATACACTCATGGCATCTGTCGCTCAAGTCGTCGGTGACCAAATACGCCAAGCATTTTCGACAGCTGATCCTGCCCTCGAACAACGTCCCATGACGTACGCCGTCGCCCTTCGAAGCTCCCCACCCGCTCCGCCTTCATACTACCCGCCACCTGCAACTCAGCGCCACCTGCAACCCATCCAGCCCCCATACTACCAGTCGTCTTCTGGCCTGCCATGGCCTTCGTCGCGTGAAGAGTCATCACGGCAACCACAGCTTCGCCGAACAGACACCTGGCGCACTGCCGACAGGCGTCCACTCTGTTTCAACTGCGGAGGTGTAGGCCACATAGCCCGCTATTGCTGGCACCGTGCCGATCCGTCTCGCCCTCTCAGGCCACGGTTTGACATTCGACATGCCAACGAGTACGTATCCTGCCGTGGCGATGTCGGTTCTCAAGGACCTTCAGTACCTCGACACTCATTCGACGGCCGCCGTAACAATGATGACGAGACTACAACTGATTACGAGCCGGTCTTCCGACATCGAGCACGCTCTCCTTCTCCTGCACAGTCACCTTCGTTGCAGCGCCGCACTTTTGCCGACACCAGAGGAGCGAGGTCACCCAGCCCACACCGGGGAAACTGAAGGCAGCGACCTCAGGGGGTAAGGTTGCAGGCTGTCAAGAGGAAGAAAAAAAGCCCCCGTTACTCCTACCTCAGGACGCTGTAAAGCCGACAAGACATAATACCGATGAAACTGTGACCCCAGGCCTTACCGTTCTTGTGGATGGACAGCAAGTCAAAGCTTTAGTCGACACCGGGGCTGACTTCTCTATTATCAGTGATGACCTTGCCGTACGCCTCACGAAAGTTTGATTTGTGGGGTTTAACGTCCCAAAACCACCATTTGATTATGAGAGACGCCGTAGTGGAGGGCTCCGGAAATTTTGACCACCTGGGGTTCTTTAACGTGCACCCAAATCTGAGTATACGGGCCTACAACATTTCCACCTCCATCGGAAATGCAGCCGCCGCAGCCGGGATTCAAACCCGCGACCTGCGGGTCAGCAGCCGAGTATCTTAGCCACTAGACCACCGCGGCGGGGCACCCCAAGAAAGTAAAGACAGCGTGGACGGGACCTCCCTTAAGGACGGCAGGTGGCCAACTACTGATGCCTGTCGGAGTGTGCACAGAAAGGCTCGACATCGGTGGCTCTACTTTCGTGGTGACGTTCGTCGTTCTCGCTTCATGCTGTAAAGACCTGTTTATCGGAATGAATTTCTTGAGAGAACATGGCGCCGTCATCAACATTCCTGACAGTGTCACTACATTTCGCCACAACAGCCCTACTTTAGTCGATTGTTTAGAGCCGAGACATCTTGTTCAGGGCCTTTGCGTCCGACGGATGACGATGTGGTTGTCCCACCACGATCGTGTACGCTTGCTTCGGTGGCAGGGGATGAGCCGTTTCACGGTGACGGCACTGCTGACCAAATAAGCTCACTGATATTTAGCCATGGTATTTCAGTTGATCGAAGTCTTGTCACTGTCACTGCTGGACGCACAAATTTGCTGCTCACTAACTTCAGCACTGAGCGCCGACATCTTCCGAAGGGTACAGCCGTCGCTTACTTTGACACTACTGCAGAAATCCAAGGCAGTTTATTGGCCCTAGACGAAGCACCTCAAGAAGAATCCGTACCTAATCTTGACGTTGGTACTACGTTGTCAAGGGATGAACGAACGAGACTTCTTGAGCTGCTAGCTGACTTCTAGGACTGCTTTTCATCGACATCACGGGTCGGTCGAACGCCGCTAAGAAAGCATCGAATAATTACCCACGACGCTGCAATGCCTATACACCAGAATCCTTATCGTGTGGCTCCAAAGGAATGGGAAGTGATACAGCGACAAGTGGCTAAAATGCTTGAAGATGATGTGAGTCAGCCATCACAGAACCCGTGGGCATCGCCTGTAGTATTAGTTAAGAAAAGGGACGGTACCCAGCGTTTTGCGTGGATTACAGGAAGCTGAATCAAGTGACTAAGAAAGATGTGTATCCGCTTCCACGTATTGATGACTCCCTCGATAGGCTTCGAAACGCTCGCTACTTTTCTTCAATGGACCTCAGAAGTGGATATTGGCAGATCGAGGTAGACCCAAGAGATCGGGAAAAAACCGCTTTTGTGATGCCGGATGGTTTATATGAATTTAAAGTTCTACCCTTCGGTCTGTGCTCAGCGCCCGCTACTTTTCAAAGGCTCGCGGGCACTGTACTTTCAGGGTTAAAATGGAAGACCTGTTTAGTTTGTCTAGACGACGTCATAGTGTTTTCCCCAACTTTTGACGAGCATCTCTAGAGGCTAGAAGTTGTGTTACGAGCCATACGCTCCGCAGGCCTCACATTGAAACCAGAGAAACGCCACTTTTGTTTTGAAGAACTGCTGTTTCTTGGTCATGTCGTCAGCTGTACCGGCGTTCGGCCTGATCCCAAAAAACTTGCGGCCGTCGCACAGTTCCCAGTACCGTTCGATAAGAAAGCTGTCATGCGCTTTCCGGGCCTACGCACCTACTATCGCCGGTTCATCGCCGACTTCGCATGGATTGCGTCGCCGTTAACTCACCTCACTAGGGACGACGCCACCTTTGAGTGGAATCACGAACAGCAAGCAGCAATTAATGACCTCTGCCAACGTCTTCAAACACCTCCAGTGCTTGCTCACTTCGATGAACAAGCGCCAACAATGCTTCACACTGACGCAAGCAATGTAGGCCTCGGAGCTGTGCTTGTGCAGTGGCAAGAAGACACGGAACGAGTGATCGCCTACGCAAGCAGGACGCTAGCACGCGCTGAGGCCAATTATTCAACAACTGAGAAAGAATGACTCGCCGTGGTCTGGGCAGTTATAAAATTTCGCCCGTATTTGTATGGCCGCCCTTTCACAGTTATAAGTGACCATCATTCCCTCTGTTGGTTGACTAATTTAAGAGATCCGACCGGCAGATTAGCACGGTGGAGTCTGAAGTTACAAGAGTTTGATATGACGGTCATACACAAGTCTGGGAAGCGCCATACGGACGCCGACTGCCTGTCTCGATCACCAGTAGAGTCAGCTTCTCTTTCTGACGACGACGATATGGCCTTCCTTGGTGTTCTTGACGCGTCCACGATTGCCCAACAACAACGAAGTGACCCTGAATTACTTGATTTGATTAATGTCGTGGACGGACGTTCTTCGAGGGCACCTAGAGTCTTTGCAAGGACATTATCGTAGTTTTGTTTACGCAATGGTGTCCTCTACAAAAGAAACTTTTCATCCATCGGAGCTCCCTATTTGCTCGTTATTCCAGCACCCCTTCGAACTGAAGTGCTCCAAGCATGTCACAATAAGCCGATGTCTGGCCATTTAGGCTACACTCGCACATTGGCAAGAGTACAGCAGGGATACTACTGGCCACGACTCACAACAGCCGTCAAGCACCACATTCAGACTTGCATCGATTGCCAGCGACGCAAGTCACCTTCAAAGAGACCCGCCGGTCAGCTGCAACCAGTTCAGGTTCCACGTACACCGTTTGAACAGATAGGAATGGATATTTTGGGACCCCTTCCTACTTCTACTGCAGAGAATCGCTGGGTTATAGTCGGAACAGACTACCTAACGAGGTATGCCGAAACAAAAGCTATTCAAAAGAGCACCGCAGTGGAAGTGGCGAGATTTTTCATACAAAATATTCTGCTACGCCACGGTGCCCCGACTATCGTGATCACAGACCGCGGAACAGCATTTACGGCAGCTCTTTTAGACCACGTCCTGATGCTTAGTGGAACGACTCACCGTAAGACCACTGCGTACCACCCGCAAACAAATGAACTAACGGAGCGCCTCAACAAGACGATTGAAAACATGCTGTCGATGTACGTGGATGTCCAACATAAGAATTGGGACGAAATTTTACCCTATATTACGTTCGCATACAATATGGCTAAACAAGAGACGACTCGCATGACTCCATTCAGCTTGGTTCACCGAAGGGAGGTACGGACTATGCTGGATGCGATGTTGCCACATGAATGGGACGCTACCCACACAGGCGCTGACGTGTTCACTGAACGCGCGGAAGAAGCTAGGCAGCTCGCCCGCTTACAGATCCACCAGCGACAAGACTACGACGCAGGCCGCTACAATGCTCGCCATAGAACTGTAACGTACAAAATCGGTGACAGAGTGTGGGTTTGGACACCCGTACTAAAACGTGGACTGTCCGAGAAGCTGCTAAGGCGATATTTCAGGCCATACCGAGTATCGCGCCAGCTAAGTGACGTCACCTACGAGGTTGTCTCCGATAGTCCCCAATGCCCGAGGCGTCGCCAGCACCAGCCTGAACTTGTTCATGTAGTGCGTATGAAGCCGTATGTGAGTGACTGACTGCACGTTAAAAAAGTACTGTGCGTCTGAATCAGCATCAGTGCGATGCTCTTATAGGGAGGGGCAAGTGACACGTGTTTATAAGAAAATAACGATGATAGGGATGTTTTGTAGATTCTAGCTAGTGGGTCAGGTGGTTTTTCGGGACGACAACGAAGCAGGCATCTAGCTGTACAGCTGATCCTGAATACGCTCTTTTCGCTGCCCTAAGCTGCTGTCATGTTTTGTTTGTTTGCGTTGCACTGCGACAATATATATATATATATATATATATATATATATATATATATATATATATATATATATATATATATATCTATATATATATAAATTATCTTTCGCGGTCCTATCCGAATGAAGAGCGTGATGCGATCATTTTTCACTTAACTAAATATTATTCAATCTTGTTGCGACGAGATGATGAACCGGTGAAGTCGGCTAATTTGTTAGCTTTGATATTGGCGTCAAATGTAGCGCCAACAGCGGAGTGCGTGATCGAAAGCAAGGATGTAGTGAGCGAGTGGCAAATAGCTTCACCGCATTTCTCTCTGATCATACGGTAGTAAACTGACCACGTACAGCACTGCTTGCGTTTTGATCACGGTTCATAGTGACTGTAGCAAGATTTATCTGCGTGGAAAAATCAACTCTTGCCTTTTACGTTATTTGTGGTCAGTGACCCATTTTCGTGAACTTCTGCATTTAATTTTTCCGGCAAACATTTATTTTGTGTGCATGTCCACATAATTACAAATATGAGCGAAGCCTGAATGTTTGTTCAGTATGTGTGCTGCTTATACAATGATATTTTCAGCGAGTAATATGTGGAGTTCAGTGTTCCCCAACCGCCATATGATAATTAGAGACGCCGCAGAGAAGAGCTTCAGAAACTTCGATAACCTCTGGTTTTTCAACGTGCACCCAAATCTGAACGCATGGGCCTACAGCATTTTCACCTCCATTCAACAGAGAGAGAGAGAGAGAATTTATTTACAGAAAGGTAGAGACACTGGGGAAGGGTGACTGGTGAGTGAAAGAGTGATGAATGACGATGGTAAGGTAGAGAGATGATATTGTTACGGGTAACTTATTTAATAAATTAAATACGATGCACTGTGCTCGGCGCACAAGATGGCGACAGTTCATAAACAACCAGCCACCAACGTCGTCTTTCTCTTTCTTCCAGACAGGCTGTGCCGGCTGTTGCGTATCATAACTCCCCGGTGGTAGAAGCACCGTCTCGGTGCTTGAGCGACTCGGATCCGGTAAAAGGAGGGTGATAGGGCTTGAGTCGAGCTATGTGCACGATGTCACTCGAAGGTGACGATGATGATGTTGAATCGGCTGGAACGATCTCGTATGTAACGTCAGTCACCTGGCGAACGACGCGGTATGGTCCAGTGTAGCGTGACAGCAGTTTTTCAGAAAGCCCTACACGCCGAGTCGGGGACCAGAGGAGGACAAGGGAACCCGGTGAAAAGTGCACGTTTCGATGATGGGAATCGTAGAGCTGTCTTTGGTGCTCCTGTGAAGCCTGCAGGCGGCTGCGGGCGAGTTGGCGTGCGTGGTCGGCTCGCGCGATGGCTTCGCCGACATACTCAGTGACCGAGGGCAGCAAGGTGTCAAATGGTAGGGCGGGTTCTCGGCCGTATAGAAGATGGAATGGTGAATAGCCGGCAGTGTCGTGACGTGACGAATTATATGCGAACGTCACAAATGGCAAATGAACGTCCCAGTCCCGGTGGTCGGCCGCTACGTATTTAGAAAGCATGTGGGTTATGGTGCGGTTGAGGCGCTCCGTAAGACCGTTCGTTTGTGGATGGTACGAAGTGGCAAACTTGTGCTTGGCAGAGCAAGAGCGCAGGATTTCATCAACGACAGCTGATAGGAAGGTGCGGCCTCGGTCAGTGAGAAGTTGGCGTGGAGCTCCGTGTACTAAAATAATATCATATACCAGAAAGTCCGCCACATCGGTTGCGCAACTCGTCGGAAGTGCTCGTGTGATAGCATACCGTGTCGCATAGTCAGTGGCGACAGCGATCCATTTGTTGCCTGAGCTGGAGATCGGGAATGGGCCAAGCAGGTCGAGGCCAACTCGAAAAAAAGGTTCGATGGGAATGTCGATCGGCTGAAGGAATCCAGCTGGTAGGGAAGATGGCTTTTTGCGGCGCTGGCAGGGTTCACAAGCGGCGACGTAGCGTCGAACAGAGCGGGCAAGACCAGGCCAAAAGAAACGACGACGTACACGGTCGTATGTGCGAGAGACGCCCAAGTGGCCCGCCAAAGGAGCGTCATGAAGTTGGTTGAGAATAGTCGCACGAAGATGTGTTGGTATGACGGGGAGCAAGTCACGGCCATATGGATCGAGGTTACGGCGATACAGGATGCCGTCTTTCACCAGGAACATTTGTAGAGATGCGTCGCGAGGCCTTGACTCAAGTTTGCCAATGATGGTTCGCAGGGAAGCATCCAGGCGTTGTTCGTGCCCAAGGTTGAGTAGCTGCGTCACAGACAGAAGGTCTGGAAAGGTGTCAGTATGGGCAGCCTCTTCCACGGGGTAGCGTGATAAGCAATCAGCATCTTGATGTGACCGCCCTGTTTTGTACGTTACGGTGAACGTGTATTCTTGTAATCGTAGGGACCAACGAGCGAGGCGTCCTGTGGGATCCTTGAGTGAGGCCAGCCAGCAGAGCGCGTGATGGTCGGTGACTACCCGGAATGGACGCCCGTATAAGTATGGGCGAAATTTGGCGACTGACCACACGAGAGCGAGACACTCACGTTCCGTGATTGAATAGTTGCGCTCGGCTGTAGATAGCAGGCGGCTTGCATATGCTATAACACGGTCATGTCCGCGTTGATGTTGCATTAGCATTGCCCCGATGCCATGCCCACTAGCGTCAGTGCGAACCTCGGTTGGAGCTGATGGATCAAAATGGGCTAAAATCGGCGGTGTTGTAAGGAGCGTCGTGAGCTGGGAAAAGGATGAAGCTTGATCAGCGCCCCAGAAAAACGGGGTGTCCTTCTTCAGGAGGTTTGTGAGTGGGCGTGCAATGATCGCGAAGTCCTTAACAAACCGTCTAAAGTAGGAGCACAAGCCCACAAAACTGCGAACGTCCTTTGTTCACTTCGGAACAGGAAAGTCCGTGACGGCGCGAATTTTCTCTGGATCCGGGCGGACTCCTGCGGCATCGACGATGGGGCCAAGTACGGTTATTTGACGACGAGCAAAGTGGCATTTCGACGAGTTCAGTTGAAGTCCGGCTCGACGAAAAACTTCAAGAATCGCCGATAAACGCTTGAGATGGGAGTCGAATGTGGGCGAGAAAACGATAACGTCGTCTAAATAACATAAGCAGGTTGACCATTTAAACCCTTGGAGCAACGAGTCCATCATTCTTTCGAATGTGGCCGGCGCATTTCAGAGACCAAAGGGCATAACTTTGAAGTGATAAAGCCCGTCAGGAGTGACGAATGCGGTCTTCTCACGGTCCATCTCATCCACAGCGATCTGCCAATAGCCAGATCGAAGGTCGATAGTGGAAAAATACTTAGCACCGTAAAGGCAGTCTAAGGCATCGTCAATTCTAGGCAACGGATAAACATCTTTCTTCGTAATTTTGTTGAGATGCCTATAATCTACACAAAAGCGCCATGTTTCATCCTTCTTTCTGATCAGGACGACAGGAGAAGCCCAGGGGCTACAAGAGGGTTCGATTATGTCTTTTGCAAGCATCTTTTCGACTTCCTGTTGTATGACTGTGCGCTCGGACGCAGAAACACGGTATGGACGTCGGTGAATGGGACTCGCGTCACCGGTATTGATGCGATGAGTAACAACACTCGTTCGGCTTAAAGCCGTGCTGGCGAAGTCGAAAATGTCACTATAGGACTCCAGGACGTGACGAAGGGCTTCCGCTGATCAGGAGCGAGGTCTGATGGTACCATGTGGTTAACGTCGACGCCCGATGAACGTGTTAGAGTTGGTTCATTGTCTGAGGTGCAGCAATCATCCACTGTGAAGGGTTCAACCGTATGGTCTTGTAGAGCAGTAATTTCGGCCAGGGAGATACCTTGTGGAAGAATTTGGGCAGTGAGGGCAAAATTGACAATAGGAAGGCATGTGCGGTTTCCAACAATTGTCAAAATGGTGTGCGGAACAGTGACGCCATGCGTAAGCATCACGGCATGAATTGGTGCCACCATGTAATCGCCGTCAGGTACAGGTGGTGTAGAGAAGAGGTCGATATGTGTGACACAGTTAGGCGGAAGGCGTGCGAAATCAATGCAGCAAAGGCGACTTTGGGGTGGGTTGGTCAGATCAGAAAGTAGAGGCATTTCAAGGTCAAGACAGCCGGCAGAACAATCTATACGGGCCGAGTGAGCGATTAGAAAATCCATGCCTAGAATTACTTCATGAGGACAATTTTCTATAACGGTGAAAAGAACAGCAGTGCTTCTATCGGCGATAGTCACACGGGCAGAGCTCATGCCAATAATCGCGGCAGTTCCCCCGTCGGCGACTCGAACGGCTCGGTTCAAGGCGGGTGTGACAACTTTCTTTAGGCGGCGACGAAGAGCAGCACTCATTATGGACACATGCGCGCCGGTATCGATCAATGCGCGCACAGGTACATTGTATAATGTAACGTTCAACAGATTCCGGGTCGTCGGTAATGTTACACGAGGATTTCTTGCAGAGGTCGTCGTCAATGGAGCTTCACCTCCAGAAGCTGCACTGCCTAGTTTTCCGGTCGGGGGCGCTGCGAATAGGTCGGAGAGGCAGGACGGCGTTGTGGGGGCGAACGAGATTGACGGGGAGCAGGGGATGGTGAGCGGGCGTAGCGAGGTCTCGTCAGAGGTGCGGCAGAATCAGAAGATGTGGTCGGCATAGGGGAACCAAAATCAAATGTTGAGGACGACTGGTGGTCAGAAGTGGCTTGGGTAGGAGGCCCATAGCGTGCCGGCGGAGCCCAGTGATTGCGGCAGTGGCGAGCAATATGACCGACACGTCGGCAGTTGAAGCAGATGGGCTTGTCGTCCAGTGTACGCTATTCGAACAAATTGCGCTGTCGAGAGTAGTTGGACCCAAATCGAGGAGCGGATGGACGACGATAAAAAGGCTCGGCAGAGTAGACTGGTTGAATGGGGTGTAGGCCGACGTTCGATAATTCTTGACGAACGACGGCTTGTATCAGTGAGATCGTGGTCGGTGAAGGATCTGGCGTTGGAAATGGAGTAGCTACTGGTTGGGCTGCCTCGACCTCACGACGAATGATGCGGGTGAGGTTTTCACATCGGGGAACTGGGCGGATGGAGTCATCACAAGAGGAAGTAGCAGCTGTGTTCGGCAGGCGCGTGATGCCGTGGGTGACGCGGCGGGCTTTAGCCTGTTCTAGACGGCGGCACTCTGTCAGGATCGTGTCGATTCTCGTGACATTATTAAAAACCAGCAGGTTGAAGGCATCGTCAGCAATCCCTTTGAGGACATGGTTAACTTTTTCTTCTTCTGACATGCGCTGGTCGACCTTGCTACAAAGCGCCAAGACGTCAAGAATGTAAGAGACGTACGATTCAGTAGACGTCTGGGCGCGAGTGGCGAGAGTCTTCTTGGCAGCGAGCTGACGACCAGATGAATCGCCGAAAAGATCACGGATCTTCGATTTGAAAAGATCCCAGCTTGTGATTTCGGCTTCGTTGGTTTCGAACCATGTCCGCGGCGTGCCGTCCAGGTAAAACACAACATTGGCGAGCATGAGCGTGGGATCCCAGCGGTGGGTAGCACTGACTCGCTCGTACCGGTGCAGCCAGGAGTCAACGTCGATGGTGCCGTCAGCGGAGAAAGTTCCAGGATCCCGCAGGGGTGGCAGGGTGACGTAGGTTGTCGACTCGGATCGAGAGACCGGTGGGGATGAGGCGCTGGCAGTTGAAGTAGCCGAAGAGTCCCCGGTGTTGCGACCGCTGCGCGTCTCCATCGAGGTACGGGAGTCGTCCACCTCCACCAATAATGTTACGGGTAACTTATTTAATAAATAAATACGATGCACTGTGCTCGGCGCACAAGATGGCGACAGTTCATAAACAACCAGCCACCAACGTCGTCTTTCTCTTTCTTCCAGACAGGCTGTGCCGGCTGTTGCGTATCAATATGTTCTTATTAGGCTGGGTAACTCTACAGACGTGCGTCTAGTCCAGTAACTTCTAAGAAAGTGATGACGGCACGTATAACCACATGTGTGCTTCTGGCGTCTGGCCAAGGACCTAACACCAACTCATCGGTTACTTGTCGACTGATATATCCGCAAATTGAAGATATCAGTGGCTGATGTTCACTTGTATACGCTGGACAGTCGCAAAATACATGTTCGAGCGTTTCTGGCAACCGACAGTGACCACAATCGGGACCTGTGTCATTACAGCCAATGAAGTGGGTGTAACGTCTCGTGTGCGCCACACCGAGGCGAATGCGATGAATATTGCATGAGATGCTTCGGTTTAACTTGTGAGGCATACTGGACTTTTTTCCGGGTCCCATTTGTGCAGCCGCTTGTGCTTGTGTTCTGGTTTATGCCAGTGCTCTAAGATGGAGTTGCGCATTACGCGTCGAAGAAGGATGTTAGTAACTTGTCAAGAAAATGCGATGCACACTTCCGGGGCACTATTTAAACCTCTCTTAGCTTCAGCGTTCACCACTTCATTGCCCATTATGCCACAATGAGCAGGTATCCATTGAAACGTTACATAATATCCAGTTTTTGTAGCAATGTCAAGAATCTCTGTTATTTCAATCGATAAAGTATGATATTTTTACCTAAAGAAAGAGACGCCGTATCGACAAGGCTGTGCAATAGGTGTGTTTGAAAGCAGCGGTCTTGGCGTGACCAGTCCACCAGCGAGCGAGTGGAGATCACCCTTCGTCTTCATCGTCAGGCACACACGCGCGTCGCCCCCCAGAATCTCAGTGTGCATGCATGTAGCATAATCGCCGACGGCAGAAGCGCCTTCTCCGCCCATCTAAATGTCAACGTCACAAGGAGAGTGGTAGGGCTTCAAGCGCGCAACATGTACCATATCGGTAGCCTGTTGAGCACATGAAGGCGACGGGGCGGCAGTACCTAATTCATATGTCACAGGAGTAACGATACGAAGGACTCGGTATGGACCTGTGTAGGGAGTAAGAAGTTTTTGTGACAAGCCAACTCGACGAGTTGGAGACCAGAGCAGGACCGAGGAACCGGGCGAAAAGTGTATGTCGCAGTGTCGTTGGTCATACAAATGCCGTTGCTTCTCTTGAGAGGTCAGAAGGCAAGTACGGGTGATTTCGCGTGCGTGAGCGGCCCGAGTGATAGCATCCCTTGCATATTCACTGGTCGGCACTGCAGGGCACGGTATGCCGGTGTCTAGAGGCAATGTTGGTTCTCGGCCGAACAGCAGAAAAAACGGAGAGTAACCGGCAGTGTCATGGCGCGAAGAATTATAGGCAAATGTGACGTACGGCAACGCAGGATCCCAGTTCGTGTGGTTGGTAGAAACATACTGTGCGAGCATGTCTGTAAGACTTCAATTTAGACGCTCTGTGAGTCCGTTGGTTTGCGGATGGTATGACGTGGTCAGCTTGTGTCTCGTTTGACAGGACTGCAACAAGACGACTATGACCTTCGACAAAAAGATGCGGCCAGGGTCTGTAAGCAGCTGCCGTGGGGCTCCGTGTTGCAAAAGCTCGTCCTTGAGGAGGAAGTTGGCGACTTCTGTAGCACAGCTCGTTGGAAAAGCTCGTGTGATGGCATAACGCGTGGCGTAGTCGGTGGCCACTGCAATCCAATCGTTAACTGAGGAAGATAAGGGGAAAGGGCCAAGTAGGTCCAAGCAAACGCGGAAGAACGGTTCTGACGGAAAATCAATTGGTTGAAGGCGTCCGGCGGGAAGTGCCGATGGCGTTTTGCGGTGCTGACATTCCTCACAAGCCGCAACGTATCTTCTGACTGATCGTGCAAGCCCTGGCCAGTAGAAGCGTCGGCGTGTTCGGTCATAAGTGCGTGACACACCAAGGTGACTGGCAGTTGGAAGGTAATGAAGTTCATTTAAAACTTCCGAGCGTAAGTATTTTGGAATGACAAGCAGCAGGGCCGGTCCATCCTGCTCGAAACTTTGGCGTATAATACACCATCGTGGAGCACAAATGAGCGATAGGACAGTTTGGAAGATAGGGATTCGAGGCGCTCAATGATAGCACGCAAGGACGTATCATGGCGCTGCTCGTCACCGATGGATGTCATTTGCGAAAGAGAAAAGACGCTAGGCTCGGTGTCGGTGTCGGTGTCAGGCATAGGGCTTGACTCAGCGACCGGGTAGTGAGACAGGCAGTCTGCATCCTGGTGTAGACGTCCAGACTTGTACGTCACCGTGTAGGTATACTCTTGCAGTCGCAGGGACCAGGGTCCAAGCTGGCCAGTAGGATCCTTCAGCGACGTAAGCCAACATAGCGCATGATGGTCTGTTATTAAAGAGAAATTTGTGCCATATAAATATGGGCGCAACTTTGAGACTGCCCAAACAAGAGCAAGACACTTACGCTCTGTAATGGAATAGTTGCGCTCAGCAGCTATGAGAAGGCGGCTAGCGTAGGCGAGAACTCGGTCGTGTCCCCGCTGGCATTGGGCTAGGACGGCTCCAATCCCGTGACCACTAGCATCGGTTCAGACTTCTGTCGGCATGAATGGGTCAAACTGAGCGAATATAGGTGGAGTCGTCATAAGCGTGATTAGATGAGAAAAAGCCGCAGCTTGGTTGGTACCCCATGTAAACGTGACGTCTTTTTCAGAAGTTAAGTGAGGGGTCGAGCGATGGTTGGGAAAGCTTCCACAAACCTTCTAAAGTAGGAAAAAATCCTACAAAACTCCGGACGTCTTTGACTGACCGGAACACTGAAAAACTGGTGACTGCACGAATTTTCTGCGGGTCCGACTGCACACCAGATGCGTCGACAAGGTGGCCCAGCACCGTTTTTGCCGGCGTCCAAAGTGGCACTTTGACGAGTTTAATTGAAGGCCTGCAGTGCGGAATATGTCAAGAATAGCTGACAAACGCGGAAGGTGGGTCTCAAAGTTTGGGGAATATACGACGACATCGTCAAGATAACAAAGACATGTTGATCATTTGAACCCTTGTAGCAGAGAGTTGATGATGCGCTTGAAGTGGCTGGGGCGTTGCATAGCCCAAATGGCAAAAACTTGAACTGATATAGGCCGTCTGGAGTTACAAACGCAATGTCCTCTTGGTCTTTTTCGTCGACAGCAATCTGCCAGTAGCCGGCACGTAAGTCTGTTAAAGAAAAGTATCGGGCGCCGTGGAGACAATCGAGAGCGTCTTCGATGCGGGGTAAAGAGTAAACGTCCTATTTCGTTATTCTATTCAGATGGCGGTAATCCACGCAGAAGAGCCGCGTGCCATCTTTCTTTTTAACGAGCACAACGGTTGCCGCCAGGGCTTGACGAGGCTCCAATTATTTCTTTGTCTAGCATCTTCTTGACTTCTTGTTGAATTACTTTACGCTTGGTTGCAGACACCCGGTATGGTCACCGATAAATGGGAGGAGAATCACTTGTGTTAATGCGGTGCTTGACGAGTGAAATCTGGCCGAGTGGACGGCTGTCTATATTATATATGTCGCGGTATGAAGCCAGAAGGCGGCAGTGCGTGGCTGACTTCTCAGGTTCGAGGTACAGGGCGATCATAAAGTGTATGGTTGCATCGAGGCACGTAGTACCCGGCGAGTGACGTTGGTGATCGGGACATACGTCTGTCGCAAAACAGGTGACTTGGTCGTCAATTAAGGGGCTTAGCGTGGCGACGGATATTCCTTGAGGCAGTACATGTTTCAAGAAACCAAAATTGATAAGAGGTAAATATGTTAGGTTAAAGGCCATGGTTACGATGGAGTGTGGGAAAGTAATGTCGCGCGCCAGGAGAACATCAGGAATCAGCGTCATGATATAATCACCATCAAGCACGGGAGAGGGTGTGGCCAATTCAACGAATGTAAGAGCTTTAGGTGGTATCCGGAAGAAGTCAGTGGTGCACAAGCTGTTCGGGAGTTAAGGGTGAGAATCTGGGAAAAGAGGGAGTTCTAGGCAGAGAGTACCGCCGGCACAATCACTGAGGGCAGAATGCGCCAATAGGAAGTCCGTGCCGAAGATAAGGTCGAGAGGGCAATTTTCAAGCACCATAAATAAAACGGGGACATGATGGCCGGCAATACTAACGCGAGCGGTACACATTCCAGTGATGGCCACAGTTCCACCATCAGTGACACGGATGGCTTTAGTTGCTGCAGGTGTGAGGACTTTCTTGAGCGGGCGACACAGATGAGCACTCATGATGGACACTTGAGCTCCGGTATCGACTAACGCCTTCAAATGAATACCGTTCACATACACCTCAATCAAGTTCGTATAAGTGGGGAGCGTCAACGGAGGATTTGGATCCCTCGCAATTGATGCAGCACTACCTCCCTGAGCTGCAGTTTTCCGTCCGAGAGGGTCCATAGTTGACCGGCGGCGGATAGCGGCGTAATAGGGGCGATGGGGAACGGCGGTGTTGAGGTGATGGCGAACGAGCGGTGGAGCGGCTGTTAGTGACGTCGGAAGAAGGGTACACACGACTGAGCGAATACCGACGGGAGTCCTCGTATGGTCGCGTAGAGGGAAATGGGCTCCAGTTTGAGGGCGTCCAAGTGCTGCTGCAGTAGCGGGAGATATGGCCAACTCGGTAGCAGCGGAAGCAGATCGGTCTGTCGTCTGCAGTTCTCCTTTCCGTCGAATTGCGGGATCGCGGAATAAAATGTAAGTCATGACGTGTTGCATTTGATGTCATTAGTCTGGAGGTGGGACGGGAGGCAGAGCAAGCCACTGGATTACCGAGTTTTGTGATTTTCTGCCTCACGACGGCTTGGATAACGGAGACCGCCGGAGGTCTTTGTGTGGCGCCATGGTCGAGCGGATGTGAAGGAAATGGTGCCGAACTTTGCGCCTCAAGCTCCCGTCGAACAATATGTGTCACACTGTCCTGTATGGGTGGTGTGGAACCGAGATTGGTGCAGGTTGACGTAACAGCCGTGTTAGGTAGCCGAGTAAACTGAGGCAGAACACGGCGGATTTTGGCCATTTCGAAGTGGTGGCATTCCTTAGGAATCATATCTACTGTCGTGACATTGGTATACACGAGCAATGTGAAGACGTCGTCCGCGATGCCCTTGAGAATGTGGCCTACCTTGTCACTCTGTAATTTGCTCATCCACTTTCCGTAACAAAGCGAACACGTTGTGTATATACGAGACATATGACTCAGTTGAGGACTGCGCACGAGTAGCAAGTTCTTTTCGTGCTTCCATTTGGTGACCGGACGGGTCCCCAAAGAGGTCGAGTAGTCGCTCCTTGAAGATATCCCAGCTGGTGAGCATGGTCTCATGGGCGTCGAACCAAACACGTGGGGTGCCGTCCAAGTAAAATATTATGTTGGCGAGCATCACTCTAGGGTCCCATCGGTGTGTCTGGCTAACACGCTCGTACATACGGAGCCAGTAGTCAATGGCAAGTCCAGGTTGTGCGGAGAACGTACCGGTATCACGGGGGTGGGGCATCGTTAGATATGTGGTGGCTGGAGCTACAGATGGAGACGCTGATGGGTTGTTATTGGTAGCCATGGCCGGAGACTGAACGGTGCGGCCACTGTGAAGCTTCGTGGCGAGGACGGGGAACGTTCCATGTCTACCAAATATGTTACGCAAAAGAAGAGACGCCGTATCGACGAGGCTGTGGAATAGATGTATTTGAAAGCAGCGGTAATGGCACGGCCAGTTCACCAGCAAGCGAGTGGAGACCACCCTTCATCTTCGTCGTCAGGCACACACGCGCGTCGCCCCTAGAATCTCAGTATGCATGCATGTAGCAATATGGACCTTGTCTGGTAAAGCCATCGATGGTTTGAAGAGCAGCTTTGGCATCGCACAGTATTGTCAATTTACGAGCTGGTTCTGTCGACATGAAACGCATTGCCTCCCGAATAGCAACAGTTTCCGCGACTGTTGATGTGTTCTTGTGATCTATCTTAACGTCGAGCTATCTTCATCTGCGGGATGACAAAGACTGAGGCGGAGGTACGCGACGTGGTAGATCCATCAGTATATACGTGTGCCACACCGTTGTTCTTAGTTTAAATGTGCAGCAGTGTAAGTTGCTTTAGGCTGATCGATAATACAAGGCACTTCTTCATAATACCAAGAATGTGAAGTATGACAAGTGGTCTAGGCCAGAGCCACGAAGGTCTCAGAAACACGCGGGGGAGAGAATCATGGCGGTATGATGTTCTCGAGCAGCGATATAGCTCTTGAATAACTGCAGTCTCGGTGGATGGCAGAGAGCGCTGATAGGGGATGTTGCCTGTGTCGAGTCAACATGCGAAGGTGGACTTGAAGAGGCTCGCAGAGCACATATACTTTGATTGGAGAAGCCCGAGCTTCGGCGAGAGTTCCCTTGGTTGATGTGCATTGAGGTAAGCCCAAACATGTGCGCAACCCTTGGGCTTGGATGCTTTCTAGCGTGCTCGCACAACTGGGCTTCATGCTTGAAAGCACGAGCATGTTGTATCGTAAGTACCCTACGAAGAAAGATTGGTACAGTTGCAGGAGAGCTGCCTCCGAAGGGCCCCACCTTGCTCCGACCATGACCCGAAGAACGTGGACAAAACTCTTCAGCTTTGACTTCATGGCTGTGACGTGTTTTGACCATGATAATGTCCGGTCGAGGATAACACCCAGGAATTTGTGTTGTGCAACAGCACGAATTTCTGTTCCATTCACAGTTAATGGGTATGTTGTCATTTGTTTTCGTTTAAATGCAACCACTGTGCATTTTTGAGTTGACAGTCCGAGACCCTCTCGACGTAGGTACCTTGCTGTGATGGTCACTGCACGTTGCAGTCAAGCACGCAGTTGGGGGCGCGTAGCTCCAAAAGCCCAGATTCAGATGTCGTCCACAGATGTGCTGACCTTCACCGTATAAGGAACTTCAGTAGCAAGTCCAATCAAGGTGATGTTAAAAAGTGTCGGACTGAGAACACTCCCTTGGATAACACCACGGTGAATGCTCTAATGGTATGTATCTCCATTGCTTGTTGACATATACACGGTACGGTCGCTAAGGTAGCTCACAACTCACGCATACAGTCGTCCACCGATTTCTAGATCCTCAAGCGCATCAAAGATGGCATAATGTAAGGCAATGTTGCAGGCGCCTTTAATATCAAGACAAACAGCAGCCACTAATCTGCCTCGACGACTTTCTTATTCAACATCGGAGACCAAGCTGATGACTCGTCAATGGCTGATCAGCCTCTCCTAAAGCCATTCATGAACGCAGGAAAGCGATTATTGCTCTCTAAAAGCTACTCTAATCACGACAATACCATCCTTTCCATGACTTTGCCAACGCAGCTGCTTAAGGCGATTGGCCGGTAAGATGAAAGCTCATTGAGGAACTTCCCCAGTTTAAACAGTGTGATTATGTGGCTACACTTTCACTCATCTGGAACATTTCCCGACTCCCAGGTGGTGTTGAAGCAAGATAACAGGATCTGTCGTGCTTCTGTATCAAGATGGCGAAGTGCAGCGTACGTAATTCTGTCCGGCCCGGGTGCCGGTGAACGTCGGGAAAGTGAAATTGCAGCGTCCAGTTCCTGCGTTGTAAAAGGCACTTCGAGGTGTTCGTCGAAACACGGGGGGCATAGTGGTGGTAAGAGTTTGGGTCACAGTGTGAGCGCTGGAAACGACAAGGTTACAGTGGTCCTTGGCTACCTTTATTTCACTCCAACCCTCATCTACAGCCACCGCACGGAATGACCATATTTGTTGTGGAGAAGATTGTAGACTTCCTACTATCCGCCTGATTTTAGAGAGAGGCAGTCTTGGTTCCAAAGAACCACAGAACGACCTCCATCGTTGCCTGTCTAGCTTGTCGAGATGCCAAAGAACGTGTCGTTGAGCTCGATGACAGGCTGAGAGGCCTGACGGCGATCTTGTTCTTCTGTATCGCCGTTCTGCCCAGCGACTGATAGCACGAAGGGCCTCGTATTGTGTGTCGATAGCTGATCGTCGCAGCGGAATGGTAACTTGTCTTGTTGTGTCACGCAGGGACGAAGAAATGATGTCTTCCACTTCGGATGGTGTAGTAGCGCGCTGACAGCAAGTTTTCACAGTTGACTTGAGGAGACGCCAGTCTGTCTGATGAACACAGCGTGTGGCTGGGTGGCGGTACCACCTAAACTGAACTTAAGCCGGCAAGTGATCACTACCGTGAAGTTCTATATTCGTGGACCAAGCTGCAGAAGACAGAAGACTCCTGGATACAAATGTAATGTCGGGGCAGCTGCATGTAGGAAGTACCCCAAATGGAAGAGTGCGATCCGCCGTTCAGCACCCTTAGTCTAAAATTACACACGAAGCCGCACGAATCTCTGCCATGGCCGTTCATTATAGTGCTACCTCAGAGGGGATGATGAGCGTTGAAATCGCCAATGACAATGTGGGGGCTCTGAGCAGCCTGAAGCACAGACCTAAGGTGGGAGCAGTCCATCTTCGCAATTTGATGGATGTATTCTCCGATAACAAAGTGCGCCTCTTATACTTGATAGTCAAGCAAACGTAATCATTTTTTGTATGCGACAGAATGTCATGCCATACGTAAGTCATATCGCGGCGTACACAAACTAGCACCTTGCTTGCATGGTGATCACTGCGAGACCAAAACTGGACCTACCCAGGTAAACGGAATGTAGAATCTACCTTTGGTTCACGGATGACAATAACTGGGAACTGGTATTTCTATACCCGCTGTCTGAAATCAGAGAGACGGCCACGTAAACCACGAGCATTCCACTGCATAACAAGCGTCAGCCGCATGCGATCTTCGAACATAGAGGCCATGTTCGCTTACTTAAGAACAACAAGAAGTGGCTCCAGCACCTCAAGTACCTGGACAGCCGCTTTGGCTGCCAGAGTGTTTAAACCACTAAGGATCTTGCGCATTGAACCCATCGAGTTTCTAACCACACTCTTGACGTCATTATTATCCATGTTGTCGTCCGGCTCACTGCGTTTAGCAACAATATGCGTGGAAGGCGTACACGTGGGTCTTGATGGTAAAGAAGGCCACTCCGAAGAATTACAGGCCGGTGGCTGGTTGGCTCGTCCATTCGTCGGCTGCAAAGGTGCGCAAGCGCAGACATCATCATTTCTGGGCGGTAAAAGCAAGCGACGAGAAGGTGAAGCCTGGATGTTGGAAGTCAGTTCTTTAACTCGGTTAGCACTGCTCCCTCGTTTGCCTCGGTGTCGTGAACAACGTTTACTGCGCCGGACGGCCCTTGCAGCGTCTCTGTGCGTAGAGTGGTCCCTTACCATTCTCTATAGATAGTTATTTCGTTGCTCATTTTAGGACAGTTCTTTGAGGTTGCATCGTGGGCGCCCTTGCAGTTAGGAGAATTTGTGGCGTTGCAGTTGCGATCGTCATGAGGTCCACCACATCGTTTGCAAGTTACCACACCCTTACAAACTGCACCGACATGCCCAAATTTCAAACATTTATGACACTGTAGAGGCCTCGGTACATGAGGGCGTACCGGATGACGCACATATCCAACCTTGACGTGAGTAGGCAACGACTCGGACTCGAACACTACTTTCACACAACGCGACCGTCCAAGGCGGTGAAAACCAATTACAGGAGCCGTCGAAGAAAGCAATTTCTCGAGGATTGAGTCTATAATCTCTTCGTCCACATCATAAATGACGCCAATCGTAGTTGCCTTATTGTACGGGCAAAACGCGCGCACTGGAATGTTTCCAAACTGTACAATGGCCTTCAGCGTGTCCAGTATAGCCTTTGAAGTAACCTCCACCGACGGCATGTTTTTGCTGGTATTTATACGTATTTCCTCAACCTGATCAGGTGCGATATGTTCGAAATACTCCGACAAGCTTTGCCTATTTAGAGTATTCGGGACGTCTGTCGTCGTTGTCGGCATGTACGAGATTGTGAAGGACCGCATGCTACTCGCCTTTTTTGGTGCCTGGCGACCGGTCGGCGACTTTTTTCTGATCTTTCTCTTCAGACGGCGGCTTGGAATAGGGGTGAAATCACCGTCCGAGGCCGTGGCTTCGGTGGAAGAGCCATCAAAAGCGTAACTGTGCACGACTTTGGGGCCGAAGCAGTCACTCACATCGCACGCACCCTGATGAGATGGTCCAGGGCCGGAATCTGGGCGGGGTTTTGATCCCCCATTTTAGGGGACCATGTCCCCTAGTGTTGTTGTCTCAGATTGCAGAAGCCGCAGAAAAATTCGAGGAAACTTCGAGAGATGAACGCTTGAGCTGTTCTATGCGATCACTTCTTCTTCCTCCCCTCAATTAAAATTCCGTCGCTGCCGCCGGGATTGGAGCCCGTGAACTATGGCTCAGCAGCCCACTTACCAATAGGCCACTGCAGCAGGGCGAAAAGCTTAGCGATGAAGCTCGTTAATGTGTAGCGCTTCGTTTCCCAAGTCGTGTGTACCCTGGATAGTTCACTTGTTTGCGAAGAGTGCGAGCGCTAGAATGGAACAGTGGCGTGCACTGTTAGGGTGAAAACGGCTTAGCATTACAGCGCTTGGCGCCGCGCCAGTGCAGTGGGCCCAGCTGGGCTTCGAACTGGAGTGAACTTGGCGCGGGTGCACTCCAAAGCGCACTTGCTCTACTACAGACAAGGAAGAACGGCCTTCGGCCAACGTTGCTAGAATAAAAGCAGTTTTAAACCTCCGCTGAAGATGCGGCCAGTGAGATTCATAGTTTATATTTCCGCTTAGCGTGAGCAGCGATGGTTTTTTCTCTTTTTTTGCCGAATCAATTGCAAAGTTTTTATTCGAATAACACATTTTTATGAGGAGGGAGGCTGAATTTGATTTTCTGGAAAAATATTTATCTCTGTGTTATCGGGTTCATTTGTCGCGTTTGTCAATAACTTTAAGTAGTAAAGTGTGGCAGAGAGCGAAACTATTTTCAGAAGGGCATGCAGGTCGACTTGAGTGAGAGTTTGCTGTGACCTGCTACAATCTCCTGCGTAAAAAGGGTCCCGAATAATAAGAATTGTTGGGGTTTAACATCCTACAGTGACTCTTTACTTATGCAAGACGTCATAGTGAAGGGCGCCGGGAATTTTGACCACCTGGTTTTTTTTTAACGTGCACCTAAATCTCAGCGCATGGGCTTCAAGTGTTTTCTTTCTCAATAAAAAATGCACCCACCATGGCTGGGTTAAAACCCGGAACCTCCGAGTCAGCAGCCACTTTTCTTAACCACTAGACCACCTTGGCGGGTAAGAAGTGGGATGCGAAAAAGTACTAAGTGACGATGGTATGTTAGATATGTGTGAATACAGTCCCACGAGTTTGTGGAAACTAAAACGATGCTCATGCAATCGAGTGGCTTCTAGAACCAAATCTGTTCTGTTCAGAGATTGGCAAGTGCCCAACAAAACAAGATTGGTCACTGGTCTTATAATATATCACGTAATTGAGGAATTCAATTTTTGATGTTCTCTTCGTACCGCGGACATACGCAAACTACATTCCTTGTTTTAGTAGTAATTGACGGAAAGTATGATTTCGAACTGTGTCGCTACAGTAGGTTTTCGAGCATGAAGTCTTGTCGAGGCTGATGTAAGACGGATTGTGTGGGCCATACATGAAATTTTTCACCTTTAGTCAGTGAGACATGCGGAGCCTCACTTCCGGTTCCCATCTATGCATTCGCCGGTGCCTTAGTTTTGTTCTGCTGTTGTCATGCGCAGATGCGCATTACGCGCTGAATCAAGGCGTTAATGTCTGATGGGTAAGTCGGATTTGGCTCTTCAGTGGCAACAATAGCTGCTAATTTAGCTTCACCTTTGCCTCTGGCTTCCCCACTACACCACAGTTTGAAGGTATCGAGTGGAGTGTTACATTACGGCCATTTTTCGCAGCAATGCCCACAAACCCTGCAAGTGTGAGTGCGTATGCGTATATAGGTATTTAAATATATATTAAAAGGAAAGGAAGGTCAAAGGTTGCCAGGGCATGCTGCCACGGAAATAAATGGGACAGTGGCCTGGAAACATTTGACTCACCCTGTACACAGGAATATATAAATATATGTATGTGCTTGAAATCTTTTCACTTACTATTTTTGTATATTTTGCCCTTCGTGTTACAGTTCTCAAAGGAACTGACAGTAGGTGTAAAAAAGAAATAATAACTATCTATAGATCAAACATAATACGGACTTTGAACAGTGACGTAATAAACTGCATAAATAAAGCACGTGATCGCAGATGATTATGCACCTACGAGTGCACTCTGCGGAAGGAAATCGTATTGCCTTCCTAGTAGCAAAAATAATTGACCATGTATCTGCGTGCTTTTCAGCAAAGCGTCGACAGACAATATCCCTTTGTCTGGAGAAAGAGAAAGAAACCTTCATTTGATGTCCTACGCATGCAGAAGATCGGTGAGTGCAGCGTGAGAGAAAGGTTGCTGTTAAAGAAACAGGTAAAGATAATAAAAAAAGGATGCTATTTTCTCTCTCCCGTAGTGGCAGCACGGCTCAGCGCGAGCATGAGATCTAGCGCCGTCTCGCAGTAATGTGAAGAAGCGAAAGTTTTTTTATTTTGTAATAGAGCGCTGCTAGTAGGTAGCCACACTGAAATGTTTTAGCGAAGCGTAAGGAACACCCGCATTGCGTTTCCTCACCAGCGCATTATAATGAACACTGCGATATTTCGAATTACGTTTCTATGCATAATAAATATGAGTTGACAGATGAAGTGATACTTTCCAATTTATGTTTTGGTCAAATATGGGTAATACTTGATTTTCGATTGAAAATCACCACATGTATGAATGCACAAAGCAGACCAAGATGGCTGTGCGTTGAGGAAGTGCTTAAAGTTTCGCTGGGAGGATAAGTCGTGGACACACAGACCAAGAGACAGACCAAAGTTTCGGCATCGGAGTATCAGAAGAAAGACTATCGTTGTTTGAAGTTTTGCCGCAGTTCAGGAAACCACTAAATAACGTTAGTCATGTGCTGGCAAATGCGCATTCAGCCAAATTGAGGAACTCTGTTAAAAAGTAAATATATTGCTGTGCATATTCTCGTCATCAATAAAATTAGTGTTTCTTTTACTCTCCTTTGCAATTGATTGACATTCCTATTAAATTGCCAAATATTTTCAAAAACACAAACATCGAAAAACTTTCAGCTCCTTCTGAATCCGCCAACACCGTGGCCGTTCTCGGTTTCAGCGCCGAAGACGAAGAACAACAGCGTCTACAGGTCGTGCAGGCGGTCGGAATGCTACGCCTTTATATTTCTAATACAACTACTACTCTGTGTGATAAAGATTCCATCTTTGTAGGGCACACAACTCATGCATAGTAGTCACGAGAGCCTCCAGTACTACAAAGTAGTGACACCCTCCTCCACGCGCTCGTTATCCTCCTCGATTCTACTCCAATTTCTCCCCTATCCTGGCCTGCACAGTACACACGGCACGTTGAACACTCCACTGGATCAGTGTACCTGCAATATAGTCTATGCGCACGTTTGTCTTATCACTGCCTTGAAGGTTTGTACGAAATTCTGTCACTTCAAAAACTATCAAGGTGGAAGCATGCTTCAGATAGAACTCAGTGGTAGACAAATTTTTATTGCGCTTCGATAAATACTGCGGAAGCGCTCCCAAGAACGAGTACTAGCTAGTGGCCGAGTGGTTGACGCCCGTCTGCGCTACGACTGCCCGTAACACGAGGCGTGTTACGCGCCTATAATATAAGCAGCATAAAGTTGACTCAGAAATTTATTTCATTGATTGTGATTCTGTTGAGCTCAAAGAATATGGTGAAGGAGAAATGTCAGTGTTTACTTAACGGATTTGCCGAGATAAGTGGGTTCGACATCATTTTGTACCCACACCGATGTGAAAACTTCCCGGTGATGTTACCAAAAAGTCCCAATAAAGTTTATGCACGTGTCTGTATTCCATGCCGACGAAACAAGGAGATATTTTATTTCGTTACCTTTGAGGCTTACATCAGAAACTTTGTATAAAGCAGTCAACTATTTTCGACTAACACTATGATATTGTTACCACATGTGTAATTTAGGTATGTGCACCTGTGTAGCGGGGAACACGGTGGTAGCAGAAGAAGAGGACGTTCGGTTGGTGGCAAGAGCTCGCTGCTTCGCGGTCACTGCGGTATACCGTCGAGTCGACCATTACGTCTGCTTCGAATAAACCCCTCGTAGACGTAACAGAGTGGTGGAGGTGCTGGGTACGACACGTCGACGTACCACGGAGCCACAGCTGTTCGGAGTTCGCCTGAGCCGTCGTCTTGACAGTCTGCCGCCGACAACAGTCGTCATGGCCCAGAGCGAAGGTCAGGAATCAACCGCCTCGACTTCGCGCCAATCTGCACTGGCTACATCTAGGCATCAATACATGGAACCCCGCCCGTTCGTGGGAATGGCAGAAGATGTGGACACGTGGCTAACGCACTACAAAAGGGTGAGCCGGTACAACCACTGAAACTCTATCGATGAGCTGGAAAACGTCGCGCTGTTTCTTACGGACACTGCACTGATGTGGTATGAAAACCACGAAGAGTCCTTGACAACATGGGCTCTTTTTGCTCAAGAACTCAAGAAGTGTTTTGGTGATCCCGACTCAAAAAAGAAAAGCGCGGAGCGGACTCTTGCTGGAAGAGCCCGGACTCCTGGAGAAACCTGCACTGCTTATATAGAGGACGTCCTAAAGCTATGCAAGATTATAAACCCGCAGATGTCTGAAGAAGACAGGGTCGGACACCTATTGAAAGGCATAGCGGAAGACGTTTACAATTTTCTGATAGGCAGGGATGACCTCACCTCTGCCTCCGACGTCCAACATCACTGCCTCACGTTTGAAAAATTAAACACTCGTCGCATCGCCCCGAAATTTGGTAGGCTGGCAAATGTGACAACGATTGCCAGCGTCGACGTGAGCCCGCCCGCCGACCTTGCGGGTACTATTCGGGAAATTGTACGTGAAGTGCTGCAGTGACAAGGTGGTAGGGTTGACGAAACCATTCTTCACCCACCTACCAATCCACCCTACTACATGGCGGCACCATCAGCTCCTTTGCCACCATCGGTATGTGTGGCAGACATCAGCGAAATTGGAAATCCGAGACCACGTCGTGAATCATTCGCGGCCGACCAGCGATATAGCCAACGCCTTCGGCACGGCCCCGCCACACAGAGGTGGGCAGCCCCCGCTCAGCAAGCTCGTTACCGACCCTTCACAGCTGAGCGGTCTCAGCATTGGTTCAGCGAGCGTGCTCTACCAGTCTGCTACAACGGTGGCTTCGAAGGACACATTGCCAGGTATTGCAACTACCGGCAGCCGCCAAGGTACAACCGATCACCGTGATTTAACCGTTCTGGCGTTACCCGAGCACCGAAATTCCCGGGAAGCGCGTCTTACGAGATCCCAGGACCGCTACGAAACCAATCTCCGGCCTCTGACCGCAGTGTGACACCACCACCTGGCCCTCGCACCAACCGATCACCGTCTTCTCGGCGCCGCATTCCTCGCCTCCTGCGGAAAACTAGCCGGCGCGGCCGTTGGAGGTGAGGTCGCCGGACAGACTTCGATTTCAACAGATATACCTCCGTTAGCTTCCATGTTTAGAAATAAGGTTCGAGTGCTTATCGATGGTGTACCGACGATGGCGTTGGTGCACACAGGTGCAAGCGTGTCAGTGATGAGTTTAGTTTTCACCCGCCTTCTTGGACGAAAGGTTATGTTTCGTTGGGACCGTCCTGATACGTTTCGTGGAGTGAGCGGAGAGGTGTTACAATCTGTTGGTGTCTGCACTGTGACTGTTAGTTTGGCATGCCAGAACTTTGTCGCAGAGTTTGCTGTTCTCCCTCATACTACGCATGACGTCATTCTCGGACTTGATTTCTTGAAGCTATGTGGTGCTACTGTTGATTGCCGCACACGACAAATTACAGTAGATTCTGATATCCCAGTTTCGTTTATGGAAAACTCGCCATCTCAAGAAAGTGCTCTTTGCGTGTCTGTGGACACAACTGTGCCGCCGTTGTCTGCAAAATGTGTCCCTCTCGCCTGTTCACTTGCAAGCGCGAAAAAACATTTGACGCAACTGTGGAGCCCGTGCATCTCAGTTGCATAAAGACAGTTTTATTACCCTACTGTACATTATCGGTTGCGCAAGGGCATACTGGTTTATGGGCGATTAACTGCTGTAATGAACCTACAGTGCTGCCAAAGGGACTGAAACTTGCAGAGATTCGTGAACACCAAGTATTCTCGCTTGCCACCCTCGCAGAAAGCAATGATTATCGGATAAGACCCGTTGCCATAATCTGCCTGCCAGGGACACCACCATTATGGCTATGATTGATAAGTCACTAAGCACCAAGGAACGTAATGAACTGGCGAGTAT
Source organism: Rhipicephalus microplus (assembly GCF_043290135.1). NCBI lineage: Eukaryota > Metazoa > Arthropoda > Arachnida > Ixodida > Ixodidae > Rhipicephalus > Rhipicephalus microplus. The sequence continues at coordinate 54,754,960 of NC_134701.1, read as the reverse complement.
TATGCGCAAACATGCCGGTACTTTTGATTTCGCTCAGCATGATTCAACGTCACTCCCTGCTTCTCGTATAAAGCACCGAATCAACACGACATCTGACAGACCTCTCCGACAGAAACCATATCGTGTATCGCCTTCGGAACGCGCAGTGATCAATGAACAGGTTTGCGAGATGCTCAAGCAAAATGTAATTCAAGAATCATGTAGTTCGTGGGCCGCTCCAGTAATTCTAGTGAACAAGAAGGATGGGACTCGGCGATTCTGTGTTGACTACCGCCGTCTCAACGCCATCACAAAAAAAACGTGTACCCACTCCCGCGGATTGATGATGCTATCGACTGTCTATCACCGGCCTCTTACTTTTCGTCTGTGGATCTGAGGTCAGGCTACTGGCAGATTCCAATGCACGAGGAAGACAAGGAGAAAACGGCATTTGTTACAACAGATGGACTATTTGAATTCAATGTGATGCCGTTCGGACTCTGCGACGCGCCCGCAACTTTTGAGCGATTGATGGACAACATTCTGCGTGGATTGAAGTGGGAAGTGTGTATGTGTTACTTGGACGAAGTTGTAATTTTTGGGCGCACCTTTTGTGAGCGCAACACAAACCTTGGCCTCGTACTGGACTGTCTAAGCAAAGCACGCTTGGTGCTTAACTTAAATAAATGTCGTTTTGGAGAGCGCCAAACACTCGAAACACTCGTCCTTGGACACTTAGTAAACAAAGAAGGCATACGACCGGATCCCGCTAAGACGGCCGCAGTGGAGGAATTTAAGCAGCCAAGCTCGGTGAAAGAACTGCGCAGCTTTTTGTGGCTTTGTTCAGACTTTCGCCGATTCGTTGCTGGCTTTGCCAATATGGCATACCCGCTCAAGTGTCTGCTTCAGAAAGGTGCGCAGTTTGACTGGACCCCGGAATGCGAGTCTGCTTTTTCGGAGTTGAAGTTTCTTTTGACGTCCCATCCGATTCTTCGACACTTCAATCCTCTCGCTCCCACTGAGATTCACACAGACGCCAGCGGTATTGGTGTAGGTGCTGTCCTGGTTCAACACTTAGATAATCAAGAACACGTCGTAGCGTATGCAAGTCGCTCGCTCAGCAAGTCCGAGCGTAACTACACTGTCACAGAGCAAGAATGCCTTGCAGTAGTCTTCGCAGTGCAGCGCTTCGGGTCCTACCTGTACAGACGCCCCTTTACCGTCGTGACAGACCATCATTCTCTCTGCTCGTTGGTCAACCTGCGTGACTCATCTGGTCAGCTGGCGCGCTGGGCACTTCGTCTACAAGAATATGACTTCGCGGTTTCCTATGAAAGCGGCCGACGTCACGCTAACGCAGATTGTCTTTCGCGACTACCACTTCCAACGATGGAATGTGACGCGGACACCTTCGATACCTACATTGCATCACTCGACCAACCATTTCCCGATAACAAGGCCTTTAAGGATGAGCAACAAAGGGACAGCATCATACAACAGCTTCTTGCTACCAAACCAAAATCATCGCCAAAGCGCTTCTGCATATGAGATGGCCTAGTTGGCAAAAAGAACTACACAAACACCGGCTCACGATATCTTCTGGTTGTTCCGAAGAGTCTTCGCGTTTATGTTTTGCAGGCTATGCATGATGACCCAACATCCGGTCATCTAGGCACAGCGAAAACTCTGTACCGTCTTCAAGAAAGATTCTACTGGCCCAAAATGCGCCAGACAACGGAACAATACGTGTCTAGCTGTAACGAGTGTAAACGTCATAAGCGCCCAACAAGTGCTCCTTTAGGGCGATTACATCTGGTGCCGCCCCCTAGAACTCCATTCGAGCAAGTCGAGATTGACCTCCTTGGACCCTTTCCCCGGTTTTCTGATGGAAATCGCTGGATAGTCGTTTGCACCGACCATTTAACACGGTACTGCGAGACAGCTGCCATACCATCGGCAACTGCAACCGATGTGTCTTGCTTCATACTACGTTTTGTAATTCTTCGACATGAACCTCCCAAAATTGTAATCACTGACCGTGGCCGACAATTCACAGCAGACGTGATGGAAGAGATGCTTCGCGTCTGTGCTTCAAGGTTTCGGCACTCTACGCCATACCATCCCCAAACGAACGGTCTAACTGAACGAACGAACAGAACTCTCTCGGACATCCTGTCTATGTATGTTGCATCCGATCACAAGGACTGGGACAGTATTCTACCCTTTATCACATATGCATTCAACACTGCTCAGCCTGAAACTACCGGCTACAGTCCTTTCTTTCTTCTATATGCTCGACCACCTCGTCATACTCTGAATACCATCTTCCCGTGTTTGGACCACCATGATCACTGCATATCCGAGATCATCTGTCGGGCAGAAGAAGCTAGACGCCTTGCTTATTGCGCACTCTTGCATCGCAAGATCGCTCGAAGGCACATTTTGACCACCGACGCCGACAGTTGACGTACAATCGCGGCGACCTAGTGTTGCTGTGGACACCAACTAGAAAACGCGGTTTGAGCGAGAAACTGCTAGCGCACTATTCGGGACCTTACCTTGTTGTAGACCGTATCAGTGATTTAGTTTACCACATAGCGCGTCTCCATTCAAACGGACGACGGTCTGCAAAAACTGAACTTGTCCATGTTGCACGTTTGAAGCGCTTTATTCCTCGAGAGACTGTTTGACTCGCCCAGTGGGCTTCGTCTGCGCGGAGGGAAGTGTTACCACATGTGTATTTAGGTATGTGCACCTGTGTAGCGGAGAACACGGTGGTAGCAAAAGAAGAGGACGTTCGGTTGGTGGCAAGAGCTCGCTGCTTCGCGTTCACTGCGGTATACCGTCGAGTCGACCGTTACGTCTGTTTCGAATAAACCCCTCGTAGACGTAACAATATCTTGAAATTACAGAATTCAACATGTATTGTTACTCGTAAAAGAGCGCGATTACGGAAAGCTCGTGCCTATTATAATGACCATCCAGTATAATCTGTACGTGCGTGACTGTTTCGACAGCACACGCGCTGGCGTCAAGCTGCGTCATATGTTCCCCTCAACGCGTGTGTGCGTGCGACACCTTCACATGCGAAGGTACACAAGAAGGTCGAATAAAGGGAACACCGTTGTTCGTTACCCACAAACTTGGTGTGTAGGCGCTTCCGTAGACGCATGTGTGGCATGGTGTCAGAAATCATTGTGGCAGCCCAACATGCATGGCTACCTTTACCACTACAGTTGACTGGCAACGTCAAAAAGAACTGAGAGCTCTTCAAGTGACGACTGTGCCTTTTCCTCACAGCTACGTTGACAGACAACCCTAAGACAGAAAAAGTAAAGGCGACCATATCCTTGAGCGCTGTGGGGGATGAAACACTTGAGGTTGAAAAAAAACTTTATATTTGCCAAAAGTGAGCTCAAAGCTGACTACCAGTCTCCAGTGAAGAAGATGTTTGACCTAAGGACAGAAGTTGGCTTTGCAATTTTGGGACACTGGAAGAGTTTCTGTTGAGAGACGAAACTGATTTTGGGACAAATAACACATCTCTATGAGAGAGGATGCTGCGAAACTAAACCTTGATCCTTCAGAAAGTTGAAAGCATGTGTAGAGCAGCTGAAGTAGAAGCGCAACAAAATAATGCCTGGGTGAACGAGCGCACGCAAGTTGACGCTTCGTACCGTAGGGAACGCGACAAAGTAACAAAACGCAAGTGCAGATATTGTGATCGCGTGCATATGCACCACGTCAATTCCCAGCCTACAGAAAAACCTTCCATGCATGTAAAAGAAGAATCACTTTGCATCGTGCTTGTTATGCAAGTTTCTTCTTTGTATTAGGAAGAGCTCTTTTGGTTTGAGCCTCTCAGAGCCTTAACAAAGAACAAAGCTACTTGGTTTTTAATGAAACTCAAAAAATAGGTTTACTCAAAAAGTAAAAAGAAGAAAATACCCCCAAATCCAAAACTAAACACTTCATAAAATGTTCACTACCCGTGGTAAAGCACTTAGAGCGACAGCCAACTCACAAGTCAATTGACGAAAACCAAAACCAAGCTATTAGTTCGAACACGGGTGAGTGGCAAAGTAGTGAAGAATGTTCGGTCTCACCAAACTAAAATGCTGGACTCATGGAGTCGAAGGTCGTCAGCTGGTTGCTGCGAGGGAACGCTGGCAGCTAGGTGTCGTGTCGCGAAACGGGACCGGAATGTTGTGATTCTGGCTTTAGGACGCGGGGTTGCTGGTGTAAAGTAAGCGTTGGCCGCTGGCGATGCGTCGAGAAACCAGGTGAACCTAGCGAGGCAGCTATGCACACAGCTCGGGCCCGTAGCCCGACGGCTATCGCTCACCTGTCGACACTGAAATCCAAAGGCCCTCAGCAAGAGTTTACGACTGCGTGGCCACGGTTACCTAGAGATGGAACGCTGTGGCAGGAGGCCCCGGCCTGTTGAAGTCTTCGAGGCTGGGGTCCGACACCTGACAGCCCATCTCAAGCGCCCGCTCTGGATACAACCTTCCCGTGCCCACGTCCTCTTCCAACTCTCTTGCTCTTGTCTGCTTGGGCTTCCGCTGTCCCCGAAATCCATTCATCGGCTTCCCATTGCAGATGACGGGGTTGCCGCGTTAACCACTGATTGTCACTTAAAATCGCCGCGTTTTTAAACGCGAAGCGTTTCTTAGCAAACTTGGGTGAGTTCGATCTATCTATTGGTGTAATCGAGGAGCGGGGCTACAGGCAGTCAACGAGGCGCCGTAGAAGAAGAACCCTTGCGGGGCTTTTTGACGACACAAACACATAATATATTATCATATTTACAGGAGTTCAATAGACTAGGTGTCGAGACGTGCCGTTGCTTAAGACACCACAGGCCCAAGCGAAGGCCACAGAGAAGGCATTCGCCGCACGCATGACGCTCCTTTTATATCCTGCGGTCTGCGAACGCGCTTCTAGTCTGACGCTAGCTGCGCGTCTCAGCGACAGCGAGGTGCGTTCAATAGGCACCACACACTGACCAGAGGAACCAGCGTTGCTCACATTACCCGGTCGCTAAATTTCTGACATTCACCATTAGGGGCACGCAGCAAACAGACGCATGCTCATATCCCCAATGTATCCCGGGCACAATCCACTGACAAATTCCTAAATCTCTTTCTTTACTGTGGTCTTACCAGTGGCCCTTTTCGCCAGGACAATCTTCAGCTCAAGCCTCAATTACTCAATTTATTCTTTATGAGCTGCAGCTTCCTTTCTACGTCTGGCCAACGTTGGCCTGGTGGTCTCTCATTCAAGCGCAAGCTGCTCTAGTTCTTTGGCTTCCTTACACCGGGCCTGAACGAGCTCCCAGTCATCGCAAAGCCTCTCCTCATTGATGCCGGAATCTTTAATTGTCTGTGATGAATGCGTCTTCCTATATACCCTAGCCACGTCAACACCTTGATTCTCGCACAAAAGCACTACATCTGGTTTCTTAAACGTGTTCGAAATCATTGCAACCTCATCCAAACTTACCCGGCTATACTGCTGTGTGGTTAACTCCAATGAATACTGCCTTCAGAAGTAGCAACCAATCTACCCCTTTGATTAGACTTCATCACCCACCCAGAACGCCTGGTACAATCTCTGCGCAAAGCGAGCACTCGCCACAATAGGTAGCGGGAAAGAACACAACTGAACCCAACTGAATCCCGCCGCTGTCAACCAGTTGATGTAACCGAGGAGCGGGGCTACAGGCAGTCACCCAGGCGCCGGAAAAGAACCCTTGCGAGGCTTCTTGACGAAAAAACACGTTTTTATTTACATATTTATAGGAGTTCACTAGAGTAGGCATCAAGACCCGTCATTACATGAGACAACACAGGCCGAAGCGAAGCCCAGAGAGAAAGCACTTGCCGCACGCACGACGCTCCTTTTATATCCTGCGGTCTGTGCACGCCCTTTTTGTCCAACGCCGGCTGCGCGCCACAACAACGGCGATGCGCGTTCGATGTGGCACACAAGGACACCCCTCGCGTTTCTCCGGGAAGTGGGCCGCGTCGGGACCGCACGCCGATAACAGTCTCTTGCAGGCCGGATCTATGCATTGCCAGTCGTAACACTATCTATCTAGCCGCTTACGCTTGGGTGCTTTTGTTATCACCCCCTTAACTTGGTGTGAACCAAAATTAGCGTGAGAGGATAAGACGGTTTGAAATATATGACGCGCTGGTAAAATAATGAATAATGGCGTGAATAGTGTCCCAATCTTGTCGCTTACGTTTTTAAACGCTTCTCGCCAGACAGCGGCACATACCCACGGGCGAGTATGTGACAATTATATGCGTGTATGTACTACAGGTGATTCGCATTCAGTATCTATCGAGGAACAACGAGAACACACATGCACCATTTTAACGCGCGACGGTTGAATACCCGATATCGGTAGGGTTGACCCGAAGAACTAAAATAATAAATATCAGCGCTCGTGTTGTCCTCTTTGCTTTCCTTGCCTCGCCTTTCGTTTCACGTTTTTTCTAGCACCTTCGTGCTCACGCTGCAGCCGTTATCACCATGAATAAGTGTCAGGGTCCCAGCTGCAATGGAACCCACGCATTCTGCATGGCAATGAAGCATTATACCTCAAAGCTACGCTATGTCTTGGAACTACTTTTGAAACACACGCTAATCTTCGTGAAACGTCAATAGTTGTGGCATTGCTGCCGAGCCAATTTTATAAACATTGCATATGTGCTGTTTCGATACAGCCACCACGTCGGGTTCCCATCAGTTGTAGTTAGGTGCCACAATCTGAAGTTGATTTATGTAGCAGTGCCGAGGACCAGAATCCTACCGAGCATCAGCGCTTTATATCAGCTTCTGGTGTTGCTAATATACATGTTCCTGTTGGCATCATTGCGTAAGTACACTCAACCTGTTTTATAAACACCTGCAACTCTTCAATATATTTCTGAGCATGCGACATTTGTACATATATTGCGCATCATTTTATGACGTGTCCCTCAATAAAAACCATTGCAACGCGCTCACTTTCCCTCCCTATGCTTCACATAATGTCGATTTGCAAGGTACGTGGGATTAGCCGATTTTTTTTATCATTGATTGTCCTGGATGTCTTTTCTTTTGTTTAATTGACGTCTCGCTTGGCTTCCTCCCGGCTTCATATTTGACATCTTCATTGTCGTCGTCATCTGCCTTGCCAACCGTTCGCGCGTGTTTTCCAGTCTTTTCTTGCAGCGCTTTCTTCAAAGTCACGAACTTAAAAGGCGCACTTTACTCATTACAGTGCTGCTCAAGCTCGCAACTGCACGAAAATCAAGAGAATTGTGAAGAAAGTTTCAGTGACTTTCACGTCCGCATCTTTGCAGTGACCGCTCAAGGTGCAAAAGACTTGAAGGTGTGTGGAATCATCTCTGGTTGTCATATTCAGTTCAAGGTCGAGGTAGGTTCCCAGGCCCATTTAATCCCTCTAAGCATCTTTAGACGCATACCGGACTCACCCACGTTGCGGAAGACCACCGCAGTACTGACTGCCTTCAACAGGTCAGAGATCAAGCACGTCGGTGTCGGCAAGAAGGCACTACAGAGAAACGGCACAACGACAGACCCTTCTTTCTTCATCGTCGAAAAGGGACGCCAAGCGTTCAACGGCTTGCATGCATGCATCGACTTCATCACCGTCCCAGCAAACATCGATTTAGTCAGACGTTGTGAAAGCGCAGACTCCGAACAGTTATTTGTCCATCTCTGTCATGAAAAAGGCTGCGTACGAAGAAAATGCAAGATGGTTCTCTGGCCAGATGCTATTCCAGTTGTGGTGGCTGCTCGTATGGTAACAGTGATACTGCAGAAACCACTCCACGGCGAAATTTCACGCATCAAAAGGCATTAATTCATTATCACTAAAGTACAAGAATCCACAAAAGTCGTTTGGGTCTGGTACGGAAAAACGAATGGTGCTCTATGAGTGTGCTTCACGCTAGAGAAGTAAAGAAAAATATATTCCGTGAGCACTACCCGACGCCTATTCGCGAAAACATAGAAAGCGAGTGGTCAAGCACTCAACTTTTTTCACGCCTTGATGGCAACTCGGGGTTTCATCTGATACCTCTCTATGGAGGTATGTCGCAGATCTGCACGATCAGTACGGCTTTTGGACGGTATCGGTTCTTGAGCCTACCAGTCGGTATATCGTTCGCCAGTGAGTTCCTTCAAAAACACTGACAAAGATTATCGAAGGCATCTCAGGGGTACGCGTTTACATGAATGATTTCTTGTTTGGGGCACTAAAAAAGGACAGCATGACGAACGAGTACGCATGGTGCTTAAAGGGCTGAAGATGCAGGACTTGCATTCAACAGTGAGAAACACTCACTTGGTAAAAATGCGCTAACATATCTGGGTGACGTGATCAGTAAAGGTGACATGCGTCCAAGCCCCGAATCAGTTGAAAGCGTCAGAGCTATGTCCGCGTCGAAAGGCAAAAATACAGTGAGAAGAATGCTAGGTGTCGTTGAATATTTTCGAAAGTGTGTAGCTATACTCAGTGATAAAAAGGCGCTGCTCTAAAGCCTCGTTAAGGAGAACATTTTTGTGTAGAGCGCAGCCCATGAGCATAAGTGGCTGGGTGTCTGCGAGGCTTTGTCATCTCCACCGCGGGTGGCGTTCTTTGATGAAATGAAAGAAACAAAGGTATCGGCACAAGTGCCGGCCACCGGCTTAGGCGCACCATTACTGCAAGAACGCCAGAATCAACACCAGAGCACGGTCATGTACGCATCGCGAAAGCTGAGAGCGCAACGCGATACTCTCAAATTGAGAAAAAGACACTTGGTTTCGTGCTTGCGTGCAAAAAGTATTGTCAGTTTACTCATGTCCGCAAGATAATTTTAAAAACGCACCACCGACTTTTGTTGGCAAGCACCAAAACTAACATAGGAGGAATGCTGCCCAGACTGCAGAGTTTCTTTGGGAATCTCTTAAGGTACGACTATGACTTGCAATACTTTCCAGATAAGGATCCGCTCTTGGCTTACATGCTCTTCTGTGTGCCCGCGCTATGCCCTCTCTTGAAAATCACGCGGGATGTGGACTTTCATACAGTTTGTGTCGCTTCATGCCTGATAACTCCATCGACAAAACGTTGCCTTCAAGACGAGATGTTGTCAGGTGTCTATCCAAACAGAGTTATGCAGTAGCTATTTTGCAAAACAACCGTGGGAGGCGAATTACTTCCTTTTGAGATCGAGCTATCAGTAATCCACTGAATATTGAATAAAGGATGCAAAATTGTTATATTTAGGCCTATGCGGGCTAAATTGCTACGGAAAGTGCTCTGTGGTCATCTAAAAATAAACAAGTGCAAGGAAACAGCACGCACACTCATGTCTTGGCCTTGACTGGGCAGTAACATTGAATAGACAATTTCTTCTTGCAGCGCATGCTGAATATATATGTGCAAACGACAGTCAGAGCCGCAGAATATGCGCCCGACACTCATTATGTCATGGTACCGAGTAGGTACCAACACATTTCGTTTTGCTGGTGAAGCGTACTTAGCTGTGTTTCACACACACTCCAATTTTGCTGAAGCAGCAAAAGTAGCTACAACAGCAGCCCAGGATGCGGTACAAAATTGTCCGCATTATTCGCTCGCGGCGGAGTACCAATGAAGTTTGCACTGACAATGGACCGCCATTCACATCAAATCGTTTGCCAATTTCCCCAAGCGATATGACTTTGAGCACATTACATTGAGTACGTGTTTCTCTAAATCCAATGGTCTTGCTGAAAAGGGAGTAAAAATAGTGATGCGCATCATGAAAAGATAGCAGAATTGCACGACCATTTAGGGCTAGGCCTCTTGTTGTATCGCGTCCCTGCGATGGTGGACGGCCATTCACCTGCCCAATTGTTAAAGAGACGCCCCTTCCTCATCAACGTTCCAGAATACAGCAAAGAGCTGGTACTCTTAGTACTCAAGCGTGAACATCAGATAAAAGGCAAGAAGCTGCAACCTCTACGATAAAAAGACACGGTGCGTGTACTGGATGACAGGTGGTGAAGCAAGACCAGAGTGCTTCAAGAAGTGGCCCCCCGATTCCATATAGTGGAGACAGAGGATGGGAATCTTTTTAGATGGAACAGGCAACATTTGCTTCAAACACAAGAAAGATACCACAGGAAAAAGGAGGGGATCAACAGCCTCGCTGGAGACCACCAACAAAGCAAGAGGCAGGTTCTGCGACGTGATTCAACTGCACCAGGCTTGAATGGTCATTCCCATGCCCACGCAAATGACTTCCCCAGTGCTGAGGAATTGCAAGCAGACCCCCGCAGCTCAACCAGTGAGCGCAAGGAGCACCAACGCCTTTAATACGACGCCAACTTTCGTCAAGTTCTCTATGCAGATAAAAAAATGCCCTTCAGGAGGCCGTACATTAAATAGAAGCTTACGTGACCACAGCAAGGATGCGAGGTTCATCGGTAAAGACTGTAAATTGGTAAAAACTAGATTGAGATACGCAAGCAAAAAGTACTTATTAACAATAGAAGCACTGATGGATGGAAGACATACCAGGAAGACAGAAATAATACGCGCTCTAGAAATGTGGATTCAAGGATATTAGGGAACGGCACGTACGCTGCAACGAATGAAGGGTACGACAGAGAATGTGGCCCGGATGATTTAGCGGATGACAAAAAGCAAAGCGGGGCTAGAACAGAAAGAAACCAGTGCACTCGTTCATGCATGTTACCAGCAGAGTTACGTATGCACTTCCATAGCAGACAATGAAAAACCAGGAGACAAAACAAACCAACGCTATCATATGTGTGAAGAAGAAGATTTGCCTGCAGCAAGCAGCATCGCCAACGCCCGGTTCTCTCGGCTCGTGCTTCGCTTTGTTTCTGTGCCAATCACTGGACGGTTCTTCACGCTGTCTCGTCGCTGTCCTTAACGGCTATTAAATCTTTTCACATTTGGTGGAGGGTGCTGTTTATCCCCGTCGCTACACCCTGGAGCTGCGAAGCCGCACGCCACCACCTGTCTACCTGCCCCACTTCGCACTGCTATTTCGGAAGAGGTTGCCCAAGCTGTTGCCTTTGCGCACCATGAGCTGCCTCTATCTAGCCGTGTTCACTGCCAGCGTGTCGCGCAGCCGGTAGGCGCTCCTGTCGCCTATCCGCCAGCCGTGCAGCCTGTGGCCGCACCCCTAACTTATACGGTGCAGCCTGCGGCTCCTCCTGTCTCCTGCTCGCAAGAGATGAAGCCTGTAGCAGCGCCGTTCACATATTCAGACGCTGCGCGTAGGCTTCCTCAACCGCCCTACACCACGTGCTCACAGTTTGCACACCCGGCTGGCTATACTGCACCTTGGGTGGCACCACCAGTCGCCAATTCTTGGAGAACGCCCGATAAACGACCGATATGCTACTCCTGCTTCAGTCCCGGACACGTTGCCCGCTACTGCCGCCGTCGACCTCAGACGTTCGGCGACTATGCCTGATTGTCGCAACCCGGCAGCCAACCCTTCGGCCAATACGGGCCGGTCTCGTCACTTCGCTATGCACCTCCTAACGACCCCGGCTTCCTGACGCCGCGCGCATTCTCTCCTCGTGACAAGGAAAACTAACAACTGCAGTTCAAGATGCAAGAACTGTCTAAGCCCTCGTACCTCTCCTGCTAATGTGGTCGCAGTAACTGTTGAAGGTTATTGTTCTTTCGCCCTTGGGGACACCAGCGCCGCTGTTTCTGTTATTGCTGCTAATGTCTGCCGTTTATTACGTAAAGTCACGACGCCACTTTTAGGACTGTCGCTCCACACCGCAATCACCAGCAACTTACGCCTCTCGCAGCCTGCACTGCAAGAGTATCCATTGAAGGCATTCTTTATATCGTGGAGTTTATTGTCCTCGCTGTCTGTTCGCATGACATCATCCTCGAGTGGGACTTCCTATCCCGCCATAATGTTGTCATCGACTGCGCACGCGCTGAAGTTGAGTTTTCACCATTTTGTGACGTCCCATGACTTGACGCTCTTCTCCAGCCGCCGAAGATGTTCGTGAATGAAGATACAAATATTCCACCTGAAAATTTCGCACTTGTTCCCATTTCATGCAACGCCTACATTGGCGCTACAGTTTCTTTTATGCCTTCCGATACCTTCATGAGTCGTCGAGCTCTGCCGCTGCCTTTCTCAAAGATTGACCTTGCCGCCGGAGGAAGCAATGTGTTCATACTCAATTCGCTTTCAACACCTGTCACTTTGTTTGCGGGGAAATATCTCGGCCGCGTGCAGGATCTCGACCCTTCGTCTTTGGCTGATGTCCCCGATGACTGCTGTGACCACCTAAAATCACTGTCGGCAATGGAGGAGCCGTCCAAGGATACATTTTCCAGCTCCATCGCCGACACCCTCACTCCCACCGAACATGCTGACCCGCTTGATCTTCTGCATAAGTTCCGGAATTCTTTCGATGCGTTGCCACCTCAACTAGGCCGCACGTCGCAAGTGAAATATCATGTTGACACCAGCCTACACCAGCCACTGCGTCAAAGACCATACCGTGTCTTCACTGAAGAGCACCGCGTCATCAACGATCAAGTCAAAGATATGCTCCGTATAGAGGCCATTCGACCATCTCACAGTGCCTGGGCGTCTCCTGTCGTCCTGGTGCGTAAGAAAAACGGATCTATGCGATTTTGCGTAGAATTATTGTCGTTTGATTAAGATAACCCGCAAGCACGTATATCTTTTGCCGTGCATTTGTGACGCCATGACACCCTTCACGGAGCGGAATTCTTCTCGCCACTAGATTTGCGGTCTGGCATTTGGCAAGTTCCAATGACTGAAGCCGATTGCCAAAAAACAGCATTTATTACACCTTACGGACTATACGAGTTTAACGTCATGCCTTTTAGGCTTACTAGTGCGGCTGCCGAGTTTCAACAATTTATGGGTAGTAGGCTACGTTGCCCCAATGGAATACGTGCCTCTGTTACCTCGATGATGTCGTGGTTTGCTCGCACGACTTTCCGACTCACCTCCTTCACCTCAGGCACGTTTTGACTTGTCTGACCAACGCTGGCTTGCAGCTTAACGTGAAAAAATGCTGCTTCGCTGCACGCGAGCTCGTCATCCTAGGCCACATCATGCCCAAGCACACGTATTACCTGAACAAGCAAAACTTCAAGCAGTCGCAGAATTTCCAAAACCGACGACCATGAAGTAACTTCGCAGTTTTGTAGGCCAATGCTCTTATTTCCAGCGCTTTGTCCGCAATTTTGCATCCATCATGACACCATTAACCCAGCTTCACGAAGGCGTGAACCTCTCCTCCTGGTCCCCTGCATGTGACGTTGCCTTCACTACTTGGCGCCGTCGGCTCACCTCCCCACCTATTCTTCGCCACTTCGACCCGACGGCTCATACCGGAGTGTACACCAACGCCAGCGGCATCGGCTAGGCACTGTCCTCGCTCAACGAAAGCCCGGCTATTCAGAATACGTTGTAGCCTACCCTAGCCGCACTCTGACGAAAGTCGAAACTAATAACAGCGTGACAGAAAAAGAGTGTTTGGCTCTGGTGTGGGCATTTGGAAAGTTCCGGCCGTACTGTTACGGCCGCCCGTTCGATCTAGTAACTGATCATCACGCACTTTGCTGGCTCTCCACGCTGAGAGACTCTTCTGGCCGCCTTGCACGATGGGCACTCCGCATCCAGCAGTACGACATTCGCGTCGTATACCGCTGCGGACGTAAACACGATGACGCTGACGCCCTGTCGCACTCACCTTCGCCACTAGATCCTACGTGCGGAAAAACTTTCCTGCAGATCTTGTCATCACTAAGTCTTGACTTGATTGCCACCGAACAACTTCGTGACCCGTGGATCGCATCTCTTTCCGAATATCTATCCGGCACGCCCAACCTTCCGGTATCATGATTTCTGCAACGTCAAGCTTTTCATTTTGCCATCCGCGATGAACTTAATCACCGACGCAACAACGCTGCCGACGGCCGCCGGTGGCTACTTGCATTCCACGCACTTTACGATCGCAAGTATGCGCCTCTCTTCACGACGACCCACTATGTGGCCACGCCGTGGTGTTCAAAACTTATGAACGCCTTCGCCATCGCTATTGCTGGCGCTGCGTGTACAATATTGTACGCAAATTCGTGCAGTGCTATGCTGACCACCAGCGACGCAAATCACCACCGTTACGTGCGACTGGCGAATTGCAATCATTTCCATGCCCTGCAAAGCTGTTTGATCGCGTTGGCGTTTACCTCTACGGCCCCCTTCCATTGACACCAGATGGCAATTAGTGGATTATGGTGGCTGTCAGCCATCTAACACACTACGCCTAAACAGCCGCTGTGCCGAGCGCTACCGCTCAGGATGTCACCTCTTTCATTTTACGTCGCTTTATTCTTCGACATGGCACACCTCGAGAGCTCCTTAGTGACAGAGGCCGCGCTTTCCACTCCGAGGTCGTCGAAGCTCTGCTTTCTGAATGCCACGTCATTCATCGGAAAACAACATCATACCACCAGCAGGCTAACGGGCTAACGGAAGGGTTTAACTGCACGCTGGGTGGAACCCTCTCAATGTACGTGGCATCTAATCATAGCAACTGCGACCGCATTCTCCCATACGTCACATTCGCCTATAATACTGCAATACAAACAACCATGGGATTTTCACCTTTCTTTCTTCCTTACGGACGCGACCCTTCCCATACAAACGATACTCTACTTCTCTACCGTCCTGTTGCTTCCGAGTGTTCACCTATCTGCGATGCTGCTCGACAAGCTGAAGAGTGCCGCCAGCTCGCCCGTGCGTTCACCTCGAAAGAGCAGCAATGCCAGAAAGAAATCCATAGCACCTCTCTTCTGGATCCCAGCTATGACCTAGGGTCGTTTGTGTGGCTTGCCATCCCTTACCAAACTCCGGGACTCTCATCGAAACTTGTCCCTAGGTACGAGGGGCCTTACACCGTTTTAGAGAATACCTCTCCGGTTAATTACCTAATACAGCCAGTTTCCCGATCGGATAATAGGTGCCGGCGTGCACGTCACATTTTTCACGTTTCCCGCCTGAAACCGTATCTTGAGCCTCTCCCTGAAACTTCTTAGGTCACCGGGATGGCTCCTTTTTCAGCGGGGATGATTTTGAAGAAGTAGATGTGCCTGCAGCAAGCAGCATCGCCAATGCCCGGCTCTCTCGGCTCGTGCTTCGGTTTGTTGCTGGGCTGATCGCTGGACGGTTCTTCACGCTTCCTCGTCGCTGTCTTTAACGGCTATTAAATTTCTTCATATACGGAAAGCTTTCAAAGCAGCATTGGGAATACCGGAAAATGGCAAAACTGAAAAGGTGAAAAAGTTGGGAATATTCAATACCGCTGAGAAATATGCGAATGCGGTGCTCTTATTTAAAAGAAAGGCTGTGAGTTTAAGCTATCACGGGAAAAGTATAAATAAATATAAGCTTCACAATGCGCCCGCCATTTTGTAACGAGAAAACTGTGCTAAATGTTCCGGAAAACGCTCATATTTAGTTGCGGCACCTATCCTCAGAACTATGCACCCGACGTATCACAATGAAAGGAGGAAGGCAAGACCATAATCTTTACGCAAATCATTAAATCATTGCCCAGAAGCCGTTTGTACAGATGTCAGTGAAGCCAGTAGAGGGACCCATGTAGTGGCAATTGTAGTTCAAAATCACACCACAACGGCCTCGGTAAGAACACGGCTGCGGCAATAGTCATTGCTATGTCTAACGCAGAAAGTAGGGAGGATCAGTGGTGGCGCTCTCTGATTCAGAGGCGGCATACCGAATTTTTCTTCGAGATACGCAACCCAAAGAAGTGTGCAAAATTTTAAATAAGCCTTTACCAGAAGATTACCACAGTGTACGGTGTCCTGCTCACGAAAGTCTAATGGGGAACGTCATGAAAGACCGTATAGCTTGAGGCTTCACCAACCTAGTGACAGCAGGCAGGGACATTGAACCTTTATAAGAGCGAAGCTCCTTAAGCCATCGGTCATGCGTCCACGATGTGTCTACTAGTAGTAGTAGTAATTGTAGTAAGCGTCCTTGTCGTAGTTGTAGTAGGTAGTCACCCCCACAGCCAGACTAGAGTAGTGGCACGCGCCCACTCTTTTGAATTAGGCAGGCATGGTAATTATAAAAAATGTAGCATTGATATTTGGCACAGGCCGGAACGCCAGCTGAAGAAGAGAAGGAAGAGTGTTGTTGCTGCTCGCGCTCGCTCCGCTTGACAGCTGGTCGGTTCTACCGCTACGTTTTCCACAAAGTAAACGTCTCTTCTGCTCACCACTAAAGGTGTACTATCAAGTGGTGGAGAGTGCTGGGTACCTTTTTCCATCCTGGAACTCCGCAACCGAACTCTACCTTCGCCATCAACAATGTCCATCGACGCTGCACAGCAGACGGCTCCTACATCTCCACCTGTCCACTGTCCCGGCGTCCCGAGAGAGCGAGATCCAGACATCTTCAACGGCACCGATGAGCAGGACGTCGAGGACTGGCTCTCTTCGTTCGAACGAGTAAGCGTCAACAACAGGTGGGACGAAAACGACAAACTGGGCCGCGTCCACTTTTACCTCAGAGGAGTAGCAGAGCTCTGGCTCAACAACCACGAAGCCGAGCTTACCGACTGGGCCACTTTCAAGACCACCTTCGCGGACGTGTTTGGCCGACCGACAGTGCGCAAGCTCCGTGCAGAACAGCGCTTGCGGGATCGCGCCCAACTGTCGGGAGAGGGTTTCACGTCCTACATTGAGGACGTCGTAGGCCTCTGCCGTCGCTTTGATCCTGACATGTCGGAAACCGCCAAGGTAAAACACATTATGAAGGGCATCGAGGACGATGCCTTCCACATGCTGGTGGCTAAAGACCCGCAAACAGTTTCGGAAGTCATCCAACACTGCCAAAGTTTCGATGAGTTGCGAAAACAGCGCATTTCAACGCGACGGCCTACTTTCGACATGACCAGCACGCCAGCATTGACCGTTGGTGCAATATCTCCAGAACAGACTGTATTGACCCCGCAAATCCAGCAATTTATCCGAGAGGAAGTGGCACGCCAGTTGTCCCTTGCCCCCTTGCTTCCCAGCAATACGCATGGGCTGACCTCGTCACTGCGCCAAACCATCGAAGAGCAAGTCTGCGAGGCACTTCCCCCCACGTACCAGCCACCACCTGTGTCCGCTCCCCTGACTTACGCTGACGTCGCGCGAAGGCAGGTACATGCGCCGTCAAACGTCGTCGACCCTGCCCACCAAGCGAACGCCTTCTACGCAACACACGTACCGGCAGGCTCGCATGTTCCCATTTACCGCCGTCCTTCAACGCTTCCCAACAACCCTTGGCGTACATCGGATAACAGACCTATCTGTTATTACTGTCGTCAGCCTGGCCATGTTGAGCGGTTCTGTCGCCGGCGCGTCCCTCACTCAGGCATTATTGATGGCACCTACGGCTACGCCCCCACAGAACCACCACAGACGCTGCCGTTCCATGCAGCTTCGGACACTTCTCCGCCGAGCCGCCGCGCCTTCAACCCACGCCGATCGCCTTCCCCGCGCCGACGTTCGCCTTCACCAATGCTTCGGCGTGCACCACCTGCCCAAACGGAAAACTGACCATCGCAGTTCCGGAGGCAAGAACTGCGCCACCGTCGAACTCCACAAGGCCTCGTTCTCTACCGAATAATGAAATAACTGTCTTGATTGAAGGTATCCCCGTTCAAGCATTAATAGATACCGGAGCTGCCGTGTCTGTATTGAGTGAAGCATTGTGTCGCAAGTTAAGAAAAGTTACGATTCCGCTTTCTGGTCTCTCCCTTCGTACGGCAACAGCGCATCACGTGAACCCTTCTATGACGTGCACGGCTCGGTTAATCATCCAGGGCGTTCTGTACGTGGTTGAATTTATCGTGTTTCCGCACTGCTCACACGACGTCATATTAGGCTGGGACTTCCTTTCCACACATCATGCCGTTGTTGATTGTGCCCGGGCCGAACTAGAATTGTCATCGCTCTCCGACGACGATTATAATAAGCCTTCTATTTCTCGTGTTGTCGTCGCCGCGGAGACTGATATTCCACCTATGTCTTCTGTTATTGTGCCGATCTCGTGCGACCATGCCGCTTTTTCGCACGTCATGTTCACGCCGTCAGAAGACTTCACTTCTCGAAAAAACGTTCTTCTGCCTTTTGCTCTTCTGACGGTCGAAGCCACTTGCGCAAACATTTATGCCACGAATCTCCTTTCTGTACCAGTCACCCTATTCCGTGGCGAATGCATCGGCCGCCTTGAGGACATCGATTGTGTTTGCACCAGTCAACTGCCCTATCAAGCAAAAAGCCTTGAGATCGCCAGTGTTACTTCCGCTCTCACATCCGCCACCTCTTCCCTCGACGTCTTCCTTCCATCGATTGATCCTGACCTTCCTGTTGACCAACGAACTCAACTCTTGACACTTCTCGACCACTTCCGCTCATCGTTCGACTTCAAACAAACCAGTCTGGGCCGAACATCTGCAATTGTCCATCGTATTGACACTGGCACCCACGCACCATTGCGTCAGCGTCCATACCGGGTCTCCCACGCCGAACGCCAAGTTATAGACGATCAAGTGTCTGATATGCTCAATCGTGGCGTTATACAGCCGTCTAACAGTCCGTGGGCCTCCCCGGTGGTACTGGTCAAAAAGAAGGACGGGGGCATCCGATTCTGTGTGGATTACAGGCGCCTTAACAAGATCACGCGCAAAGATGTTTATCCGCTCCCCAGAATTGACGACGCTCTCGACTGTTTGCAAGGTGCAGAATTCTTTTCTTCGCTGGATCTTCGATCGGGATACTGGCAGGTACCCATGGATGAAGCTGACCGCGCCAAGACTGCGTTTGTAACTCCGGACGGCTTGTACGAGTTTAACGTGATGCCGTTCGGCCTTTGTAACGCCCCAGCCACCTTCGAGCGTCTGATGGACAACATACTTCGAGGCCTTAAATGGCAGACGTGTCTTTGCTATTTGGACGACGTCGTCGTTTTTTCAAAAGACTTCGATACCCATCTTCTGCGCCTCGCAAGTGTCCTGCATTGCCTTACACATGCTGGGCTCCAACTAAATTTGAAAAAGTGCCATTTTGCCGCCCGGAAGCTCACCATCTTAGGGCATGTTGTCAGCAAGGACGGCGTTCTACCTGATCCTGGAAAACTCCGTGCTGTCGCCCAGTTTCCGAAGCCATCGACACTTAAGGAACTCCGGAGCTTTATCGGCTTATGTTCATACTTTCGCCGATTTGTCCGTAATTTTGCATCTGTCATGGCCCCTTTAACACGGCTACTTTCTGACACCGACGGCATTTCGGCGTGGTCTTCCAATTGCGATAAGGCATTCGCGAAACTACGTCAATTGCTGACATCTCCACCGATTCTCCGTCACTTTGATCCTGATGCCCCTACAGAAATACACACCGACGCAAGTGGAGTCGGACTTGGCGCTATTCTTGCTCAACGCAAGTCTGGATACGACGAGTACGTCGTTTCTTATGCCAGTCGCACTCTTACTAGGGCTGAACAGAATTATTCAGTCACAGAAAAAGAATGTCTAGCCATCGTCTGGGCAATCACAAAATTTCGACCCTACGTCTATGGCCGTCCATTTGACGTCGTGACTGATCACCACGCCCTCTGCTGGTTATCGTCACTAAAAGACCCATCTGGCCGTCTCGCTCGTTGGGCGTTACGCCTCCAAGACTATGATATCCGTGTCGTCTACAGGTCAGGCCGCAAACATTCAGATGCCGACGCTCTCTCCCGCTCTCCACTTCCCCATGAACACGGAAGTACTTCTGTATCCAGCCTCGATGCTGTGGCACTTTCGTACGCGGACATGCCCTATGAACAGCGCCAAGACGCTTGGATAGCCTCTATGATAGAGTTACTGTCTCAGCCGTCCCAAGTTACGCCCAATCGTTCACTGCAGCGCACAGCTCGACACTTTACCATCCGCGATGGACTCCTGTACCGTCGCAACTACCTTTCTGACGGCCGCAAGTGGTTGCTTGTGATTCCTCGCCACCTACGTGCCGACATTTGCGACTCTTTTCACGCGGATCCTCAATGCGGCCACGCCGGTGTGATAAAAACGTATGCACGTCTCCGGCTGCGGTACTATTGGCGCGGAATGTACCGCTTTGTCCGACAGTACGTGCGTTCGTGCTCCAAATGTCAACGCCGAAAAAGCCCACCACACATAGCCAATGGACAACTGCAGCCGTTGCCTTGCCCCTCCCGCCCTTTCGACCGCATCGGAATTGACTTGTACGGTCCCCTTCCCTATACGCCTAACGGGAACCGCTGGGTGATTGTCGCCATTGATCACTTGACACGCTATGCTGAAACTGCTGCGCTGACAGAGGCCACATCACGTGAAGTTGGCTTATTTATCCTTCACAATCTCATTCTACGCCATGGCGCGCCTCGTGAGCTACTCAGCGACCGCGGCCGTACGTTCCTCTCCGAAGCGGTACAAGCCCTTCTTCGCGAATGCAACGTTGTGCATCGGACAACCAGCGCATACCATCCGCAAACGAATGGAATGACCGAACGGTTTAACCGCTCACTGGGCGACATGCTATCCATGTACGTGTCCGCTGATCACACCAACTGGGACCGCATACTGCCCTTTGTAACTTACGCTTACAACAGCGCCACTCAGTCTACGACAGGATTCTCTCCGTTCTTCCTCCTTTACGGGCGCGAACCTTCCTCATTCATGGACACCATTCTCTTGTATCATCCAGACGCTTCGGAATCCACAACTCTATCTGAAGTCGCCACCTATGCAGAAGAATGCAGGCAACTCGCGCGTTCCTTAACCGCCCAAGATCAAGCGTACCAGAAGAACCGTCACGACGAAAACCTGTCTTCGCAGTCATACTCGCCTGGCGCCTTGGTATGGCTTCGGGTTCCCTCATCTGTTCCTGGTCTTTCCACCAAGCTACTGCCGAAGTACGAAGGCCCCTACCGAGTCCTACGTCAGGCCTCACCGGTTAACTATATTGTTGAGCCGGTTCAACCATCAACAGACCGACGGCATCGAGGCCGCGAGACTGTTCACGTAGATCGATTGAAGCCGCACTACGACCCACCCGTCGTACCCGTTCCATAGGTCGCCAGGATGGCTCCTTTTCTGAGGGGGGAGTGATTTGTAGCATTGATATTTGGCACAGGCCGGAACGCCAGCTGAAGAAGAGAAGGAAGAGTGTTGTTGCTGCTCGCGCTCGCTCCGCTTGACAGCTGGTCGGTTCTACCGCTACGTTTTCCACAAAGTAAACGTCTCTTCTGCTCACCACTAAAGGTGTACTATCAAAAAGTATAGAGTTGTTTCTGTTGAACTAAGCTACAGAGATGAGTATCGGTGACTTAATTTCAATAAAATATACCAGAAGTTTGACGCTTAATAAAAAAAACTAGTATAAGTAGCACGCACGTTGAGCCCTATCTAACCAGAAGGGCTTGCCACAATCAACTCCGAGCTTTTAGCTAGCGTTGATTGTGGCTAGCTTTTAGCTAGCCACAATAAACGCACCTCTCTTCTTTTAGCTGGTTTAGCGAGGGTCGGGCCGCAGTGCCATGAACTAGCGATTGTGAAAGGTTGGAACTAGACACAAAGCGCAGGCCGTAAGAAAGTGTGCGCATGCCACCTCTCGTCTAGTCCATAGAATCTCCACTGGATGGCTGAACATATGTGAAGTATATATGTTGAAAAAGTGCGAGATGGCTGTACTTGGTGTGTACCAGAAGAACGGATGGATGGACAGACACACGAGAGAAAAACAGATGCACAGATGGACGGACGGAGACACGGACAAAAGGATGGATGCTCGGGTGTTTGGGCGGATTGACGCACAGACGAACAGACGCATGGACAGACGAAAGGGTCGACAGACTGACAGATGCTTCGGTATCAAGTTCTGCCGCCCCCAGAGCTAAACGCCGCCTTCTCGGAAGCTGAAGTCAGGGAAGTGCTAAGTAACATTAACGATAGGTCAGCCCCAGGTCCTGACAATGCTACAAATTGGTGTTTAGAATATTTGGATGATAAATCAATACAAGCCTCAACAAAGGCGATAAACTTAGTGCAGGTGGAGGGCGTCTTACCAGAAAGTTGGAAGAGGCCCACAGTGGTCCTAATTCCCAAGCCAGGTAAAGGAACCAACTGGGATCAACTCTATTCCTTATCTCTTACTTCTTTCTTTGGAAAACTAGCAAAACATGCCATGCAGAACAGGCTATCACGTTACATCGAGCGGAAGGAACTATTTCCATACAATATGGTAGATTTCATGCCCTCGCTTTCACCTCAGGGTGTCATGCTCCTGCTCAAAACGCAGATAATTGACTCAATAGGTACATATGTAAAACACGTCCTTGCGCTAGACCTCTACAAAGCATTTCATACCGTCAGACACGTATATATATTCAAGAAGAAATCAGCTTTGAAACTGAGAGCTCCTTTCTTCTGATTCGTTGAAGGTAGGAGGATGGTGGCCATAAAGTTTGGACAGTTAGTCACGCAGCCTTTCAATCTTGGATGAAGAGGTACTCCCCAAGGTGCAGTTATCTCCTCCCTTCTATTCAACATAACCATGCGCAAGTTGTCCGAGCGCCTTTGAAAAATTTCTGATGTGGATTAAGCTTTATATGCTGACGACATTACAATCTGGTGCCCAGATCGAGGATCAGAGGTGTTGGTCAAAGAAGCCCAATATGAAGCTCTTGACGTCGCATAGTAATTCCTGGAGGGTGCGGGACTGGTGTTTTTGCCGGAAAAGTCATAGGTCCTTTTGTAGAGATAGGCTAGACGAGGTGCCAGAGGACTCACCGCACTTATTCAGCTGCCCATTAACGTTTGTAGCAAGGATGGTCGCAGAATCCCTAGAGTAGACTGTAATAAATTTCTGGGACTTTTATTACACTCTAAAGGCTCCAACGCATAGACTATAGCTCATCTCATGATGAAAAAAAAGAACATTTTTAAAATAATTTTGTGTGTGTCCAACAAGAGGGTTACATAGCGAGGATAACTTCGTAAGGGTGCACCATGCTTTCCACGTAAGCCATAATATTTACCTTAGTGTGGCTCTCGACTTGACCAAAACCGAGAGGGATATATCGGACACACTCTTGCATAAAAGTGTCGAAAAGGTGTGCTGTGTCCCTACCATGACTAGAACTGAAAAGCTCATGAGGTCGGGAGTGCATAACACCACTTCTAAACTCGTTGAAGCACGGAGGTTGAAGCACGTTGAAACAGGAAGAGAACTGCTAAATGTGGCAGGCCTTCGTCCTATATTTAATTAGAAGGAAACTACGCAACTGGATTACCAAACATGGAATACATTTATTGATGACCATTTTGCAAAAAATGAACATGCCGAATACAATAAAGGTCGTAGATTAGCTAGGGCCAGGGCGTTCATGCAGAAGCTCACCGAAACATAACGTTTGTTGATGCAGCGCGCCGCGTCAGCGGCGACAAGTTTTCTGTGGCACTTGTCAATAACAAAGGAGGACTCCTCTCGGCCACTTCATTAAAGACCTCAAAGGTGTCTGCAGCAGAACAGACTGCCATAGCGCTGAAATCGCTGGGCCCAAAACACACAACGCTTTACACAGACCTCCAAGCGGCCGTTAGAGCGTGTGCATCGGGACTGATAGCCACAGAGGCAGCCAGCATTCTCCGCATCAGACACATTTCCGATATTCTTCGTCACATAGCCTGGTTTCAAGCTCACATGGGACCAGACATACTACCGGGTCACCTGAACCCAAATGCGATAGCCCATGACTGTGCACGAGGTTTCCCATACCGCGACAGGCCGGTCTCTCGTATAGGTTTGGAAAGCTCATCCACGGTGATCCTTTTATTACCTTTCACGAGATAACATCTCATGACAGATGAGAGCGACAGACTTCTCTTTCCTCATCATAAGCTCCATAGATCACAATCAAGCACACTCCGCATGTCCCTATGGGGTCTTATTCCTTCAAAGACTTTCTGAGCATGCTTCATCCGGAAGTTAATCCACATTGCCCAGATTGTGGTGGATATTGTTTGAATATTGTTCTGAGTCACATGCTCTGGCAGTGCCCTGCGTTAGATTCCTTTAGCCGAGAAGTGGACTGGATGACAGAAATCACAGACCCCAGACAAAACGTCCAGCTTCAGGCTGTCCAAAGAGCCTGTGAACGTGCTGAGAGGCATAGCCTCCCTGTTCCGACATGAGACAAGCAGATGGCTGTGTGGAGACACATTTATTTGACCCACTGCCTGGCCACTCTAAACAAAAATAAAGCTTTTGTCTGTTCTTCTACCTGTCTGTCAGTCTGTACTCAGAGCTGCACGTGCCGAACTTTCGAGAAGTGTTTGACAATTAGGGGAGCATTGTGGCAATTTCACTTTCAACAACCCATTGTTGAAAGTAACACATGAATGTAACCTGAAAACTTGCAGTGTTGTGCCGATTTCAAGCAGTGCGATCAGGACCCGTGGTGACGTGACTGAAGTCGCTCGCATGTGCCAGCATTTTTTTCTCCACTACAGAAGAAATCTCAATCAATTGATCTTGAGGAGCACCTTTTTTGCAGTTTCTTGTTGTTTCCGGCTTTGTTCATCTGGTGCAGACGTTTCTCAGGGTTACACCTAAAGCTGCTTGCTGTTTTGCGAAATACTTTGCAACGTTTTAATAGCGGTAAAGCTCATTAAGCCGTGGATCATGCGTCCGCGATGCATGTAGTATTAGTGGTGGTAGTAGTAGTATTAGTAGTAGTAGTAGTAGTAGTAGTAGTAGTAGTAGTAGTTAACCACCTCTCGTGTAGTCCTTGGAATGTCCGCTCGCTGGCGGTACTTCTATATCATAAATATATTGTAGCGATACCGAGGCAGACAGGCTAAGAAACTAAAAAACAAGTCTTTGTCAGGGTGAACTTGTGCCCACGAGTCTAACGGTTATGGTAGTCGAAGTCCAAGTAGCCCAGTTGCACAGCTCCAACTGGCTTCCTCTTCCTCGTAGCCCGAGTGCGCAAACGCGTGGTGCATTGCCAGCCAGGCAATGCGCCACGCGTTGCCTGGTGCTTGTGCCACGATGATTGCGCCGGGCTATTTGAACGTGGCCAACCTGTCAAGGCATTATCCCCCTTTTCAGACGCATCGTCCCGATGCTTGAAACAGTGAAAGATACATGCGCACTCTCGTTCGTTTTCCGACGTTCTCTCATGATAGGGCTTCATGCGGACAACGTGTACCACTTCCTTGAGATTGCGGCGTCTTGAGCTCTCGTGTCTAGTGGATCTGACTTCATAAGTGACGTCGCTGATACGGTGGGGTATTTCATAAGGACCGAAGCACCGGCAAAAAGGCTTTTCAGAGAGTCCATGGCAGCACACTGGGATCTATATCCACACTTTGTCACCGGGATGATAAAGTGCGTCACGGTGTCGCTTGTGGTACCGACTATAATCAACGCGCTGTTGGTGGCGTATTGAATATCTAGCCATTTCTCGTGCTCCTTCCGCTCTCTGCAAGAAGTCATCTAAGTCAGGTGGAGAGCTGCTTCCATCCCGTAGTGGTAACATGTCATCCGGTGGGGTGGTCACTCTTCGGCCGAATACTAGATCGAAAAGGGTAACGTGAGTTGTTTCTTGAAGGACTGTATTATATGCGAATGTCTTGTAGGATAACATTTCATCCCACTGTTTATGTTCAACTTCGTCATACATTGATGTCGGTCAGAGTTCTGCTGAGGCATTCGATGAAGCCATTCGACTACGCATTTTGATACGTTGTTGTTCTTCTGTGATCGGTATTTGTCATGTGCATCATGCATCAGGCATTGCATTAAGGCTTCAGTAAAAGCACTGCCGCGATACGTAATAACGACGATGGGCGCACCATGTCTGAGCATTATGTTGCTCACAAAGAAGGCAGCTGTCGCACTGTAAAGAGAGTCAGTCTCAGCATAGTGGGTCAGATAGTTTGCGGCTACGACTGTCCATTTCTTGCCTACAAGCAATGTCGTGAAAGGTCCTAGGAAGTCCAAGCCACTTGTTGGAATGGGGCATCCGGAGAGTCTAATGGATAGAGAAGGCCGGCAGGTATCACGGGTGGAGTGTTGCGCCATTGACAGTTGACGACAAGTTTTCACGTAGCGCTGCACTGATGCGAGCAACATAGTCAATAGTACTTCAGGCGAATTTCGGCGAATGTTCGACTCCCACCCATGTGTCCAAATGTTGGCTCGTCGTAGCATGCATGCAGAATTTCCTCTTGCTTGGCTGTGGGTATGACTAATAAAAGCGTTTCACCATTGGGTTCGAAGTTCATTCAGTAAAGAACACTTCCTCGATGGCAGAACATGGAGAGCCTTCTGGAGATAATGCGAGAACCTTTAACGTCGATATCCTGCAGGTGTTGTATAGGCGCCAACTAATCCAGGTCAGCTCGTTGTTGTTGAGAAATTTCGGATGCCTCGGCAGCACCTAGAAACGGGAGGTCTTTCTTTTCAGGTGCACTTGGATCGACGGGGGAGCGGGACAGGCCGTCGGCATCGCTTTGTTTCTTTCCAGATTTGTATACGACAGTAATGTCGTACTCCTGCAGCCTAAGACTCCATCTTGCCCATGAATTCCAACCAACTAGCCCAAATAGCCGTTCTTCTTCTTCCATCTTGCTAGTCGACCTGACGGATCCTAGAGATTTGCCAGCCAGCAAAGAGCATGGTGGTCACTGAGAGCTCTGAGCGGTCTACCATAAATCTAAGGTCGAAAATTGTTTATTGCCCAGATGACTGTGAAGCACTCTTTTTCAGTTGCTAAGTAGTTTGCCTCAGCTTCTGGGAGTTTGCGGCTGGCCTAGGCTGATATTTTTTTGAAGATTTTGCCACTGGAGCTGGATGGCGCCGAGGCCGACATTGCTGGCATTGGTATTGACTTCAGTGTCGGCTGTCTCATCAAAATGGGCCAGTATTGGTGAACCCTGCAGTCGTTTTCTTAATTCGTCAAAAGCTTTCTGCTGTTTGATTTCCCATGTGAAGGGCACGTGGTGTTTGTTAGTTTTGTAAGAAGTTCCGCAGTCTTTTCACAAATTGCCTATAGTAGGTACATATTCCCCAAAAATCAACGCTCTGACTTTTTGTCTCTGGGTGTAGGGAACCTCTGAACAGTGGCTCCAGGATCCGGACGAACGCCGCCAGAACTAGTGACGTATCCAAGAAATCGCAGCTCTTTGAAGCCAAAGTGGCATTTTTGGGGTTTCATTGTCAAGTTTGCTGACTGGATGGCTTCCAATATTGTGCGTAGTCTTTGAGGATGTTGGCCAAACGCTGCAGAGAATACCACCACGTCATCCAAATACACTAGGCATGACCACCATTTATATCCCGCAAGGACAGTGTCCGTCATTCACTGAAACGTCTCTTGCGCGGAACAGAGGCCGAACTGAAGCGCTTTGAATTCGTAGAGGCCATCTGGTGTTACAAATGCTGTTTTTTCACGGTCCCGCTCGTCGACCTCTATTTGGCGATATCCGCTTTGCAGATTCAAGGACGAAAAAAACTTTGCGGATCGCAGCCGATCTAGTGTATTGTCGATACGTGGCAAGGGGTAAACATCTGGTTTAGTTACACTGGTCAGTTTTCGGTAGTCGACACAGAATCTAAGTGTGTTGTCTTTCTTCTTAACGAGCACTACGGGGGACACCCAAAGACTATTCGAAGGCTGGATGACATCATCGAAAGTATCTCCTCCACTTGCTTCTTGATAATTTCTCGTTCTTTTTGTGACACTCGATCTGGATATTAACATATAGGCCTCGTGTCGTCTTGCGTTATAAGTCTGTGTTTGGTAATTGACGTGCGCTGGACCTTCGAGGCAGTGGAGAAGCAATCAGAGAATTATTTTATCAAGGCTGGAATCTGTTTTATTTGACCGTCCGGAATGTTCTGGTTTACGGTCACGGATGTGTCGATGTTGCACGCCATTGGTCGAGTGGTTGGCGTCGTTAAGCTGCATAGTTCGGCCGCCATACAGAAGTCGTGTAAATATGCAAGAGCCATGTCTTGAGCGATGTAATGAAGTTCATTGGAGAAATTTGTGAGCAAGACTTCTGCACGGCCATTTATCAAGTGAACAAGATTCCGAGCTACGCAGACACCTTTGTTTAAAAACAGCCCTACATTCGTATCCGCTATGCCTTCGCGGTTGTACAATGCGTCATTCTCTACAAGCACCATTTTAATGCAGCGTCGTGGCACAGTTACGTCATTATGAACAACGCGTAGAGCACTTAAGCAGCGTTCCTCAGATTGCTCCACAGGTATAGCTCGATCAGGCAAAAACGACACACTGGACCTACGCAAGTTTATTACAGCGCCATTAGCTTGCAAAAAATCCATTCCCATAATGAGTTACCTTGAACATTCTGGTAGGACAATGAACTCGGCAACGTAAACAAAGCCCCGTGATTAATGTCTTGCAGTACATCTCTCAAGGGGCGTAATATCGTGACCGCCAGCCGTGCGTATCTGCGATCCACTTCACTGTGTCAGAACTTTGTTTAGCTTCTTCACCATATTGTGACTTATCACTGAATAATCTTTACCGGTGTCGACTAACGTATTCAGCTCCCATCCGTCCATTCTCAACCTCAAATCTGAAGTATTGCTTTCGTTGCTGCACCCATTTACCGGAAATACACCGTCGTCACCTTCAAACTTTAATGAAGGATTTTCGTAACTGACGTTATCAGCGGCCTCACCTCCACAGGTCACTTGCTTCAGTTTTCTGGGAGTGGAGTCGGAGAACAATTACCAGTCTACCTTGAAGGTGCACGCGGGCTGGATGACTGGTAGCGCATAGTTGATGGTGACCGTGACTGATGTTGGCGTAGAGGTGGCGAGTTCTGGCGAGTGGACAAGTACTCCTCAATCTCCGCTGGTCGTTCGCCGTTTCGGTGGCATGGTGCATACGATAGGAAGCCTCTTAATCCAGCCTGTCACTAAGGGGCAGAACCTGTACAGATGACCAGCTTCGCCACAATGAAAACACGGAGACCTGCGCTGGTGTACATGCCAGACGTCACTTTTTCTGGGCCTATGCTGCACACACCGATGTATGCTATGTGTTTCTGGGAGCAGATAGGTAGCTGTTGGTTCCTGTGGATAAGGTGCGCTGCGTGCTGCAGGTGGGACAGGAGTCACTGCCGTCGCAACTGCTGCAGTGGTGTTTATGGTGGGTTGTCTTAGAACTTCAGAGTATGTTTGAATAGGTCGAACCAGCTGCAGCTCACTCTCTGGCTCTCTTACGACCTACCTCAGGTCGTCTCAAACAACGTTTGTAACAAATAGCGCAGTCGGAGTAGGAGCTCAGTTCTTCTCTAATAATTGATCTAATGAGCTCTCGCAGGGCTCCAACGTCGTTTGGCACGCCTCGAGAAAATACCTCTGCAGATGCGCAGTTTAGGTTTCGTTTGTACTGCCGAGTCTGCTGTTCCAGTCGTTTTTCGATGGCCGTTGCTTCCGAATAAAACTCAGCAACTGTGCTTGGGGGGTTGTGGACGAGAACAGCGAACAGCTCTTGCTTCACTCCGCGCATTAGATGACGCACCTTTTTACCCTCAGGCATGTTGGTATCTGCACATTTGAACAGGTGAACCATGTCCTCTATGCATATTTCAGCACTCTGGTTTGTGAGCTGGTATCTCGTTTGAATAGCAGCCTTCGCCTTTTCTTTCCGGTCTATGTTCGCGTACGCAGCCACCGCTTGTCGTCGGAATACCTCCCAGGTAGACAATGAGGTTTGAAGGTTTCCAAACTATGTCTTTGCGAAGTCTTCCAGTGCGGACTACACGCCGAAGAACTTGCCACTATTGTCCCTTTCATTCAAGCTGGCCACACTCTCTAACAGGTACAAGCAATCTTCCGCGTCTTTGTACGAGTCGCAATTGAATACTTGCGGCTAGTGTGGTTAGCTTATGAACACTTGTGCCGGTGGTACTTGGCTAGTCATAGTGGTGGCGTCCATCGTTTGAATTCCTCTTGTTGTGAAGTGAAGAGGACTGAACTCAGGTGAGTAACCTTGAAGACGGCGACTTGCCATCTGGTGTACAGGGGTCACTTCCACGAGGTGGACTCGCTGGTCGTCGGGGCTACGCTGTCTTGAGCTCGCGGGGCTTCGATTCATCACCCCGCACCTCTAAAAGAAATGTAGCGACGCCGAGTCAGACAAGCTATAAAACAAATCTTTATTAGGGGAACTTGTGCCCACCAGTCTAATGACTATCGTCGCCGAAGTCCGAGTAGCTCAGTTGCACAGCTCCAACTGTCTTCCTCTTCCTCGTGGCCCGAGTGCACGAACGCATGGCGCATGCCAGCCGGGTCTTGCCTGGCGCTCGTGCCACGATGATTGTGGTGGGCTACGTGAACGTGGGCAACCTGTCGCGGCAATATGATGAAAAGATGCGAGATGGGGATACGTGGAATGTTCACTATATGGATGGACGGACGGATGCATGGACAGACAGGCAGACAGACAAGTAGACGGACGGGTGGACGGATGGGCGAACGGACGGATGGACCGACAGAAAAATGCACGAACGGGTGGACGCACAGACAGACGGACGCACGGACGAATGGCAGGGTGCACGAACATAGGGACAGACGGATGTACGCATCATCGCATGGGGGTACGGACAGACAGGTGGACAGAGGAAAGCAGGGACGGACGCATGGACGGAGGAACAAACGTATGGATGGATGCACAGATGGACAGACGCACGAACGGACTAATGGATGGACAGAAGCACAGACGATCGCATGCAAGGACACACAGACCGACGCATGGACGCACTAACATAAGCTTGGCCCCACTCTTCCTCATTCACTCTGTGGATATGCTGGGATTTTTTAATGAGGACTTGAGGCCCATAGTCGTTTTGTCAGCAGTGCTTTACTAAATTGCCGCAATATTTAGTCTGAGGAAGAGGAAATTGATTCTTCGCATCAGAGACAACGTCCGCTCATTAGGGACTTCAGGCTGGTAAAGCTTTGCAGCTAACTGTTCGTTCTTCCAAACAGCCATATTTTTGTTTCAGCTGGCAGGAGCTCGTCGGAAATGGCAGGAGATGACCACCTGACCATGTCCGCTTCGAGGCAGACCGCTCAACAATCCTCATTTTTCACTGCAGTTTTCATTAGTCACTTGGCTCAAGTCGCAAATGTAAATCTTGGTCAATTTATCTTTGTGTCAGCTACCTTGTTCTGAGAAAAGAAATAGTCTAAGCATTTCTTTTCTAGAAATATCATTTCTTGGTGTGAAAATTTTTTTATGTTAAAAGAGCATATTTTTCTCCCGCAATCGTCGTTTGCAAAGTTCACTAACTTGAGCTATTTCCCTGCACTGTGATTCATAAACCCTAGAAAACGAGTGTCACAGCTCTGAATCTATGTAATGGACAATAAAAAAATCTAATGTTTTTAATATACTGAAAGTTAGCACACAAATTCTCGAACTTTCAAATTTTTGGCGCAAATGGTAGTCGCAATCAACGCAACACCACTTCACGTGGCATGCTTTACGCATCAAAGAACACCAGAAAATACCTTTCAATCAAATGCAACTAAGGTGCCAAGAAGGCTATTCACAGAAAAATAAAAGTCGCCACAGGCAGAAAGAACAGCATGCGAATGCTAGAAGCAGTGCTGATGCGCGTGCATTTCACAAGGACAAAATGCCCAGGCCATAAAAACGTGCGTGCAACTTTTTCGCGCAAAAGTACGCTGTGCGTGTGGCATGAATGACTAAATTTTTCACCGGTACATCTTCTTTGGAGTTTTCATATTACTTTCATATGCATACGCCACTGAAAAAACTGTACAACATGCAGGACCGTGCACTTAGTTGTGGAAGGCAGTCGCCATTGACGCACGTGCTGCGACACCGTTTTGGATGGGTTATTGCTCGCCCTTCTAGTGACGAAACTCATGAACAATTGAAACATATATTCTCGTAAAAACTGGCATAAGTGGTCCGCATTGTAAAACCGAAATTGAAGCATAATCCGTTCTGTAATCGTCTTTGTTCATCCACTTGTTTGTGCAGGTCAGGCGGTAAATGGTTACTTCACTTTTTCTTACATTAACAGAGCACATATGCGATAACAACTTATGAAACATAACTTGCAATGCTGAAAATTCTAAATGCAGCAGGAAATACGGCACTACGCGTCTTCCCTTTCTTGTGGAAAGCACACATTATTTCACATGTTAATGAATTACTCAACATACAAACCCCGTAACAGATTGCGTCAATTATCATGTTTGACAACTTGCCTCTAAGCTATTAGTTCTGCTGTTCTATGCCGGTCAATAGCATTATTAACATATCAAAAGTTCACGTATTCCTTATTTTCCGCCTTAACTGCATCATTATGCATACCCCCAATGAGAAGAAACTGCAGATTCAATTCATTTTCTTACTTTCGAAACTCTGGAACTTTTTGCCTTGTACTATTAGGCATCCGCATCATTTCAGGTATGTAAAATGTTTGTTCAAAGTCATCACAGGAACTTACCAGAGTAATGTTTGTGTTTTAAATATTATTTCAATTTATTCCTGAAATTTATTACTTGGTAATAATCTATTACAAAACTTGTCTTCAGCATCACCTGCAGCTAGAGTTGCTACATATGAAATTTTATTGTGTTACAAACTACAGTATTCTGTACTTTTTATCCCAACCCACAAATAAACCTAATTGGTATTCTCGAGACATTGATGATGACCAATGTCCGATAATCTGTCTTTCATTTATTAATATTACTTATTTTATTTACAGATTCTGCTAGCCAATACGTAGGCTGTAGCAACAGGGGCAACAAAAAAGTTTCAAAATGTCACAGTACTAAACCAGACAGCCTATAGAGCTGTGGTTTGAAAAACAGGACTGTGGTTTGAAAAAGAACGGCGGTAGAACTTTTTGTATATCGGCACAGCACGATCTGTATGCAAATTAGGCAGTATCTCACCAAATTCGAGTGATTCATTTGAAAATATCAGGCAAGAAGTCAGTAATTTGTTCAGCACAGCATCGTAGGAATGAATTATTAATGCCGTAAGCCTCTGACGTATAACCTTAAAAACAATTTTAAAACACAATCACTAGTTATCAGGGCATCACCTCTGATCGTGGGTATCGGACCAAGCAGTTCATAATACTGTTGATCAAAAAAGACACTCTCAAACTATTTATTAAAGTGATTGGCAATTAGTACAGGAGCTGTTATTCTGACCTCCTCAGCGGATATTTCAGAAACTTCATTACATTGTTTGAAGTAGCTTCAAGTTCTATCAGGATCTGATTTGATGAACTGAGGCAGCGTGTCAATGAATAACTGATGAATAGCATATTGACACTCCCTAATACCTATTTTAGTTCGAAAAATTCTGTTTACTAGCCTTCTGTTTCTTTTATTTTTAAGTAGCATGAAACCACGGTTTATGCATTATTTATTTCAACGCTCGCATATTATCTTAAAAGGCAAAACATTTTTGCTGAAATCCAAAATATTCCAAAACCTTGCCTTGGATTCTAACACATCCACAGTTATCGGAAGCACAGCTCATTCCACTCTGATAAGCAAAGTCGTCGAGTGCGGTTACTGCATCTTGTAGGTTTTGCTCTTTTTGTCCCAAAGAGCCACTGTAGGCCCATAGGGTAATATCACACGCATAGAATGCGTACCCTAGCCCTGAAACGCCGTCTAGTCTCCTTGCTAAGTGTCTCATACTGATGTTGAAGGGAAGAGGAGATAGTATCGCCCCTTGTGCTATGTCTCTATTGGGCATAGGGAACGGATCTTTGGATGTGTTGAATAGGTCTATTGTAGCAATGCCAGAGGTTAGAAAAGAGCAAACGTGGTCATATTTCTTTTGCCCACAACCGATGACATTTAGCTCAGATAAGATCAGCTCTGGGAACATAGTGTCAAATGCGCTTTTCAAATCAAGAGCTACTACGAGAGGCGGAGTCTACACATTAACATCGGTACACGTTTTGGTTGTATTACTAGCTGTGAAAAAAAAACTTCAGCAATAGCATATGACTGGAAAGAGCGGGCAAAAAGGGTGAGCGTTTCAGGTTATGTTCGGAAGATTAAAATCTGCCAGGAGTATGATGGGTTACAAAAAAAATAACATGTGAACAAGGTTTAATACTATTATGCTGATCATAGAAAAATGGGCGTCTTTCAGGGTGCACAATAACGCATGGTAGTATATGATAAAATCTTCTGAATGAAAACACTGCTAAATAATCAATTACTTATAAAATAAATAATCAGTTTTGAGCCAAATTCACCACCACACAAAGAATAAAAACACATAGGAAGCACGGGCGCTGTGATTGTGCATTTGGTGCGAAGTTAACTACTTAATTCTGACATGCACCAACGAGCCCAACAGCGAGTTGTACTAATTGAATGTATTTCTGTCATTGCCTATATAGTTTATTGAGCCTGTATTTGATGTCTGTAACTAGTTACAGTTTAAAAGAATGGTTATAGGAATTGATTACTTGTTTCCTGTAACGTAAATCCCTCATTTAGACAGACCCTTTCATTAAGGGATGGAATCGAGGATACTTTTACGATTTCAGCAGGTTGTGTATCTTTAAAACAGAGTTTGCAAATCGCAGCAACAACAATGCGTGGTCGCGTGCTGCGACACCACACCACAACCATACTTCGGGTTTAAACGTACAGTCGGTAGAAAAAATTGCATCCGCGATTTTTCCTCTGCTTACTTCACAGTAGTAGGAGTTGTCACTTAGAAGTAGTCTTTATTTCTCAAAAACTTAAAACCTCATTTAACCGTGATGCATACACACGGTGTCTCTCAGGTGTTTTGTGCTTGTTCTCAGTAATGGAAGAATCTTGAGCTAACACATCCTTAACAGTTTCTGTCACAGCATGTGATTATATATATTTATAAGACTCAATTGGCAACAACTTTTAGCATAAACTGTTTTAATGCCTTTTTCGTGTAACCAGTATGATTTCCATTGAAATGAAAGAAACAGTTATAGTAAATCGGTTGTTCAACTGACGCAAGTACTGCCAAGGACTCCTAAATATATTATAGCAGATGCACAGCATCCTTAATAAAAAACAGGTCCTTCAAAATTTAAGAACTATAAAAAGTTCAGTTGGTGGAAGCTGGGACAGCGCAAGCAAGCAGTGCTAAGCATGCTCTGCATTTCTTCAGCAGATACCAGTTGACTAGCACAAATCACCAAAACAAGAGAAGGCAGCGCCTACGAAGCATGGAGCTGACAACACACCAACCAGGGGATTTGTCCAGCTACCGCTACAAAAGGCGCTGCAACGCCAGTGAAATTTCCCTTGGCAGCAGCGGGAGCAGTGCGAGCAAGCCGTGCTAAGCACGCTCTGTATTTCTTCGGCCGGCACCAGTCGACTAGCGCGAATCAGTGATGCAAGAGAAAACAGCGCCTATAAAGCAGGAGCTGACCGCGAGACACCCACCAGGATATCCGTGCACCAACCATTACAAAAGGCCCTGCAACGCCGGTGGATTTTCAATAGGCAGCAGCGGGGGCAGCGCAAGCAAGCCGTGCTAAGCAAGCTCTGTGCTTCTTCTGCAGATACCAGTCGACTAGCACAAATTACCGAAGCAAGAGAAGGCAGCGCTTACGAAGCATCGAGCTGATAAAACACCCACCAGGTGATCCGTGCAGCCACCGCTACAAAAGGCCCTGAAACGCCGGCGGATTGTCACTTAACAGCAGCGGGGCAGCACAAGCAAACCATGCTAAGCACGCTCTGTATTTAATGTTCAGATACCAGTCGGCTAACGCAAATCACCGAAGAAAAAGAAACCAGCGCCTACGGAGCAGAAAGCTGACGATGACGCCCCCACCAGGGGATCTCTCCGGCTGCCGCTACAAAATGCCATGAAACGCTGGTGGATTTTCACTTGGCAGCAGCGGGGCTGCGCAAGCAAGCCATTTTAAGCACGCTCTGTATTTCTGGTGTGCGATAGCATCTTTTTTCTTTGCTAGTTACGTGAGACCTTTCTTGTTTGCTGCCTTTGCTAGCTGCCCCATATAATTAGCATGTGCATGAAAGGTTTCTTTTGTTTCTATGATGTAAATTGAAAACGATGCCAGAAGATTTTCGCGAAGAAATTGAGAAAAAAGTGCGCAATGTCAAAAAATAAATTCAGGAGTTTTGAAAAAATTTGGAATTGATAAATAAAAGAGCTTGAAAAAAAAACAAGGAAAGAACAGAAAGAACTCAGAGAAAATAGGAAGCTAAACGAAGCGAACGCGAAACTAACTGCAGGCTGTGCAATACTGAAAAAGTAGAGCTGTGATCATGAGCAGCGGCTCACAGCTTCAGAAGAGTACTCACGAAACCAAAACATTGAAATAAAAGGCATACGCCAATCGAGCGATGAAAAGCTTTTCGAAACCCTTTACTATGTTGGCGAAATTTGCAGTATTCCTACTGAGAAAAGCGACGCGCAAGTGTGCCAGCGCGTTGTCTCAAAGAATATAAAAAACACTGCAAACATTTTACACAATTTCAGAGCCGCTCTAAGCAGGATACGCTTCTTCATAAGTCAAGGAAAATGCGCATAACAAGTGAGGACTTCAGGCACACATAGCGGATGCTCGTGTTCACACAAACGAAACAAAAACAACCTGAAACAACCTCAACAACTGCGTAAACCACTTCTCCTCTAGCGCAATACCTTTTCTGGTTTTTTTACCACTATCCATTGAAATAAAAATTTACTCTTGTTCTAAATGAGTTTTTGAACGCAGGAACGGCAGTAATTATTTACCCCACTCATGTTTTGAGCGAGTATAGAGAGAGTGAATTTTTACTGCCTTCACAATGTTTTGGAGGTGATTTCTGGGAGTCCTTTCAGGTGGTTAAAAAATAAAAGTTGACGGGTGAATTCGCCTAAAGAGTCCACAAATTTATTGATTATCAAATGACAGCAGAATTGGTGACACATCGATTAACATACAAACAAACACGCGCACACAACGAATGCAGAATAAAACGGCACCTGAACAAACTGAACGCTTTAATCGACTGCACTTTGACAATCCCGTATATATAGGCACGACTTTTTGACCTGCCGTGAAGGGCCGGTAGGAGAGCTGTTTTTTGCACCAATTAACATTAACGGTTAAAAGTGCAAGCTTTCTCTTAAGGTGAGCTGCAGGTCACTAGGAGTCACACCGACCTTTTATTATGAACCCACCTAATCTCACCTTTCTGAATATCCAATGATTAACTTGCACACAGGCCTGTTGCCCACACCCTTGTTAGCACTGCTGATGCACAAGTTCTTATAATATACCTACTTAAGCAAAAAACACGGCAGCTCAATGATTTTCACTGAGCGGTGGTGCACACACAAAGTAGCAGCACGGATTCATCACAACGCGCATCAAACAGAGGCGCACACTTGTATACAAGCTTCTTACCACTGATGTACTAGGCCTTTTCGAGGAGCCCGGCTATGCGATGAAAAACAGCTGGAGATCACTAAACACCTCTCCTGTGTGAATTTCATCGTCATTTCAGACACAAATTAACACGTGTCCGCCATCTGCGGATTCTTACGGGGATAGCGATGTATGTACTTTCAACAAAAGAGACGGATCACCATCCGGGTTATCTTCATGCTTACCGGAAGCCGCTTGTTGGTTCCGTCTGCCTCGTATCAGCTCTCGCATTCGTGCTACATGTTTGACAACCGTTGGCGCATAAGCTGGACAATTCAGGCTGAACTTTACTCCAGCAGACATCATCTTCTGTGTAACAAAATATATGCGATGCTTCTTTCACCTGCCGCGGCAACGCACTCAAAATGGCTACTGGGCGCCTCGGTGCCGATGACATAGCAAAGACTTTTGTTCATCACTTTGATTTTGTAACCAGTGTTACGAAGACGGGTGACGCCAACACGGTCCAGAAGGCGCCACTGCTCCGAACTCTGCCGACACGGTTTAGACAAGCTTCTGGGATATGCCAATGACAATAGATAGAAAATAATACGAGGGGGGCGAGATTACCATAGACCAATTGCAACCTGCTCATAACAAAGCCGCAGTAATGTTGAATCAAATGATATGCGCTTTGAGGTAGTACTGCGACGCGCGTCACTCCTTTCTCAGCATCTTTCCTTAACGTGTTTATCACAAACTTCCGCACAAAAACGTGGAGCCTTGTTCTCTGATATCAGCGACTATTTTCCTGTTTACATGCTGGGAGAAACATCAGCAAAACAAACGTTTCAGCGCGCACAATCAAACATAACAGCTCAGTAAAGAACCACTCAAACATTTCATGCCTTTCTTTTAGAGATTCGAAACGGTGACTGGGAACAAGTTAGGTGTGGTGAAACTTCCGACGCAGCTTACGAGACATTCATCGCCACTGTTAAACAAATTTGCCATGAGTACTTTATACTAGAAACCAAGACTGTAGAGCAGAGTGAGAGTCGTAAACCATCTGTGAATTGTGAATGGATGGGTAGAATTAAGCAAAAAACAAGACTGTTCAAAAATTTGTCAAGAGCAGACTAGACACCGACTTCGAAATATTCAAGCGGTATAGGAAGAAAACGACCTCTTAGAATTGAAAAGAAAAATATCTGCATGAACAGTTTCCCGAAGAATACTGTGATGAATCAGCCATTGTGTGGGAAAGGACTAAATATACTGTTAAACCATACGCAGCCATCATCGACTGTCGATGATCCCGTTATAAATGTTAAACATATTTGCGGTAAAGACTTTTCTGAAAAGTTCACAAAGGTTTTTTTTTTTGATGCAGATAGTCCCGGACAGTACATTTCTCCTGATACCTATGGTATTCAGGAACACAGGCAGAGTATTTTTTAGAGTGAACGGACAAACATGATGTGCGAGGTATTTATAAGTCTTTAAAAACAGCAGAGCTAAGGATCTTGACGATATACATATCGAGCCGCTGAAGCTTGTGCTTGATAACATTGCCCCATTGCTTGCGCACATATAAAGCGTTGCAATAACGACGGGCTGCTTTTCTAAAATGATGCAGATCTCTGAAGTTGTCCTGCATAAAAAGGGTGATAAGAATCAGTTGTCAGTTTAGAGGTCGATTCTGTATCGCCAATAATTTCAAAAAGCCTCAAGAAGAATATTTAAAAACGAATAATAAAATTTTGTGAGCCTTTCAAGTTGAAAAAATTAATTGCACTATGACTTTCTACACGGAAGATCAAATAAATCTGCGCTACTGAACCAAAATGAAATCTTTCTATCTTAAGAATTTGGAATCAAAACAGATATCTGTAGGCATTTGCATCGAATTTTAAAAGGCGTTTGATCAGATTCATCATGCCACCTTACTATAAAAACTACAACTACATGGTATTAGCGGCACACCACTACTTTTGATAAAATCGTTCTTGAACCACATGTTTCAGTGTGTTAGCTTAGGAAGTGCACTCTCATCATTACAGCAGGTAGTCACCGCCGTTCCACAAGTAAGCATTGCAGTTTTAGATTTTTACAGTTGGAGTTGTACATCCTCGATGTCTGTTCGGTATTGGTATACTCATGTCAGCCCATTTTTGCGCATCTTGTTGCACACCTTCACTGCACAATTTCACCGCTGTTCATGGTTGCACTACACGTGTTAGTCTTATGTTTTTATGACGCAATGGAGTTGTATATTTTTTGTATCTTCCTCAGTATAAGCACTGATTTAGTTATCTTTCCTCGACTACACATACGCCTACACTTTAATTGATTGATTTGTGGGGTTTAACGTCCCAAAACCACCATATGATTATGATAGACGCCGTAGTGGAGGGCTCCAAAAATTTCGACCACCTGGGGTTCTTTTTCGTGCACCCAAATCTGAGTACACGGGCCTACAACATTTCCCCCTTCATCGGAAATGCAGCCGCCACAGCCACCTACACTTAAAAAAAAAGGAACGCTTTTTATTGCAAAGTATTATTCCTTGATAAGTCTTGTCGCACCGTCATGCCACAATCACATCGAACAAATGTTCACACATTTATGCATTTTGTACATATGATGCCTGTGATGATATACTTACACACCTGTTGGGGGCCCCTTTAGTACGCTGTATATAAGGAGTGCACTTTTATTAGGCCTTGTATTCTCTGACGAAGGCTGTTCGTTATTGGTATACTCATGTCAGCCCATTTTTGCGCATCTTGTTGCACACCTTCACTGCACAATTTCACCGCAGTTCATGGTTGCACTACACGTGTTAGTCTTATGTTTTTATGACACAATGCAGTTGTATATTTTTTGTATCTTCCTAAGTATAAGCACTGATTTAGTTATCTTTCCTTGAATACACATACGCCTACACTTTAATTGATTGATTTGTGGGGTTTAACGTCCCAAAACCACCATATGATTATGATAGACGCCGTAGTGGAGGGCTCCAAAAATTTCGACCACCTGGGGTTCTTTTTTGTGCACCCAAATC
Source organism: Rhipicephalus microplus (assembly GCF_043290135.1). Taxonomy (NCBI): domain Eukaryota; kingdom Metazoa; phylum Arthropoda; class Arachnida; order Ixodida; family Ixodidae; genus Rhipicephalus; species Rhipicephalus microplus. The sequence continues at coordinate 54,714,339 of NC_134701.1, read as the reverse complement.
TGAGTACACGGGCCTACAACATTTCCGCCTCCATCGGAAATGCAGCCGCCACAGCCACCTACACTTAAAAAAAAGGAAAGCTTTTGTTTGCAAAGAATTATTTCTGGAGAAGTCTTGTCGCACCGTCATGCCACAATCACATCGAACAAATGTTCACACATTTATGCATTTTGTATATATGATGCCTGTGATGATATACTTACACACCTGTTGGGGGCCCCTGTAGTACGCTGTATATAAGGAGTGCACTTTTATTAGGCCTTGTATTCTCTGACGAAGGCTGCACCCTGGCTGAAATGTTGTAATAAAAAGTGTTCACACGTTCATTCTTTATTTTTACCTTTGGAAAACACCAGATCTACTAAAACTTTCTTGATATTTCAGTGCTATAGATTGCTATAGATCCTGCACGGACAACGTCGAAGACAATGACATGAAAGCTCTCGAAGACCATCGTTTCGACCACTGTTGTAGGAGATTCACAAACAAAGTAGCTGTTTCACCAATTTCACCCGCTTCGACGAGGCATGCCAGCCTTGATATTCCAGCCTGGCGCTGGCCTGGCATATCGGATGTACCGAAACTCTTGAAACTACTTCCGCCTACAACCAAGACGCTCATTATGTACGTGTGTACTAAGGTTTTACAACCGGAAGGCTTGTGATTTTAACATATTTCTGCGGAAGTTCTGCCTATGTTCTAGACAACTTTTATTGGTCGACCATTCTTTAGAATGGTTTCTACCGACACGCATCCTGACCACGGATGGACTTCAAACAAGTTTTGAAGGCATGGTGGTGATGGCCAGTCATATAAAGCGCTTGACCTACTGACATGCTTCTGCCACCGACACTTCGTTGCCCACTTGGTACAACCACCCGCCGTACCATCTATCGTGGGAAGCTTCTAGTCACTTGCTGCCCGACTACCGCTCAAGTGAGGAACCTGCCGACGCAGCACGCCCAAAAGGGCCTGCTGCTGGGGCCATACCATTGTTCCCCTCCCCCCAACAAAGTCGCCACACAACAAAAAGATGTGATAATGTTCCTACTCCTAGTATGATTTAGGAGCGCCTACTGTGCTGCCCCTGCAGCAATTATCCGGGATTCACTCATGAAATTCTCCCAGCTAGCTGTGCGACCACGACAACAATTTCATGTTGGGCCCTCTCCCCTACCAGCATGTTTATCGTTGGCCCAAAAAGAAAAAAAACGTCTGCGCTGCACCTAATGCTATTTCCATTCTCGTATCACGATGCACGTGGCTGCCGAATTTTCGTCGAAGTTTATTGTCGTCGTTTCTTTCTTTCAGCACCCCTACTTATTTCAAAGGTAACATCCAATCATTGCTTAATCTCCATCGTATAGTCACCGAGCCTGTTGAAGTGACCTTGTGTGCGGGCAGCCATCACTAATTCGTTCAACTTACATTTGAGAGCACGTAAAGCGCCGCGCACTGGGCTGCAGTAACATATTATTTTTTTAGTTACGTGCACTTTAAACAAACCTCTAAAAAATTAACCAGCTTTGTTATCTTAGCTTATCTTGAAAGAATTGTTAATTCTTGTTAAAAGCTACAAGTCTTGCATAGAAGTTTTCTCTCTAGAGTCAGTATATGAGAATGTTTATCAAGCAATCTTTGTCAATTATTAAGCTTGGTGCATCAAAAAAATTATTTTGACGTTCTACTTATAGCTAAGAACAATAGAACAATACTGTGCTAGCTGAAGACACGTAGCACTCATTTAAATGTTTTATCTCTTGGTAATTTTCAGCTGAAACATCCTGTATGCCTGTATATATATATATATATATATATAGAACACAAGCGAGTACACGTACGAAAGAGCAATACTTTTATGCCAACGTTTCAGCCGTGGCACGGCCTTCGTCAGGGAATAAAGAGTAGACAAGCAGATGCCCCTTTTAAGGGCCGTTGAAATCACACAATTGATCAGAATAGTGATTAGAAAGTGCGAAAGCAATACCAAAACAACATTGTCAGTATAATTTGATACGAGTATTGAGCAACAATATCGCTGTGGATAACTCAAGATATGAGCGCATAGCTTCAGCGTAGGGCAAATTTTTATGCGTAGGGCAAATTTTTAAAGCAATAAAGCACTTCATAAGCCAAGCGAATATCATGAGCACATGTCACGCACACTGTAAGATACCCGAGGGACAGTAAACAAAATTCAACTGGTAACTGAAGCGTCAAGTTTGATGCCAAACTACTGCATGCGCACATATAATAAATGGAAGCACACACAAAAAATATATATAATCAAACAAATGAGAGAAGAAACGATGGCATGGGTTGGGGGGCATTTAACGCATTCCTGTGATGGACAGTGCTACATAGAAAGGAAAGTAACGCGTCCAACGCTTTCGTTGATGCCTGAGTGCAAAGTGTTGAACTTGTTAATGAGATAGGACTCGCGAACTTCTCGGTCATGATGAGTTTTAAACCCGGATTGTAATATTGTGGCTTTGATGTTTTCGAAAGAGTGCCCTGGCATCTGGACATGTTTTGACAGTGGAAGATGAGGAAGGTTAGAAGCATGGGCTCTGTGGTTGTTAAAACGTAACCTGAATGATGTTTCGGTATGCCCAATGTATTGCATACGGCAAGTGGAGCACTCAAGCATGTAGATAACATTAGCGCTGTCGCAAGTGAAGTCTCCGTTGATTTTTAAGGAAAAGTTTGATGCGGTGCTAGTTGCGGTATGAGTACTTGACATGTGCGGGCAAACCTTGCAGCGGGGCTTATTGCAAGGATGGCAACCACTGTAGTTGGACCGATTAATTATTTTCGATGATGTTAATGTATCATGCAGGTTGCGTGATCTGCGGTAAACTACCCTCGATGGTTCCGTAAAAATGTCTTTTAAGTGATCACTTTGTTGCAAGATATTGTGGTGTTTTCTTAGAATATTGGCCACATTAGGAACCGAAGCTGAGTGCGTAAGGATGAGGTTCCTTACGCACTCACGCCCATGCCCCATGCTTCTAACCTTCCTCATCTTCCACTGTCAAAACATGTCCAGATGCCAGGGCACTCTTTCGAAAACATCAAAGCCACAATATTACAATCCGGGTTTAAAACTCATCATGACCGAGAAGTTCGCGAGTCCTATCTCATTAACAAGTTCAACACTTTGCACTCAGGCATCAACGAAAGCGTTGGACGCGTTACTTTCCTTTCTATGTAGCACTGTCCATCACAGGAATGCGTTAAATGCCCCCCAACCCATGCCATCGTTTCTTCTCTCATTTGTTTGATTATATATATTTTTTGTGTGTGCTTCCATTTATTATATGTGCGCATGCAGTAGTTTGGCATCAAACTTGACGCTTCAGTTACCAGTTGAATTTTGTTTACTGTCCCTCGGGTATCTTACAGTGTGCGTGACATGTGCTCATGATATTCGCTTGGCTTATGAAGTGCTTTATTGCTTTAAAAATTTGCCCTACGCATAAAAATTTGCCCTACGCTGAAGCTATGCGCTCATATCTTGAGTTATCCACAGCGATATTGTTGCTCAATACTCGTATCAAATTATACTGACAATGTTGTTTTGGTATTGCTTTCGCACTTTCTAATCACTATTCTGATCAATTGTGTGATTTCAACGGCCCTTAAAAGGGGCATCTGCTTGTCTACTCTTTATTCCCTGACGAAGGCCGTGCCACGGCTGAAACGTTGGCATAAAAGTATTGCTCTTTCGTACGTGTACTCGCTTGTGTTCTTTATACGTACCAGACCCCTTGAACTTCCTGCTGAATATATATATATATATATATATATATATATATATATATATAGTTCGGGGCCATGGTAGCTCAGTGCTAGAGCAATTCGATGGTCGCAGATTCGGTTCCTGCCCAACGCAAGTTAAAAAAACGAGCCAATAAGTATACACATCTCACCCTTCTATATATATATATATATATATATATATATATATATATATATATATATATATGAAAGTAGATGCGCTTTCACATAACAACTGTGTATTATGCCGACGTTTCGACGGGAACCCCGTCTTTTTCAAGGCATTATGCCTTGAAAAAGACGGGGGTCCCGTCGAAACGTCGGCAGAATAAACAGTTGTTATGTGAAAGCGCATCCACTTTCATATTTATATCCTTGCAGCAACCGAAGTTATTCTTCTGCACATAAGCTTTGTAAATATATATATATATATATATATATATATATATATATATATATATATATATATATATATATGAACTTCGACAATAGTGCAGTATAGAAAACAAAACAATAAGATATTTATTTCATCCTATCATTTCCGGCTGGTGGACCAGCCTTCATCGGAGGATCTAAGCAAACTAATACAAGTTCCCGTAGCAGAGGTCCACCCTCACAGTTTGGAGACTCCCAAAACAAGAAAAAAAATTGGCCCGAATATACAAGTTACACTGTAAATGTCGTCGAAAGACGATATTCTTGCGTCTGGAGAGAGTGAACAAAACGTTTATTTGATGTTCTGTTAAAGAAAATCAGTGAATGGTATTCTGAAGGCGCTACGTTAGAGTGCCTCGAGCGTGTAGCGGAGGCGAACAAGCGCATCTAGGCACATTAGACACGAGTGCCATCTGGCAGTTATCTGCGAAAATGAACGCGTGCGCGGTGGCGGAGAAAGATGCATGCCAGTCTCGAAGGCGATAAGGTATCGAATGCAAAGGAATGGGCAGGTGTCACCACCGTGTCATCGTAAAAAAGCGTTGAAAACACCTTCTTGAGCATCGCGTTGCCCTGTGAGCGCAGCGCGATAAATGCTACAGTCCTTAGAGTTACTTGTGTGTGCCTCTTCTAGTATAAAGGCAGACATACAAGACATAGACGTGTTGGTATGGCACCTCCGATAAGTGCAATATTTGCTTTTTAAATTGACAATCGCAAAATTATGAATGCTAAACCTTGAGAAATATTGGAGGCTGCTGTGGATAGGGTTGGCCGTTTAGGGCCGTTTAAGGTATTGTTAGGGCGAACAAACAAACTTACAAAGAGACCAATATATGCTCCCCAAGAAAGAATATGGTCTTTAAAAACAAAACAAACGGGCGAACGAGGCAAGCAACAGACAAGAAGAAGAAGGAGAGGAAGAAGAAAGGAGTGACGGAGAGCTGCCGGAAGCAGGCGAATAATCCTTGCATTGTTACTAGCGATAGATAAGACGCGACACCAGCGAAGGCAGCCGAGGAAAAGAGAAAAAGTGAAGCATATTGCCGCTTACTCGCATCCCACACATGGATCGAGTTAAAGTTCACGTGTTTCGACGGCTTTGGGCCACACACGCACGCACAAGAAACATACGACCCACTCCACTTTAGGAAACTATTGGCCACGATGTAAAACTAATGTGCCCTCTCCCCCTCCTTCCATCTGCCCTCTCTTGCAGAAAAGTGTGGAACCAGTCATACCTAAATTAAACAAATGGATATTCTTTAAAAGATGAACAAACAAAAACGTAAACAAAGAATAATAAAAAGTACTTAAAATACAAATAAAAGCTAATAATACTAACACGCGCCGGTTGGTGCACGTAGCATCGAATTCGTTTTATTTTCACGTGCTACATTGATCATCCTATGTGTGCGACTTCACGTATGTATAAATGAATTATTTGAGTAATTCACTTTCTGTGTTTCACGAAACTTCGCGGAGGGACGTCAGTCACCCAGGTCTTTCGTTGATTCCGTGGGTAAGTGATCTCAATTTCTTTATGAAGTATGACTCCCGCTTTTCGCGCTCTCGTGTGTTTCGGAAGCCGGATTGTAGGAGTATGACACTTTTGCGTTTCAAAGAGTAACAAGGAAGGTTGACTTGTTTCGAGAACAGCAAATTGGAGAGGCCCTTTACAAGTGCTCTGTGGTTGAAACGCTAGTCGAACGCGGTTTCCGTGTGTCCAATATATTCCTGTTTGCACACCTCACAGCGAATTTCGCATACCACGATGGCTGAGTCACAGTCAAGGTCATCTTTATTTTTGTACACATAGTCTGAACCGGTGGCTTCGGCCGTATCTGTGGTCACCATGCGTGTGCACACCGTGAAGCGAGGTTTCCCTCATGGCCTACAGCACTGATAGTGGTCGGATTTGTGTGTTTTCGCCCTGATTAGTAAGTCTATCAGGTTTTTATATCTTTGGTAAACCACCTTCGGCGGAGTCTGAAAATTGGCAGAGAGGCGACTACTCTCCTTTAGTACGTTAATGTTGTGGCTTAGTATAGAATTCACCCGAGGGGCGGCGGCGGAGTATGTGAGGATTAAATTTGCCTCTGCATTTACATGTTTAGTGCCGCCTTTTTCTCCCATTGTGGACTCTTGGTCCAAAGAGCGAGCGTGCTCAAATGCATTGTCTATCATTTTTCGGGGTACTTCTGACGCAAGAAGAATGCTCCCAATATCTGTCTGTAAGTGTCAAACTGCGTAATTTCCGAGGAAATTCTTCTGCATATGTGGGCTTGAGAGTAAGGAACACTTGTTTTGCAGTGATGGGGCTGGCTACTATGAAAAGGCAGATACTGTTGGCGGTCAGTTGGTTTGTTATACAGGGGTGTATAATATGGTAGTGCCACTAAGTGATACGGTGACATCAAGGAAGTGAACACTCTTCTGCGAATACGTGTGCATTAATGATATCGTAGGATGCAGTAAGTTGAGATCGGTATTTAATTTGGAAAGATTGTGTACACCATCAGCCCGCACTACGATTATATCATCGACGAAGCGTCGGTAGAATATCGGTTTGAATGAACAACCTTTTAGGAAACGAATCCCAGAAAAAGCCATGAAAACATTTGCATATTTGGGGCCATTTTAGATCCCATGGCAGTTTCCGAAATGCATGGCATTCCCGGATGCATGATGATGGATGGTAGCGCAGACAACGAACACGGACAAGAGAAGGCACATAGACACAACACAGCGCTATCAACAACAGTTTATTACACGCAGATCTCCGTGGTGTATGCGATCCACCACGCCAACGTCGCACGTGCGTAGCTCTAAAAACCATCAAATATAACCAACGCGCGTGTTCCAATACTTTACAATTTTATATTTTTCAATCTTTTATTACTTTTTCTTTCTTCCTTTTATCCCATGTTACCACAAACCCTATCGCGAATACATGTAATCAAGTTCCTTATCTGTCAACACCACTGATGTTTGTGTTGTGTGTCGCGCTGTGTTGTGTCTATGTGCCTTCTCTTGTCCGTGTTCGTTGTCTGCGCTACCATCCATCATCATGCAACCGTACCAACAAGCCCAAATCGCCACCCTCATTGGCATTCCCGGAATTACGCAAATATATTTATGGCGTCTCTAAAATTTTTTCCTCGAAAATTCTTCATTCAAACCGATATTCGACCGACGCTTCTCGATGCTATATTCTTCGTGTGGGCTGATGGTGAACATAATCTTTCAAAATTTATTTCCGATTTCAACTTTCTGCATTCTTCGATAACATTAACGCATACATATTCGTAGAAGAGTGTTCACTTCCTGGATGTCACTGTATCACTCGGTGGCACCATCATATCTACTTCCCTGTATAAAAAACCAACAGACAGCCATCAGTATCTGCATTTCCACAGCAGTCACCCCCATCATTGCAAAACAGGTGTCCCTTACTCTCAAGCCCACAGATACAATAGAATTTGCTCTGAATTCACGCAATTTGACACCCACGCACAAGAATTGAAAGCAGCCTCCTTGCTTTAAAAGTACCCCGAAAAATTGATTGACAATACAATTGAGCGCGCTCGCTCTTTGGACCGAGAATCAACAATAGGAGAAAAAAAGCGGGAATAAAGATATAACTTCAGGGGCAAATTTATTCCTCTCATACTCCGCCGCCACCCCTCAAGTGAATTCAATACTAAGCCACCACTTCGACATACTTAAACAGAGTAGTCGCCTCTCTGTCATTTTTCAAACTCCGCTGAAGGTGGTTTACCGAATACATAACAACCTGATAGACTTACTAGTCAGGGCGAAAACACTCAAATCAGACCACCATCTGGGCTGTAGAGCGTGCAGGAAACCTCGCTGCAGAGTGTGCATACACATGGTGACCACAGATACGGCGGAAGCCTCCTGTTCAGAGTACGTGTACAAAATTATAGACGACCTTAACTGTGACTCAGCCAATGTGGTACACTCTAAAAAAACATCGAGTAAAAAGGGTGTCTTTTTGTCCCACAACAATAATCGTCATCAGGCTTGTGTGCGCTTCCTTTTTTAAAAACTCGGTGCTGCCCACTTTCCTATCGAGAATGCAATGCAATCCTGATAATGGGCATGTCGATCGTGACAGGAATGTACCGTGCGCGGGGCGATAGCGCAAGGATGGAACGCAATGTAGATGACGATTATTGTAGTGGGTCAAAAAGACACCCTTCTTACTCGCTATTTTTTAGAGTGTATACAAAATTCGCTGGGAGGTGTGCAAACAGAAACATAATGGACACACGGAAACCGCGTTCCGTCTGCCTTTCAACAACCACAGGGCACACGTAAAGAGCCCCACCAATTCACCATTCTCCGAACATATCAATCTTCCTGGTCACTCTTTCGAACGCGTAAGTGTCATATTCCTATTATCCAGCTTCCAGAACACGCGGGAGCGCCTAAAGTGGGATTCATACCTCATAAAGAAATTCAGATCGCTTACCCACGGAATCAACGAGAGCCCTGGCCAACTGACGTGCTTCCGCGAAGTTTCGTGAACCACAGAAAGTGAGTTACTCAAATAATATATTTACACATACGTGAAGCTGCACACATAGGATGATCTATATAGCGCGTGAAAACAAATGAATTCGATGCTACGGGCATCAACAGGCGCGTGTTAGTAATATTAAATTTTATTTTTATTATTAAGCACTTATCAATTTTTGTTCACGTGTTTGTTTGTTAATCTTTTATAGAGCATCCATTCATTTATTTTGAGTGTGACTGGTTGTACACTTTTCTGCTAGAGAGGGCAGATTGGGGGAAGGGGAGAGGGCACAATAATTTTGCCATGTTGCCAATATTTTCTTAAAGCTGGAGCGGCTCGTATGTTACATGTGTGTGTGTGTGTGTGCATGTGTGCGTGTGTGCGTGCGTGTGCGTGCGTGCGTGCGTGCGTGTGTGTGTGCGTGCGTGCGTGCGTGTGTGTGTGTGTGTGTGTGTGTGTGTGTGTGTGTGTGTGTGTGTGTGTGTGTGTGTGTGTGTGTTTGTGTGTCCCGATGCCATGGGCCAGCCACCGAACCACGTGAACTTTAACTCGATCCATGTGTGGGATGCGAGTAAGCGGCAATATGTTTCACTTTTTTTCTTTTCTTTGATCGCCTTCGCTGGCGGCGCGACTTATCTATCTCTAGTAACAATCGAAGGATTACCCTTCCGCTACCGGCGGCTCTCCATCGCTCCTTTCTTCTTCCTCTTCTTTTTCTTCTTTTTGTTTGTTGCTTGCCTTGTTCGCCCGTTTCTTTCGTTTTTTTTTTTCATTTCAGGGGTCTCCAAACTGTCTAGTTGGCCCTCTGCTATGGGAACTTGTATCATTTCGCTCGAATCCTCCGAAGAAGGCTGGTCCACCAGCCGAAACTGTTAGGAATAAATAAATAGTTTATTGCTTTCTGTCTTTGCACTATTGTCGAAGTTTGTAGTTTTTATTACGGTAGGCAGAAAAACTCAGACCATCAATTTCTTTATATAAATCCGCAAGTACATAATTTAGGTCTCACGCCACCACCTCATTAACATTATGTTTGCAATGCTCCTTCAAACAGCCGCTGTTTTTACGTAATGCATTTCTCGTAGAGCTACGTTAGACATGAACTAGTTTTCAGACCTTATACTGTCCAGGTGAAATTTACAGTGCGCCTTTGCACAAACACATGCTAAATTCATCTTCGTCAACTGTAAACGTTCGGCGCAGGGCTACCAAGAAATTTTTTTCGAGGTGGGGGGGGGAGAAAAGACAGGTACAGCCGAGTGACTAACATTGGCAATCGGTGCTCCCTGTGAATGGTTGTAAGTGTTTCGATGTACCCTGAAAAAACAAATTACAAAAATTTCTTTCTTTAGTAGGTGCAAATTATTTTATCTCCGCTTTATACTTACGACTTCCTGATTCTGCAGACTTTTGACAAGGCAGCTTATTTTCATCTCACAGCTTTCTGAGCATTGCTAACTTCCAATAAATTGGCTCAGTTATTCGGAATATTGCAAACGCCAAAACAATGAAGAAATATTGGAGACAGAAGAAATCAGGATAAGACACGCCCTTTTTAAATAGTTTTTGATCTCTCACAAGGGGTTTCATGGTGCTCAAATTCAGTAGACTGGCGTGTCATACCTAAAGCACTATGACATCATGTGTTAGACATGAATTATGGGCAGGTACGAAAGAATCTGTATTGAAAATCACGCCCGAAAAGCCAAAAGCGCATAGCAGTTCCTGCGCGTGGCGCGCTGCTCTTTCAGTACTATTTGACTGCAACGCCGCAACTATGAAAAACTCGGAACGCTACTCAACACTTCTAGTACACTCTAGTTTTGCCCCTCAAAACGCTCGTGCCACGCGGCAGCTGAAGACACGACTATTTTTAAATAAATGTTTGGTAGAAGTGGCGCTTCAGGTGGCGTACTTTATCTTCTTCCTTGTCTTATTCGCACGCTGAAATTCACATAAGACAAACCAACAAGCCCAGTCTGCCATTTTTACTTGAGGATTACCAGAGCACCCAAAATTTTTATGTATGTCCAAAGAGCGCGAGAACTTGCCTGCCGTACTACAATGAGTCGAAAAATTCGCACGTTTTAGGAGCTTGTTGCTAAAGCCCATGCTCCGTCTGGCAGCAACCTGCGTGCACATCAATTTTTCCAGTGTACACTTCCTCAGTCGTCTCTCAAGGTCGTGGCTACGGTCGCCTCTCCACTGATTTTAACAAAGCTCAATACTTGACGCACCGCCACCCAAGGTAGGGACCTTTGTTTTGGACTGGTACGGCGGATGGACGTGTTTTGCGAGGGCTCTGGATTGACGATACAGAAAATTGTTTTCGCGTGTTTCGAGCTTGTTTTACTATTGATATGGCAACATTGTAAACATTTAGAGCACCTATTATATTGTATGGCTTTTGGGAGGGTCAGTCATCAGATATTTTTTGTGCGTTTTTTTCTCTTGCCATCCCGTGGTTGGGGCGCACGTATACTTACGACGGAAAGTTTTACAGTAGAGCTGACTGTTTTTCAAAGGGCAGCATTCACCGTACGCCCGTTTTGTAAATATAGAGTGGAGCAATTTAGCAGGACAATTGGTGTCAAGGAGACATGGTTAATAAGACTGGAAAGTGTTCAGGGTACGGGGTGGGTTTTAAAAGAGAGGTTAGTGCGGACAAGAATACAGAGGAAACGGACACCAAGTGTAGGTAACATGCAGTTGAGGAGAATTGAGGAAACTGATGGTTGCCCAGAGTCAACTGTTTATGAGAATCACCTAGCTAGTAATGGCGTTTGCGACAGAAGGAGTAAAAACGAGGGCGATGAGAGAAAGGCTAAGGTAAGCCGAGGAGGCACTTGCAAATGTGAAGAAAAGAGTAGCTGATGGCGAAAGCGGTCAGGCACCAGAGCCTAGAATGACGGTGAAGAAAGAAAAAAGCAAGTTCGGATAAGAAAACAGGTTCTACTGGTTCAATGGTCACAAGACCCAGCTTCCGCCAAGTAGTTGGGGGGTGGGAGAGGACAAAGGAGCCGGTGGTACAAGCACGAATAACCTCCAGGTGCGAACACTCCAACAGAAAGGTCACAGCCCATGATCGCCAGGATCTCGAATTTCAATCGATGTGCAGGAGCAATCAAATAAAGAGCAAGAGGTGACAAGTGGATTTCAGTAGGGACGTTCGCAGGACATAAGCTGGATGCCGTGATCAGGCAAGTGAGCGCAATACTCACAACTAAAGCTAATGAAGGAAACGTGATAATTGTGGGTGGTATAAACGATATCTTGAATGGAGAATCGGCAAGACTAGTGACCACTTTGGCGAAAGGGGTCGACAGCATGCACGCCTTTTCCTCTCAGGTACAGGTAGCGATATGCACGATACTCGAAGTGCCGGTGCGTAACCGGAACCTGCAAAAAGCGGTTGTCGACGCAAACATATATGGCAGATGAGTCGAGAGAAAGGCTTTGAGGTAGTAGAAATAAGCAAAGAGGTGCAAAAATGGGTGGTTTTCAACGAGACAGAATTCACTTCGATAGGAAGATAAGCCACGAGGTGGGTTGGCGACTTTCAGGATACACAGTAGCTGTTATGGGGGCACGCTGGCCGTTTGGTGTACAGGATAGCTAGTAACAAGAAAAACAACCAGAGCAACATTTTCATGGGCGGTATAGAAAAAAACCAAAAAAGGTAAAGGAAGGGAGAATCGTGAACCGCATATGCACGGGTGTCACATATTTCGGGCAGGGGGCCAAAATATTCCTTCATGGGGAAATGAATGCTCAAATGCAGGGCCTTGGCAGACAATCAGACACCAATGGCAGGTTATTGCTCAATATCTGCGAGCAACAACGTCTTGAGATAGTGTGAGCAACAGATTACGTGGGAAGTCGGACACAGGCAATCCAACATTCTTTATTGTCTAATGACAGATGGAATCTGTGGCAAGCTTTGAGAGATGACAATAGGTGACTATTGCAATAACAGCTCGGGTAGCAATCATAAACGCATAACAATAGTAATAGAATGTTAAGCTGAAAATTAGAATATAGAGTCAAGGTGTGGAAGCTCGTTCGTAAATGACACACAAATAACAAATGTAGCCGGAAGAGTCAAAGCTGATGTAGGTAAACTACTGGGCAAACACTGGAAGTCTAGCTAGCTGTTGCATGTAATGACGAAGGAGATAGAGAAAAATAAAACTACTTACAGGAAAGAGAAAGCCCAAATTTCATGTAACACAGGAACTCGGAAAGCGATTGAGAAGGGATGCGAGGCATCACGGATTCCGAGCCGACCGCTTGTGCCTCGCGATCTCCGACGACAGCGCAACTTTGGCCGACTGGATTGGCCCTACACCATCGCCTGTCGCCGACAAGAGCTCTCGCCAGTGATTGATTGACATGTAGGTTTTAACGTCCCAAAACCACCATTTGACTATGAGACACGCCATAGTCGAGGGCTCCGGAAATTTCGACCACCCGAGGTTCTTAAACATGCACCCAAATCTGAGAACACGGGCTCACAACATTTCCGCCTCCATCACAAATGCAGCCGCCGCAGCTGGGATTCGAACCCGCGACCAGCATACGCTAGAAGAAAAAAATAAATTGGAAGGAAATGAATCTTTAGGTTACAACCGATGGGTGAGGTCACCCAGACTTGTCCCTAGGAAGTAAAAGTATGCAAAATAGTGCTATCCAGGAAGAAGTAGTACTTGAGATTTTCAAATGGAAGAAAGCTGAAGGAAAAACTTCTAAGCGCACAGCTCCGGGTTCCCATCCGCCTTATTAACGAACTAGCCATAGCAGATAAGGACTGATGAAATCCGTAGAAAAGCGAGTAATGGAGAAGGAAATACTAGACACATGGCGGAAAAGCAGAATAAGCTTAATCTATGAACGCAAGGAGCAAAGGTTAACATTCTCTCGTATAGACCACTAAACATTAGAACAGTTCTATACAGGTTGGCGATGCAGGCAGTAAAATTAAAAATGGGAGCGTGGGCAGAGCAAAATAATAATGTGGGAGAACTTCAAAATATATTTCAAATCAACAAGTAGTTAGACGATAACCTGTTTTTTTGCTCAGCGTATAGAAATATCTAAAAAAGAAAAAGGCCCTTATACGTAGCTCATCTGCACATTACTGGAGCGTATGACAACATTAATAATAAAATTTTGTGCAACATGTTGAAGGAAGTGGGCATAGGTGAACACTGTGCACAGCTTTAATAGAAATATACTGAGAAAATGCAGTTTGCGTCTATAGCAAAGGAATAAGTAGCAATGACAGCGTTGCGAAAAAGGGGGGGGGGGGCTGAGGTAGTGTCTTTCATACCGAATCATATTCATGCCGTACATGGGGAAGATAGAAAAAGCGCTGGAAGGTAGCAACATTCGGTTTATATTGTCATACAACAGGCTGGCGCGTTGAGCATAAACTTCTAAGTCTATTTTATGCAAACGATATTGTCCAATTTTCCGACAATCAAAACGATACACAGTGACTGGTAGATATAAGTGGAAAGAACGACGAGGCTCTAGGACTAGGGATACGTGCAACAGAATGCGGATTCATAGTTTTCAATGATAACAAAGACCAAGTGGTCTCAATACAAGGCCAAGAAATACAAAATATAAGCCAACACAAGTACCTCGGAGTATGGGTAAATGAGGAATGTAGATAAAAGGTGGTGCATAAAAGACTTCAGCCTCAAAGACAAAGAGAAAGGCTTCAATATAAAACACATAGCGTGATAGGGATAAAATAGATACGAAGTGTTTCGATATCTGAGAAAATACGTAATGGTTCCAGGGCTTACATGTGGAAACTCAGTGGTGCGAATGAAGTCAGAGGGCCAATCAAGAATGTTTGCAAATAAAAATCTTTGGGACGTCACGCGTTGTGCGCTCACGGGAAGACAAAGAATTAGGCTTCAAAGATTTATATGGAATGAACAAGCTTAGAAAAAAGAGAAGCTCGGAAAAAAATGAGATATAAACAGAGAGTTAGGAAAATGAAAGAGAGTAGATGGTCAGGGAAGGTGGTCAAGTATTTATATAGAAAGAGCTTGGGCACAAAGTGCAGAAAAATAACTAGGACACTCACAAGTAAATGTACGGTTGGCAGTTTAGGTGACACGGCATCAAAATTATTAGGTGGAAAGTAAAAGAGACAAAGAGAATTGATTAGATGACAGCGATGCAAATGATCCGGCTCGCCATACCTACCGAAAGGGCAAGAACGAAATGAGGAAGAGTTTTCTCAATATTTCAAGGCGAAGCGCTTTACTGTTCGAATCGAGGTCAGGTTGCTTTTTAACGCGTAGTCATAAAGTGAGATGCCGTAAAGAAGAAGACTGTAGATGCTTTGGGGGTGTTATGAAAACAATAGAACATGTTCTGATTGAATTTGGCGATATCAACTCAGGTATACGTGTGAATACAAGCCTACATGAGGCTTTGCGTTTCAGGTCCTAACATGGAAAGGTGAACACGTCTGCGATAGATGCAAGTAAAACATGATTAGAGTACTGGTGGCGGAAAAGTAGAGATAAAGGACAGAAATATTGTAAAATTGAAGTCATTCTGCCTGAAGAGGCAGAAAGATGAAACACAAATTCACGTTTTTCTTTATTACAATAGTAGTGATTTATACGAAGCAGATAAGGCATCAGGCCAACAAAAAAAAAAGGTTTCGATTTTTTTTTCTTGCGAGCGTGGTGGAAAATATGTCACTGCCCCATTATTTAAAAGGACTCTTATAGCATCCATCTTTCCATATGGTGCATCGCATAAGAAGGTGTGATGAGCGCGGCACTTTTTGCTTGCCAGAGAGGGTGCTTCGGCGTGACGATGCCGCTCGGGGTATTGATGGCAGTGGCACCGGTAGTGAGTGGCGCACTTCCCAGACCTTTCGTACGGCGCGCTGCATTCTCATCCCTGGCGGTCGCTGCTTTACAAGTACTCTGTCAATTAGTGCTTGCACTGTGTTTTTCTGAAATGCATGTCAACGACTAAAAAGGAGACCTAGCGTCAGCCCACTGTGCCTAGGTGCAAAATTTGATGCCTCTGCTCAGCCGTAGTTCTGTTCATGTGTCTTGACACAGAATATGACGAGGAAGACTAAGAAAGACTTCCGTCTGATGCACTAGAAGAGTCTGTTTCTCATGGATCGTGCACTGTTGAGTCACCCTGTTTATTACACGGAAAGCTACGTTCAGAGAAATCGCGTGCTATGTAACAGTTCTCTTCGATTTAGCATGCGCTACCTGCACTATAGTTCTGAAAAATGTTAAGTGGTGCCATTGGTGTGGTCATCATTCAGCACCGGTCGAGGATGTGCACGTGCAGCTGCAACACTACATTGTGGCGGCTACTGCCAAAATGAACATGCAATTGCCGGCAGAGTTCGCCGAATAGCCAACGCGGCGTGTAGTGATGCTGTTTACCGATACGTTGCCGTGATGGCTGTCCTTATGCCAGGAAAAAAACTGCTCGACAGTGTCGATGATTTCGAATATGGCGATATGTACAGTAACAGAAGAGCTTTTGACGGGGATTGCTTTTTTATTGATTGTTACAGGAACGGTACAGGTACAGGAACGCTGTCGGACGGTTCCGTGAGTATTATTTCAAGGGACTGTTCATACTGTCGATAACGACGATTTAGCAATTTAGTATCAATCCCCGTACAGGCAGCCTTCTATTCAAGTGCGTTCTGGGCCACAGAGCAAGAAAAAGCGAAAAACCCTGGGGCTTCTTTGACCGACAGAGCCACTTCTCTTCATGCTATATCATTAAGACACGTACGCAAGCCCCCTTGAATCTATGTTTAACTTGACGTTTCCTTTGAAGGCTCCCTAACACACCAGATTTACACTTTCGTAAAGGCAAAATGAGCGTACAGCCTGTGCCTTGAGCTGATTCTTCACGAATTTAACCTTATTTTTACAAATCTTACTGCAGTCAACCACGGTAGACTTTTCTGCTCATGAGACAGTTATGTAAAGAATTTTAAAAATTCGTCCTAATAGCTGCCAATAAGACACGGCTACAACTACCCGTCGGTGGCATGAGCTTGACACACTTGTTCGCATATACGCTTGGAACAACACGCAGCGTTGTCTGCTCCAACCTTGAGATGAGGAAGGGGCGCACGCCGCACTGCACCACTATCACCTCCTTTTGAGCAAGTGCAGGCCGGCAGAGAACTCGTGCAGCACTACGCTTGTACCGCAAAAAAACGAGGGAATCAGTCCAGAGAGTGGGCGCGACACCAGCAAATCGAGAAGAAAGGTGCTGCACCAATGTAACTGCTGCCGCCGGTGCAGCCAAATCATCATCATCATTATCATCATCATCATCATCAATATCATCATCATCCTGCTTACGTCCGCTGCAGGACAAAGACTTCTCCCATTTTTTTTATCCGCCAGTACTGGTTCTGTGCTTGCTGTTGTCATTTCATACGCGCAAAATTCATCGCATCTGCCCACCTAACTTTCTGTCTTCCCCTCACCCGCTTGTCTTCTCTCGCTATTGAGTTCGTTACCCTTAATGACCAGCGGTTATTTTGTCTACGCACTACAAGCCCTGGTCATGTCAAATCGCTCTTCTTGATTTCAACTATGATATTCGTAACCGCGGTTTGTTTCCTGATCCATTTTGCTCTCTTCACGTCTCTTAAGGGTACACCTAACATTTTCCGTTACATTGCTCGCTGCGTCGTCCTCAATTGAAGGTGAACCCTCTTTGTAAGTGTTTATGTTTCCGCTCAGTAGCTAAGTACTGGGAGGATATAGCTGTTATACCCCTTCCTCCTGAAGGATAGTGGCGATCTACCTGTCATAATTTGAGAGTGCTTGCCAAATTTGCTCCACCCCCCTCCTATACTTCTGTTACTTTATTCTCGTGGTTCGGTTCCGCGGTTATTACCTGCCCTAAGTAGACATAGACTTTTACTACTTCAAGTGGACTATTACCTATCTCAAAGCGTTGCTCTCTTTCAAGGTTGTTGTTCATTACATTCGTTTTCTGCAGAATAATTTTGATACCTACTTTTCTGCTGTCTTTGTCTAACTTCATAATCATGAGTGTCAATTCAATCCTTGAGTTACTCAGTAACGCAATGTCATTGGCTAAACGCAGGTTACTAATGTACTCTCCTATAAATCTTATGCCTAACGGTTCCCATTCTAGGCCTCTGAAAATCTTCTGTAAGCATGTGGTGAACAGCACTGAGGAGCTTGTATCCTCCTGCCTTGCACCTTTCTTGATTGGTGTTCTGTTGCTTTTTTTGTGAAGCACTATGGTAGCAGTTGATCCGCTATAGGTTTCTTGCAGGATGTTTATATATGCTTCATCTATGCCCTGATTTCGCAGTGTCTGCATGACTGCTGATATTTTTACTGAATTAAACGCCTTCTCGTAATCTATGAAGACTATGTATAGTGGTTTGCTGTATTCCGAGAATTTCTCTATTACCTGATGGATAGTATGAGTGTGGTCGATTGTTGAGTAGCCCGTTTTAAATGCTGCTTGTTGCTTTGGTTGATTGAATTCTAGTGTTTTTTTTAATTCTATTATCGATCAAATCCAAGAGACCTAATAATGGTCATGAGTGCAGGAACGCCTGTCTTGTGTCGAGTGTTGGCGGCAATGTGCTGCAACTGACAGTGTTACCGGTATAGGGCGTAACTTTTTTGATAATTTAGTTATTAACGTACTCTTTACCACGTAGAAATGGAGTGGTCATTTTAATTCTACCAGTTCTAGTGGTCAGCAATTTGTCCCTGCAACGTAGCGCTGTTTATAAGTCATTGTTTCAAAATTAACCTTGCCTGTGCTACTTACAGGTCACGGAGCAGTTGGTAAATACCTGGGAATGCAATGCTTACCTAAACACATTTGCATATAAACATTTCCAATTTTCACGGGACATTTTGATAAGGAAGGGGCAAACAATTACGCAACAAATATCTTTTCCGCGAGCTCAAATATTTGAAACTTTTATCTCGTAGTGCACCTGCAGCTCCACTGCGAGTAACCGCAATAATAATTGCGAAAGTAGGTCCATGAAAGTAGGCGTCGAGTCCCACTCACAGGTATTTTCGAGTATGGTTTTTAGAGATTGGACTTTAAGGGGCTTAGGTTCCATGTACTTCTTTACAATAACTCAATCGAAACACATTTAATGAAGGCGAGTGACCGCCACATAGCGTCGATGCGATTTTTGTGGAGAGCAGCGCATGCTCACTAGTATTTCGCCTTCGCGGGTCGAGATAAATGGATGATATGATGAATGAATGATTGAATGAATGAATGAATCAATGAATGAATGATTAAATGGATGCTACGAGCGTCCCCTTTATAACGGGGTGGTGACAAGTGTGCCACCAGATTGCATGAAAAAAGCGAAATCGTTTCTTTATGTTGCCATAATTCCTTAGCTACCTCGAATAAATCAATACCATTAAAACAAAAAAATATAAATTTGTGTTTCAATTATCTGACTGTGCTGGCGACCGCTTTTGCCACCACTTCATTAAAGCCAACCTACCCAAGGGGTAGGTTATTGATGGCCAGTGCGCTCACTTCCTCGCGACGACGTCCAAATATCCTCGTCGCCCTCTAGGCAGAACAGCACGTGACAAGTCCCTACGATGTGGGCTCGGCAGCTGTGCACCAACGCAGACCGCTAATCTTTTCACTATTGACATGCAAGTGTTTCAGTGCGCATTCTTGCGCATACTGCTTTCCGTTTTTCTGCCAGCCTCTTTGACCACACCGTTGCAGTATCAACATCGTTCCAGCAAAAGTGGCACGCTTACCCTTCACGCCCTCTTGGTCTTCTACACAAGCTTGTCAACCGCAACGTACTTGGAACCACTGGGTTTCCCTACACGCAGCAGATCAGGATCCCTTCCGGCGCCACCGGTCTGCTACAAGGTCTTCGACAAAACCTGGTCGACGCTATCAGCATAGACATTGATGCCTGTGCCGACTACAAAAGAGCGGCCTTTGCCGGCGGCGCTGCGTAGGCTCGATGGCTGTGCACCACTGCATACCGGCAATTCCTTCACTATTGTCATGCAGTTTAGTAAAACTTACAGTCTTCTTGCTAAGAAGTCCAGTAATTACCTGCTTTTTCAGCTGCTGAGCCCGCACGGCTGCGTTCTCGTTGCACTTGAGTGTTCTCGTGTGATTCGTGCCTCGTTGATTACGTCGGGCGGTATTGAAAGCAATCTGGGTCCTCATTCTAATTCTGTACTAACTGACCTGCAGAAGTTCACTGCCGGTCAGACAGAATCTAATCAATAAGGCACAGGAGCTTAAGTCCTATTCGCTATCAACAGATAAAATCTACAGTAGATCTCGCTAAACACAAGACTGATCTGGAAGGGCACTGTGAAAATGTTAGTTGTTTACGTACTGATGTGGGAGCGCTCAGAAGAGTGACCTTCTGCGCAAGCTTGAAACACACGTGGATGACGCCGAGAATCGTTCTCGGCGCATAACCTCATATTTTATGGCCTTCCTGAATCAACTGGATCAGAAGGACTTGTCTAAGTTGAACGACTTGTTATCAAGCACTGCCATGATCAGATACCTAGGCATTTCCAACAACTCGAAAAAAATTGAGCGCCTGCATCTTCTGGGTTGCTTAACGATACTAACCACCATCACTCCATAATGGTCAAATTCGCATTCCATAAAACAAAAGGAGAGATTCTTTCTAATGGACGGAAATTCACAGGAACCACTTTTAGTGTTGAATATTTTTTACTTCGTGCACAAAACGTTCGTCTGCAATTGATTGCCTTTGCTAAAACTAAGGCGCTGCCTCTTTTCATCACGTACAAAATACTGCTAATGGGTAAGAAACACTACGTCTAGGATGAGCAATCGCAAACTGTAAGGAAAGCATCATAGCAATTTTCTCGACACAAACCTGCCAGGCACGCCCCCACACCACAATCTGGCCTGTCGCTTTCGGTAGTCTTTGTTAATGCGCGCAGTTTTTTTTTTCCGAAATGCGTCACTTTTTCTGAGCTTGTTTTGTCATCAAGCAGTAACTTATTGGTGATAAGCGAGACTTAGCTGATAAATGATTTAACCGATGCAGAAGTGCTTGATAACTTACCTGGATTTAAACTTTATCGTAAGGACTGTATAGGGGCACGTGGAGGCGGGGTTCTGATTGCTATGCACCGACAGTTATCATGCTCGGTGGCCAGTACCGACTCTCCTTAACATTGAATAATTTGGGTCGTTTGCCGAGCTCAGCCTGCATACTGTCCCTTAGGCGTTTGTGATAGGCCCCCAAACTGTGACCCAGATTATGCATATAGGCTGAACAACAACCCGAGTGACCTTGGCAAATAGTATCCGTAAGCAGAGATACTACTTTTCGACAATTTGAAATTTCCTCAAATAGATTGGAGTAATAGCATACCTTCAGCTGTAGGCCATGAGCCCGCAAGAGATTTCATAGATTTCTCTAACCCAACTTTGATCCGAACTAACGCGCAATACAGAGAATAATTCTAGCATCTTAGATCTAATACTAACAAGTAATCAAGAGAGCTTATCATCAATTACGTATCTGCGTGCCATCAGTGACCGCAAAGTAATCCTTACGGATTTTGCGTTTCGACCTATAAAACGCGATCTTGTCACCAAAACAATCCATCTTTACAAAAAGGGCAAATATAGTGCCCTCAATATAGAATTTGTTCGAGAGAATAAGCCATACACGCTCTGTGGATCAGAAATACATTATTTTTAGAAATAAGTTAGCCACTCTTGTCGAGAAGTTTATCCCAAAAATAACGTTCAACACAAACCGAAACAAGCCGTGGTTTTCACGTACACTTCAGAAACTAAGAAAAAAGAAAAAACACCTCTTCGTATCAGCCAAACAATCTAAACTTCCATCCTTATGAGAAAAGTGTTACGCCACGGAAGATTACTATCTAAGAACTATTCGAAACGCCAAGCACGTGTTCTCTCATAAAGAGCTCCCCAAAATGCTTGCAACAAGCCCTCGCAAATTCTGGGAAGGGGAAAACCCTCAGGAGATGCACATCATTAGTATCTCAAATGTGCATGGCGATATAGTCAATAACAATAAATGTGCGAACCTTTTTAACGAGGCCTTTTCTGTTTTTACAAATGACAGTTCAGTTCTCAATTTTTCTTCACCTGCGCAAAGCACCGAGTTTATGCCCCCGATTGCATTTTCTACGGACGGCATTATTTAGATTGTAGAAAAGATTAAGCTTTGTTCTACATCAGGTGTGGATGACATTAATTCGAAATTTCTCATAAATGTTAAACATGTGTGTGGCGCATCGCGTACATTGTTATTTTCGCAGTCATTACCATCAAGCGGCCAGCAGACTGGAAAGTAAGCAAGGTCGTTATAGTCTACAAATCAGGTAGTATAGATTCCCCACTAACTTACCGCCTCATATCTTTAACAAGTATACCTGCGAATCATGGAAGATGTCATCTACTCGCATATCATCAACTTCTTGGACTCAATGCACTTTTTTCACTCTTCTCAGCACGGGTTCCGAAGGGGATATTCTCGTGAAACGCAGCTGGTCAATTTCCTTCACGACTTCCATTCTAACCTTGACTGCAAAAATAAAACTGGTGCTTTTCTTCGTGGATTTCGCTAGAGCATTTGAGACTGTCCCGCATAAACGCCTAATTATTAACTATCTCTGTTAAATTTATATCGTAATGTACATACATTGATAACATATTTCCTGACTAATCGTTGCCAACTTGTGTTTGTTATTAATCACTCCTCTAACCCACTACCTGCAACTTCAGGTATCCCGCAAGGGTCTGTCTTAGTGCCTCTACTTTTTCTAATTTACGTAAATGCTCTACCATTCTATGTATCAAAAAAAGTTCGTATGTTTGCCCATGACTGCGTAATACACTGATCAGTAACCAACATTTACGACGAAACACACATTAAGCATGATCGTAACAACATACAAACATTGAGTGATCAATGGTTAATGATCGTGAATCCTAGTAAATTAAACTTTTTTTTCTCGCCACCGTAACCCTTTTGAGTTTACCTATTCCATTGCTAATGTTCTAATACAATCAGTTCAATCATTCCAACACCTCGGCTCATGATCTGTATTGGGGTCATCACACTACTAACATCATCTCGTCAGCTGATAAATCACTCGCGTTTCTCAGACGACTCTTACGCCATACTCCGCCTCACGTCAAGACGCTTGCATACAAATCATTTATCAGGTGCAAACTCAAATATGAATCTTTCATCTGGAGCCCTCATCATTCATATATCATAATAAAACTCGGATTACTTCAAAATCAGGCTACCAGGATCGTTCATTCTGCATATTCGTACGATATCAGCATCTCATCTATAAAGGCAGAATCAGGTCTAGAAACACTTCCTTCGTGCCGACAGTGTGCCACCCTCTAATTTCTTCATGTTTCATTTCAGTTCACTATTTCATCAACTGTACATCACGCCCCTTCCTCACACATTTTATCGCACTGGTCATCCGTTACAAGTCGCAATACCACGTACCCGAACCACTGCATTCCAAGCCTCCTTTTTTTTGTAAGAGCAGCAAAAGACTGGAACAGCCTTCCTTACGCCATCTGTGCCATCATTAACCCATCTATGTTGGCAGAAGCAATTAAAAACAGCGTTGTATACTTCCCTTTTTTGGTATACACCACCTTTTATATGATGCCCCTACAGGGAGTTTTTAAGAAAATGAAAGTGACGTAAAAGGAGTGTTATATACGCACCGGTACAGCTATGCTCCCACGTCCTCTCCCCATTCTGCTCTCAACCCCATTGAAGAACGTCTGATAGCACCACGTCTGTCATCCGTGTAGCAAAGTTTCAGTGCACGTTAAAGAACCTCATGTGATAAAAATTTCCGGAGCCTTTCACTACGGCGCCTCTCATCAGTATATGGTGATTTTGGGACGTTAAACCCTACATTTTCATCAATCCACGCCTGCGATTTATGAGCGCTAGGCATTTGAATCACGGCAGTGTCTAATATGGCATAAACAGGCCGGTGGTTAGCGTGCCGAATGATGTGGCCAACAGTGTGAAGTGGCTGCCGCGGGACGTGCGCGACAACGCTGCCTTCGACGTACACATCGTGCACCGGCTCAACATCAAGCCTTCCTGCAAGATATGATCTCACCAGGAAACGCCCCATGCACCTCTGATCAAGTTCTTCTAACATTATTTACTTTATGACGGTGACGTTTTTTTTCAATAGACAAAGCGCCTAAAGCATATGACATCAACCATCTAATAGCCGAACGCGCTAGCCGATTCTGCCACGGAAACACTCACACACCCCGACCACACATTCGGATCGTCATGTACTATACTTGACACCGTGAGCATAACAACCTTTCAGGATGACTCAGAGTCATTTTCGACAGAGTTTGTATTACCTGATACGACCATCAGCGTGGCCGAACAAAACATAAAACGTGACTGATCCCCTTACATAGGAATTAATATAACACGAAACGTGAAACGTGTCATCACAGAGGTGGTTGAGCGTTTATTGCGCACTGCTTCAGCAACAGCAACAAACAGCAAATTCACGTGAACAACGGCAAGCATCTTGAAACCTGAAGCGCACACCTCTAGTAGAAAGTGCGCGCGAAATAAGTACACACAGAACGAGCGCAGACCAACAACTGTCATAGCTTGACGCTTCGAGCACGATGTTCAAAGGCAAAGACAGGCGAACAAAACGAGTGCAGGAGAAGCGAGAAGAACTGTCACAATTTTTTATCATCGTGTGTATGCAGCGCACTCCTCACACAAACGCATTGACCGATGTGACCTCCGTCCTCGTCAGAATTACGAGTCTGGTAAACTTTTAAGGAAAGACCACGCTCTATGGAGGCGGCGTTTAGTGGAGGCGACGACCTTCAGAGCACGCCCAGTGCCAGCGAGCCAGTCGCGCCATCTCTCCTAATGATAACAAAAACACGGTAACGTTTCAGAGCTCTGAGCTTTGCTGCATGGTGTCTAGGGTATATAAGGGGCTTCCCGTTAAGACTCCCAAATACGTACATTCAATTGATGTGTTCAATCTGGCTTACAAACTTGATGGCCTACAGAGGCCCTTCAGTGAAGCACATAATAAGATGGAAGAGACTTAAAAATTGAAATTATATTTCTTTGTATAGAGCTATATCACTAAATACCTTTGATTAGAAGTTTTATTTAAAATACCAGAATGATGGCTTTAGAGGGTAATCAAATAATTGGTTTGGGCGCCACCAAACATGCAGGATCATGGGACGCTTAATTGCGACCAGTATACACAAGACGTGGTGTGCGCTGGAGTGTTACGACGCCAATCGAGCGGTTGCCATTTTACAGATTAATCTTGAAAAGCTTTTGATTGTGTTTCCCACGACCTTCCGCTTGCCAGGCTTGATCATGCCGACGCTGGTTCTGTGACCATAGTTGGTGTAGCTACGGCATACTGGAATTGCATCACACGCCTGGTAATTATAGTGAACTAGGACCAACAACCTAGTGGTACGAGCGGGAGGGTTCGGGTGTGCCATTTGGCACAAAAAATCCACGTGGCACTAATGCGTCCTTCTCTAGCGTCGTCGACACCCCGATCACTGTTGATGGATGCACACATGGGCGTTTCATTGCGTCTGTAGAAGGCAGTTTTAGTTCAGCGTCCACTACAGCTCTTCGGACGCAGCCTGCCATTATAATGGCTTGGAAGCTCTATGAGGAGAGTTCTGCGGATGGAAAACACGCAGTTATTATAGAGGACGTGCGTGTGATTCGCTTCGACTTGCTTCAGGAGCACCTGAACGGGAGGACACGTGCGAGGTAATTTCCGCTGCAGCTTTTAAATAACCATGCAAAAATACGGGAGCTAGTAGTTAGGTGAGCCCTTCCGACTAAACACTGCCACAGCGACGATCACTACTAAATAAAGGTGTGTATATGACGGCTTTTTCTAAATGTGAAGCGTTCTTTAGAGAACTTCGGTGACTTTGGGCGTATCTACCTATCTAGCTGCTTACTCTCGTGGTCACCCCCTTAACTTAGCGTGAGCCAAATATAGCCAAAGAAGGTGAGATGGCTAGACGAATATGACGCGTTGGTCGAGACAGGAATAATGTCACTATCCCGTCACGCAGGTCATGAAACACTTCCCGCCAGGCAATGGAACATTCCCACGGGTGGGTATATGCCACAGGTGATTGACACTTAGTATATACCTTGGAGCGACAAGAACACACATGGGAAATTTTATTACGTGAGTGTTAAGCGATACCCGACTTCAGTAACATCGATGCAACGAAGGTATGGCAGAAATGTTAGGGTCGAGAAAAACCTGACATAGGCAGCGTTGACCCCTCTACGCACGCATAGATTAGATTTTAGTGCCTCCGCAGGACTCCAACCTAAGCATTCTGCCTGGCAGTCAAGTATTCTAATACAGAACTACTTTAGGTCTCCAACTACAATTCAAAGAGATGCTAATCTTCGTAAAACCTCAATAGTGGTTGCAGTGCTACTTGCCCAATTTTATAAACATTACATATTTACTGCTCTGATACAGCCGTCACGTCGTGTTTGCGTGATTTGTGGTTAGTTGCCATGCGCTGAAGTTGATTTATGCAGCAGTGCCCATGGCCAGCATTTTCGCGACCATCAGCACTTCATATCAGCCTCTGGTGTTGCTAATACGCATGTTCCGGTTGCCATCGTTGCGCAAGTGCAAACGTCTGCTTATATAAAGATCTGAAACTCTTAAACATATATGTGTGTGTGGAACTTTTTTCATATATTCGGCGCGATTCTTTTAGGTGTCGCTTTTAAAAAAATTGCAACATGATTACCTTTCCTTCACACGCTTCGCATACCGTCGATTGCCAGGTACTTGAGATCTGTCGAATTTGTTTTCGAATTCAGATGAACAGGAGCATATGTGGTAGCGTCCCTGTGGCAACTGTTGTGAAATAAAATTTTTGTTACGTTTTTTTAGATCAATAATGGCGTTTATTACGGCGCAGCTGCCGTAATACAAGACGTGAGGAAGACGCCGAGTCAGCGGAAAAGACACCAACTCACGTCGTCTCACCGCTACAGCGCTGAACTCTCCCCTCCTCCTTTTTGAAAAACAATAAAATAAGAAAGAAACCGGAGTGCTAAGGAAAGACACAACTGCCATCCTTGCGGTGAGGAGACGCATTCTGCTTCAGCCGCTGCGTTTGACTCCAGGATTCAGGTTCATGTGCAAGTCGCGCCACCTCTCGCCGGCTTGCGGCGGCACTTCCCGTCAATTTATGATAATATGGAATAAAGCACCAAAACGTCCTCTTCCTTTCATTTAAAAAAGCATTCTCGTTTATAAGTAGCAAATATAGAAGCCTTTCGTTTAGCACAGTTACGTTTCAGTGGTCGCAATACTGCGAGTTCGACGAATCATTATAGATAAATGCACAGTGCCCATAGGAGCTCTCTAAATACTTAGCCACTTTTTCACTTTTGAATTGCTATGGTGGCGATGTGCCTGGAGGTATCTAAAAACATTCCAACATGTAGGTACTGCAATGTCTTAGGGTCAAGTTGGTGTAAAGAATGCTTTATTTGTGCAATAGAAAAAGTTTTGTAGCCTGTTTTCTTCAAGGTGTGTCTGCCATAAAGCACCTGTACCTCCCTCCCGCAATGAGACGGTGTTAATTGTGGGGTAAAAAATTTTTTGTAGCCTATGATCTTCAAGGTGTGTCTGCCATAAGGCACCTGTAGATCCCTTTCGCGATGAGACGGTGTGCTGTTCGGTGCGAAGGAAAACTGAAATATGGTGCGTGTATCCATTCAGGATTTCTATTGAAGGTAATATTATGACCCCGCTAAAGAAACTTTAAGATTCATGCGTCACAGATCAAGCGTTTTGTGCTAGTCATCTGTCAGGCCAAGTACTGTTTTGCGAAGATTTAGAGTGTATATATACTCGTGTATTTAATGAGCACTCGAGTCTGATAGGTCTCATGAAAAGTTATGGGTAATTGACCAGTGAGAAATAAGTATTAAATAGTGATGTTAACCAGTTATGCTGGTGTCAGTTTTTGTAGTTGATACGTACGCCACTCTACACTCTGCTACACCAACCAGCTCAATTGGGCTAATGGGACTAATTATCCTAAGCTACATGATATAAGTATTCCACTCGAGCTGATCGACTATTCGATACCCAATCAATTCCGTTTGACAAACCAGTAGCCAAAACTTCATTTACAAGAAAGATAACGGGAACGCTTCGTGAATACGTGTTCGCGAATGTATCAATTGGCCTAATAACAATTAGTAATATGTAAAAAAGCCTTGCCAAGCTAGGAATGGCTAGGTGTTCACTGTAGAGCTCGACCCGCGGCGTTATGAGGTCAGTTCTGGGTCAGTGTCAGCTCCGGGGCACGCCGGGTATATCAAGGGTGTCGGCACACGGCCATTTTGTCTTGGCCTTGGCGTAACTTCAAAACAGAAATTACAAGTTCAAAATCTTTCTCTATCTTTTTTTTTAATTCTTGAACTGGAATTCCGCAACCGATCTACTAGAAGCCAGCAAAGTCGTGAATATTTTGTTATTTTTTGCGCTGTTTATCAGCGTACTACTCTCGTCAAATGAATCTCGAACATCGGCAGGCCTCCGTACACTTATCACCATAGAGAGGCACGTATGCATGCGCAGACCAGCCGAATAGGATGCTCGCGCCAGTCAATGGTGATAACTGGACGGTACGCACTATACATTCGCGAAGGCTTGCTGCTGTTCAAGTTACATTTGGTGACGATAGTACGTACTAACCCCCCCCCCCAAAAAAAAACCAGACGGGGGGTGGTATGAAACCATCCATTAACATTTAGCTGAACGGCTATGTGCCGTAATTACCACATAGATAAAAACTTGGAGACCCTTAAAGTTCACCTTTAGGAATTGAACGCGATAGCAATCTGCTGTTCCTTGTGCGCACTTCACCCATTTAGTGCATGGTTTTTGTTGTATGAATTTTGATGTTACTCAAGAAGTTTATATTGTAGATGGCTATAATATATTCTATGAGGTTAGAAGTGGCATGTGTTTTTGAAGTTTTCAAACTTAGCTGGCGCTGCATAATGGGTAGTGCTTTTAAACCAGGAGCATGTGAAAACAATTATTCATATAAAATCTTTTTGAAATTCCTATTCAACTACTACGTGGTATTAGGGAAATACGCGCAGCAATTACGTGTGCGCCCTTTGGAAGAATGAGTGGCTGGCTTTAAAGCACGAATTTGATATGATAATCGCAAGTTCTGACGCCTGACGGCAATATACTCTTGCACTAGGGAATAATATTGCGAATTTACAGGCCGCGTTGTGAAGCCTGTACAGAGGACGCATGTACTTGTAAAACAAGGAAGTTGCTTTTACAGCATTTCCAAGCATAGGAAGTTATTTTTCACTGCTTTCAAACAGACGCGTTGCTGCATAAAATAACTGCTTGCCGCGCAAGCGACTTGAGTTTGATGTTCACTTGATCTTCACCTATTACTTGATCTTCACTTGATCTTCACTCATTAAAATATTTTATTTACATATTTATAAATTTTCGGGTCCCGCACAAAATAAATTTTTTCTCACAAACAACGACACCGACACAAACAACGGAATTACCGCGAAACGAGCTCTGTAGCAATATTGTGCTAAATTGCTGCGCATAAAAAAAATTCTAATTACTTTTATCTAAAAACGTTCAATCTCGTTTTGTGATAACAATATGAAAGGTACAGGAGCGTTACCCTGTTATTTTTTCTTCTTTTATATGTTTTATGTAGTTCTATCTCGCATTTCGATGCTCGGTACGTATAAAAGCGGGCGAGCAACCACGTACTCTGCGCTGGAAAGTCTTTCTGATGTGATGGGTGTCTTATGGCATTTATTGCATGCAGAATCGCTTAGGATATGCATAGGCTGTGGTAGTCAACTGCCCCTTCCTTACACAAGCCAGAGTGTGGGAGGGGGACTACCTTCTTGACAAATAGAAGTGTTTCGTTATATCGTTGAACAGGACCAAGGGTTCGCCGCGATGCAGAAGGACTGTGCAGGTGGCATATTCCTCGGGCGGCCTCGTTCACGCACTCTTTTAACTGCGTGCCGACAGACAACACGTTGGCAGAGGCGGATATATAAATAAATATATATATACATATATATATATATATATATATATATATATATATATATATATATATATTTATATATATATATATATATATATATATATATATATATATATATATATATATATATATATATATTGTAGAGAAGCCGCCAAACAATGAAATTGGTCGAACTCTCAAGTGATTTCTAGTGGGTCTACCCAAAAAGGACGCCGCTCATGCTTAGAGTCCGTGCTTGGCCGTTACTGTCGCCATGGTGTATGCTCGCTCTGTGCCGGCTAATAAACGCCATAATAAATTCGTGGAGAGTGCTATCATCCCCTTGATCCCTTTCGATGCCTTTGGAACTACGCTCACGTACCCTGCAATCTACCATGTCCCACGACGCATCTCAGTAAACGCCTCCTCCCATGCCACCCCCTTGTCTCAGTGTCCCCAGGATCCGCGATCCACCCATCTTCACGGGCGCCGATGGCACTACGTGGAGGACTGGCTCGCCATTTACGAGCGCGTGAGTGTGTGCAACAAATAGGATGAGCAGGGCAAGTTGACAAACTTGGTGTTCTACCTTGCGGGCGTCGCATGTTTTTGGTACAACAACCACGCGTTCGACTACACAACTTGGTCCGATTTCAAGACCGATATCACCAACATTTTTGGCCGCCCTGCCGTTCGTGAGCTGCAAGCCAAGCAGCGCTTACGCGAACGCGCTCAGCAGGCCGGTGAATTATTCACCAGTTACATTGAAGATGTCCTGGACTTGTGCAAGAAATCTAACGACAGCATGCCCGAATCAGACAAGATCCTGAACGCCATGAAGGGCATTGATGATGATGCCTTTACGATGCTGCTTGCCAAAAACAGGCTTAGTAGCTGAGGTCATCACGCTATGCCAGAGCTACGAGGAACTCTACCGGCAGCGTTCGATGACCCGTCGCTCCACTCCACAAAATGCAGGGCTTGCTGGCTTGGAGGTGAGACGTGATCAGTTGGCGCTGCTGGCAGACCTCAAGTCCTTCATACGTGAGGAAATCGCGTGCCAGTTCTCTCTCCTTCCCTTTTCTCACCCACCGGCTGTTCAACAATTGGTAACTACCATTCTTCCACCCATATGCCGAGCGATGGAGCATAAACTAGCGGAGGTCATGCCTGCGTACCACCCACAACAACTTCCGGCCCCTGCGCTCCCAAGTTACGCCCAAGTGGTCGCCAAGCCGTCTCCAGTCCTTCTAGTGCCTGCACCACTGATTTACGCCGAAGCTGCCGCTTGACCTCCGTCCTTTGCAGCGGGTATGCCGGCTTCGTATGTTGGCGCAACACCTCAACTTCATTTTAAGCCCACCATGCAGCCTTTCCAGCCACCGTTCCGGGCCAGACCCACACCGGCGAACCAATGGCGCACACCCGACAACCGGCCCATCTGCTTTGCTTGCGGTTACGCCGGTCACGTAGACCGTTATTGCTGTCGAGTACAGCCGGCTCCCATTTATTCGCCTGCTGCTGGACAGCTTAGCCGTCCGTATAAGGACGGCTGCTCATGAGCGGCAAAACTAGTCGCAGTCCCAGAGGCAAGGACTGCTACGCTATCGCATTGTGAAAGCCCCCAGAGCCGCCCACCTAATGCCATTGACGTGTTTGTGAACGGTGCTCATGCATCTGCTCTTATTGACACTGGAGCTGCCGTATCAGTTATGAACGAAAACCTTTGCTGCTTGCTTCGAAAAGTGACGACGTCAATTTCTGGGTTGTCCCTTCGTACCGCTAGTTCACATAGTCTTCATCCTACAGCACACTACACAGCTCACGTTGTCGTTCAGGACGTTCTGTATGTCGCCCAATTCATCAATTTTCCTGCATGCTCTCATGACGTCATCCTGGGATGGGATTTTCTCTCCCGCAACGACGCCGTTATTCATTGTGCCGCCGCCGCAATTTAACTCTTACGCTTCTCGCATTTGACGCCAGAAGACAGTTCCTCGACACCGAGAAAGATTCTCGTGAAAGACGATACCATACTGCCTCCAAGCTTGACGATGGGTGCATCGGTCTACTGCACCATTTTCTCCGACACAAATGCACTCGTTTTGCCATCATACCGTGCTTCCACAAGAAAAGGGTTGCTAGTACCTTTCGCGACCGTGCAAATCACCCAGGGCAACGCTGCTGTTTTTGTGACGAACCCATCCCCGTTCACTGTTACTTTGGTTCGAGGGGAATGTCTCGACAGAGTGGAACTAGTCGACGACACACAAGTCCTGGACGTACCCGAAGACTCGCGTACCATCAGTGCTGTTTCCTCTTCTGATCCATAATCTCCTGATGTATTTGGCCCATACGTTGATGACAACCTTACGTCAGTACAGCGTTGCCAGCTTTTGGACCTGTTGGAAGAATACCAATGTTTTTTGGATGTCGGGCGGAGTACTCTCGGTCGCGCGTCCACTTTTACACATCGTATCGACACTGATGCCCATCCACCACTACGGCAACGTCCATACCGCGTGTCGCCTGCTGAACGCCGGGAAATTGACGAGCAGGTTGACGATGTCCTCCGACGCGACGTCATTCGGCCCTCGGACAGTCCATGGGCGTCTCCTGCTGTTCTTAATGCGAAGAAAGCTGGTTCTGTGCGGTTCTGTGCGGTTCTGTGTGGACTACAGACGGCTCAATAAGATTACTCACAAGAATGTCTACTAACTGCCGCACATCGATGACGCAATTGACAGCCTTCACGGAGCCCAATTTTTTTCTTCTCTTGATCTGCGCTCGGCGTACTGCCAAGTACCCATAGCTGATGACGCTCGACCGAAGACTGCCTTCATCACACCCGATAGCTTGTACGAATTCAACGTCATGCCATTTGGTTTGTGTAATGCACTTGCGAAATTTGAGCGCACGAGAGACACCGTTTTGCGCAACTTGAAATTGGACACGTGCTTGTGTTACCTCGATGACGTTGTCGTCTTCGCTCCAGATGTCTCAACGCATCTCCAACGTCTGAAAGAAGTTTTCGCACGTGTGAGCGATGCCGTCTTCCAACTAAATCTGAAGAAGTGCCGCTTTGCAGCACGCCAACTCATCATTCTAGGGTGCGTCGTGTCCAATGATGGCCCAGCCAAGCTTCGGGCTGTGGCCGAATTCTCAATACCTGCGTTAGTCAAAGGACTGCGTACTTTCATGGGCCTGTGCTCATACTTCCGACGCTTCATACGAAACTTTACCACAATCATATCACTGCTGACGAAGCTCCTTGGAAGTAACGGGCCTCTCGATTCATGGTCATCCGATTGCGACGACGCGTTCGCGAAGCTCCGCCATTTGTTGACATCTCCTTCCATTCTACGCCACTACGACCCTGCGGCCCCAACGGAGGTGCACACGGACACCAGCGGTGTAGGCCTCGGCGCTGTCCTGGCGCAGAGTCAACCCGGATTTCCTGAATATGTCGTGGCATATGCAAGCCGTACGCTCACGAAAGCAGAGACAAACTACACCGTCACGGAAAAAATGGCAGCATATCTACGGAGTGAATGATGGAGAGTGGGGCGAAGAATTCGTCCGTTCATTCGTTCTTGCTTCCGTCCGTCCATGCGTCCGTCAGTGTGACCGTCCATGCGTTTATCAGCCCGTCCGTGCGTGCGTCTGCTCGTGCGTCCGTACCTGCGTTCGTCCATGCAGCCGCCCCTGCGTCCGTTCATGCGTCCATCCATGCACCTGTCTAAGTGTCCGTTCATCCCACTATTCAACACTCCAAGTACCACCATCTCGCATCTTTTCATCATATATTCTCCACATAGAAGCACCGCTATCCAGCGGACATTCCAAGGACTAAACGAGAGGTGGCACACGCACACTTTCTTACGGCTTGCACTTCGGGACAACTTCCCACCTTTAACCACCTCGAGTTCATGGTATATACTAGTTCACTGTATTCATGGCACTGCGGCCGCACGCTCGCTAAACCTTTCGAAAACCAAGGAGGTTACGCCCAGCGAGTATGACGTAGCAAACGTTTTCAGTCAGATAGTGCTCAATGTACATGCCAATGGCTGCTAATGGGAAATGAGAGGCGGAGAATTTGGCTTTTACTTTCTTACGGCTTGCGCTTCATATCTACTTCCTATTTTAACCACCACGAGTTCATTCATGGTATATACAAGTTCATTGTAATCATGGCACTGCGGCTCAACGCCCGCTAAATCTTTCTGAAGCTAAGGAGGTTACACCTAGCGAGTATAGCGTAGCAACCCTTTTTTGTCAGATAGTGCTCAATGTACATGCCAATGGCTGCTAATGGTGATCGCAGGCTGCGCGTTAACTAAAAGCCAAATGC
Organism: Rhipicephalus microplus; assembly: GCF_043290135.1. NCBI lineage: Eukaryota > Metazoa > Arthropoda > Arachnida > Ixodida > Ixodidae > Rhipicephalus > Rhipicephalus microplus. The sequence goes on along the minus strand of NC_134701.1, from coordinate 54,680,008 downwards.
TCCTGTCTCTCATTCACCATTAGCAGCCATTTACATGTACATTGAGCACTATTTTTTATTGTTCAACAACGCACAGAAGAAGTCTCTCACCGGCACCACCTTGGAGGTCAAAATGTCATACTTGTTACAAACTACGAGGGACGAACGGGTGCCGTTATAAGGAGCTTCGCCCCTAAAAGAGTGCTTGGCGATCGTCTGGGCCCTTACAAAGTTTCGACCTTATTTATATGGTCGCCCATTCGATGTCGTCACCGACCATCATGCACTATGCTGGCTGTCATTATTGAAAGATCCCTCAGGCCGTCTCGCCCGTTATGCTCTTCACTTACAAGACTACGACATCCGCGTGCGCTACCGCAACGGACGCCTGCATGCTGACGCCGATGCCCTCTCACACTACCTCTGCCTGAAGCTCAGTGCTCTGCTCAGTATCCTGCCATTGATGTTGACATCATCACTACCGAACAGCAAAAAGATAATTGGATCGCACCACTGATCGACGTGCTCTCTGATCTGTCCGCAACGCAATCCACGCGTGCCTTGCGTCGTCGAGCTCACTATTTCGCCATTCGTGACGGCCTCCTACACCGACGCAGTTACAACGCCGATGGCTAGCAGTGGTTACTCGTGATAACCTGCAGTCTGCGGTCGGAGAATTGTGAATCCTTCCATTCTGATTAGCAATGCGTGCACTCTGGGGTATTGAAAACCTACCATCGCATTCGACAACGCTACTTCTGGCGCGGGATGTACCGCTACGCCCAGCAGTTTGTTCACTCCTGCCTCGCTTACCAACGCCACAAACTGTCTGCACACATGTCACCAGCCGGTCTGCAACCATCACCTTGCACTGACCGTCCGTTTGGGTGCATAGGTATCCATTTGTATGGACCACTCCCTCTGACGTCCGCTGGCAACCACTGGGCCATCATCGCCATAAATCATTTACGCGATACGCCGAAACCGCCACTCTCACTGCGGCTACTGCGCGTGATGTTGCGTCCTTCCTACTGCGTCGATATATACTGCGCCACGATCCGCCCCAGGAGGTTCTCACCGATCGAGGCTGTGTCTTCTCGTCAGAAGTCGTCGACGCCATTCTCACTGAGTGTCATTCTGTCCACCGCAAAACTACTGCTTACCACCCGCAGACGAATGGTCCGACCAAACGCTTTAACCGCACCCTCAGCGACATGCTTTCGATAAACGTCGCCGCCAACCACGCGAATTGGGACACTATACTGCCCTTCGTCAGCTACGCCTACAACACCGCCCCTCAGAGCACGACCGGTTTTTCAACTTACTTCTTGCTGTACGGCAGGCACCCGTCACACCCCATCGACACGATACTCTCGTACAGCCGGATCCATCTGAGTGTACACCTATTTCTGAGACAGCCAGGCTTGCTTAACAGTGTCACAAGCTTGCGAAGACTTTACGCCGCATGAGCAAGAGCGGCAGAAGAGTATTTGTGATGACTCCGCCACTTCTGAGCCCACGTTCCTTCCTGGTTCTCTAGTATGGCTCTCAATCCCGACCACTGTAGCTCGCCTTTCTTCTAAACTACTCCCGAAATCTGAAGGTCCCTACCGTGTGATCGAGCGTACAACTAAAGTCAACTATCTTATTGAGCCAATTGAACAATGTTCGGTCATGCGCCGTCGCGGGCTCGAGATAGTCAACGTGGAGCGCCTGAAGGCTTACTATGACCCGCTCGTAGTGACAAGCTGTTAGGTCACCAGTCTGCTCCCTCTTCGACCCCGCGGTAATTGTAGAGAAGCCGCACAACACTGCAATGGGTCGAACTCTCAAGTGCTTTCTAGTGTATCTACCCAAAAAGACGCCGCTCGCGCTGAGAGTCCGTGCTTGGTCGTTACTGTCACCATTGTGTATGCTCGCTGTGTGCCGGCTAATAAACGCCATAAGAATATATATATATATATATATATATATATATATATATATATATATATATATATATATATATATATATATATATATATATATATTGTAAAGAAATATGTGTATACTTAAGGGCTTGTTTTTCCGTGTTTTACACAATATTATTGAGATCTAACAGACAATAATGCCAAGGAATGTATAGGGGAAGATATTAGACGGAATTGTAATGCAACAAAAAATAAAAGTTGGTGAAGAGATAACTTGCCGTGGGCACGATCCGAACATGCAACCTTCGAATGACGCGTTCAATGCTCTAGCACTTCAGCTACCACGACAGCCATCCCTCTAGCCACTTTATAGGGTTTATATGCGAATTTACGTGGGAGTGTCAGTCAGCGCCACCAGTAGCCTGGCCATGGCTAATGGTGGCGCTACATTACAATTCGGTCTAATATCTTTCCCTATGCTTTCTTTGGCATTATTGTCTGTTAGATCTCCATATTATTGTGCAAAACACGGAAAAACGAGCCGTTAAGAATACACCTAATTCCTTAATTCATTAACGAGGGTCTCGTACTGGCAGACTTAGTGCCTTTAGGTTGTATACGAGGGACTACTGGTCAGCTGCCCATTCGTAATAAGTTCACGAGCTACGGGACGCCAAACAGGCTCAAAAGAGTGTGCCACACTCGCCGCCAAGGCTACTGATTTAACGTGGGAGTGTCAGATTTAACGTGTGAATTAAACGTGGGAGTGTCAGTCAGCACCATCAGTAGCCATGGCGGCGAGTGTGGCACACTCTTTTGAGCCTGTTTGGCGCTGGCGCCATGGTTACTGGTGGCACTGACTGACACTCCCACGTTTAAATCACATATAAACCCTATAAAGTGGCTGTGGGGATAGCTGTCGTGGTAGCTCAGTGGTAGAGCCTCGAACGCGTCATTCAAAGGTGGCCGGTTCGGATCCTGCCCACGGCAAGTTATCTTTTCACCCACTTTTCTTCATATTTACATTACACCTTGGTCTAATATCTTCCCCTATACTTTCCTTGGCATTATTGTCTGTTAGATCTCATTATTATTGTGTAAAAATATGAAAAAACGAGCTCTGAGGTATACACTTCTTTCCTTAGTCATTAACGAGGGTCTCGTACAGCCAGACTTAGTGCCTTTAGGTTGTATACCAGGGACTATTGGTCAGCTGCCCACTCGTAACAAGTTCACATGCTTCGTGACGCCAAACAGGCTCAAAAGAGTGTGCCACTCTCGCCGCCATGGCTACTGGTGGCACTGACTGACACTCCCACGTTTAATTCACATATAAACCCTATGAAGTCGCTGTTGGGATAGCTGTCGTGGTAGCTCAGTGGTAGAGCACTGAACGCGTCATTCGAAGGTCAGAGTTCGGATCCTGCCCACGGCAAGTCATCTTTTCACCCACTTTTCTTCATATTCATATTACAATTTGGTCTAATATCTTACCCTATACTTTCCTTGGCATTATTGTCTGTTAGATCTGATATATATATATATATATATATATATATATCCTGACGAAGGCCGTGCCACGGCCGAAACGCAGAGTAAACAATTATCAAATTTTCGTAAGTGTGCTCCTTTGTTCCTAATTATATATATATATATATATATATATATATATATATATATATATATATATATTTATTTATTTATAAAGGGAAGCGAAAAAGCACGACGTACGACGAAACACTTTTAATAATCACATACGTTGCGGCTCGTGGGCCAGCCTGCATCAGTGTGGTCACACTGACGGAGGCTGGCCCACCAGCCGAAACGTATGTGACTACAAAAAGTGTTTCGTCGTACGTCGTGCTTTCTCGCTACCGTTTTTACTACGGAGCCAGTGCGCTTCCTTCCTCGCTACGTCTATATATATATATATATATATATATATATATATATATCGTTATCAATAAATATAGCACCTGGTGCTATATAAACTATTTATTTAGGGCAAACTTGTGCCCGTAAATTCAAAACTTAAAACAGTCAGCCAAAATTGTCCCTTGCTTGCTGACTCCAACTTCGTCGGTCTCTTGCTCTGACCATCGAGCCTCGTGCGATCCCGTGGTATGGCAGCGTGTTGCGTGCAGGACGGCGTTCTATGGCGCGGCTTTCTTGTTACTTGTGTGGCGGCTTTTAAGAACCCAAATTGTTGCTCGCTTCTTCTGCGATGGTTGAACTCTCGCATTAGTCCCCCTTCTAGCACGCATCGCCCCGATGCGTAGAGCCGGCTGACAGTTTCTAAACAATAAGACTTGTCCTTGTGTTGGACGACGTGAGTCAGTTCACTTGTTCAGTTCTTGTCGTAGTACGGTTTAATCCGTACTACATGTACAACTTCCGGGAGATTCCTGCGTCGTGTTGTGCATACTTGACCTTCCGGCATCACTTCGTAGTTTTTATAGGTCTAGCTGGCGAAGAACCTTGTGAGGGCCAAAATATTGCCGCATTAGCTTTTATGATAGGCCACGTGCCCGTACAGGCGTCCAAACCCACACTTTATTTCCAGGGGAGTACGAAACGTCCCTTCGTGTTAGATTGCAACGGTGCGCGTCGACGTCCTGCTTTTGAACGACACGGTTCCATGCTAGTTGTCGTTCCTCTTCTGCCCTTTCTACATATTCGCTGATGTCAGGGTCCTCATCATTCGTGCTGTTGACAGGCAGCATCGCGTCTAATGTCGTTATTACTGTCCGACCAAAAAAAGTTGGAACGGCGTGAAGTGGGTTGTCTTTTGTACTGCGGTGTTGTATGCAAATGTAGCATAACGTAATATGGTGTCCCAAGTCCGATGCTCGACGTCCACCTACATCGCGATCATCTTGGCTGCTGACCCGCAGGTCGCAGGATCGAATCGCGGCTGCGGCGGCTGCATTTGCGATGAAGGCGGAATTGTTGTAGGTCCATGTGCTCAGATTTGGGTGCACGTTAAAAAAGCCCAGGTGGTCACAATTTCCGGAGCCCTCCACTTCGGCGTCTCTCATCTTCATATGGTGTTTTCAGGACGTTCAACCCCACACATCAATCAATCAAGTACAATGCGATCATGTCAGCAAGCGTCCTGTTCAGCCTTTCAGTTAGCCCGTTAGTTTGCGGGTGGTATGCTGTAGTTAATCCGTGGTCGGTGTGCGTTAGTTGCATGACAGACTGTACTAGCCTGCTAGTGAGCGCAGTTCTTTTTCAGGTATAAGGACTTTAAGAGCGCCGTGTCGTAGCACTATCTGGGTCACAAAAAAATTAGCCACTTCATTTGCCGTTGCTTTTGTGAGAGATGACGTCTCGGCATACCGGGTCATGTAGTCAGTTGCTACAACTATCCAGCGCTTCCCGAATGACAATATTAGAATTGGTCCCAGAAAATTCATTCCGACCTGCTAAAATGTGACTTTAGGTGGCTCTAATGGTTTCAAAGACATGATGGCTTTAGGGGCGGTACTTTGCGTCTTTGCCGTTCTCGGCGAGATCTGACATAGTGCTGTACTGAATCCATCAATTTTGGCCAGTAATTTCTCTCGCGGATTCTCGCGAAATTCCTACTAATGCCCAAGTGACCTCCCAATGGGTCATCAAGACATGCTTCTAAAATTTCCGCTCGCACTTACGATGGTCTCAGCAGTAGGAATGTTTCACCGGTGTGTTCAAAGTTTCTCTTGTAGAGGACGTTGTTGCGGAAGACATAGGAACGTAGTCACAGATGAAAACTCGCGGTACTTTTTTCTACTTGCTGCCCCTTTGTGTGTTGAAAGAGAAGAACTAATTCTGGGTCCATTCGCTCATCACAAGCCATCTCCGACACATTCACAGCTCCAAAAAATGCGGAATATTGTTTATGCTAAGGAGGTAAGGTCTGGACTGGTGCTCGTGACAAGCAATTTGCGTCATTGTGCTTGTGGTCAGAATTGTAGACTACGGTGATGTCATATTCTTGTAGACGCAGGCTTCATCTAGCAAGTCTTCCGGGAGGATCCTTGAGGTTCGCAAGCCAGCACAATGAAGGGTGGTAACTGATGGCTCGGGATGGTCTAATGTATAGATATGGACGAAACTTACTGATGAACCATATAACTGCGAGACAATCCTTTTCTGTACTATAATATTTATACTCAGCTTTCGACAGAGTACGGCTTGCGTAAGCAATAACTCTTTTTTCCCGTTCTGCCACTGTACAAAAATAGCACCGAGGCCAACGTTGCTGGCATCCGTATGAATGTCTGTTTTGGAATCTCCATCAAAATGCGTGAGTATGGGAGGTGACTGCAAACACCGTCGTAACTCAGAGAAGGCGTCTTCTTGCTCTTGGTGCCGGGTGAATGCTACACCTTCCTTTGTAAGCCGTGTCAGTGGTTCCGCAATTTTGGAGAAGCTTTCAACGAAGCGCGTTTAGTAAGTTGAAAGCCCCAGGAGATGTCGCATAGCCTTTTTGTCTCTTGGCCTTGGAAATTTTGAGCCGCAGTGATGTTATCCTGGTAAGGGCGGACACCATGCGAACTGACAACGTGCCCCAGGAACCGAAGCTTCCGGAATGCAAAGTGGCACTTTTCGGGTTTCATCCTAAGTGCAGCCGTGCAAATAGCGTCTGTTACCGTTCTCAATCTATGTACGTGCTGCTCGAACGTAGTGGAAAAAATTACTACGTCATCAAGATAGACAAGGCATGACTGCCATTTGAGGCCGGATATCACAGTGTCCATCATCTTCTGGAAGGTAGCGGGAGCAGAACACAAACCAAATGGGAGTATTTTGAACTCGTAGAGCCCGTCGGGTGTCACAAATGGCATCTTCTCACAATCTTGTTCGTTGACTTCTATTTGTTAGTACCCGCTCTTTAGGTCCAACAATGAGAAAAGTGAGCATTATGCAGTTTATCTAACGTATCGTCGACTCTTCAGAGTGGGCACACATACCGCATCGTGACGAGGTTGAGTTTTCTGTAGTCAACACAGAATCGCGGGGTGTTCTTCTTCTTCACAACTACTACTGGTGATGCCTATGGACTTTTGGAGGGCAGTATGACATCGTCGTCGAGCATCTCCTGTGATTGCTTCTTTATCGCCTCCCTTTCTTTCGGAGTTACTTGGTATGGATGCTGACATACTGGTCGTACCATGTCCTTCGAATACAATGCGGTGCTTTACTACGGGAGTACGCCCGACTTTTCATGAAGAGAAAAAACACTCTGCAAATTCTTTAAATCAATTTCACTACCTGGTATTGTTGCATAGATGAAAGCTCTCGGTCAATATCTAATTTCTCGAGGACACTGTCCACTGTTCAGGACGTTGTTGATGCTTTTTCTATGGTGCAAACATCTGATACTTGTACGTAGTCATGAAGTGATGCTATGACTGCTCCCTTTGCCACATGCTGTGCCTCGATGGTAAAGTTAGTTAATAGCACATCAGAATATCCAATCCGCAGGTTCACTAGACCTCTGGCCCTGCGTATCTCCTTTGTGAGTAGCAGTTCGATATTTCCATGAGCTAGTCCGGCATATTCACGAAAAACGTCGCTTTTCACAGAAACTGTCACGCTGCTCTACACATCGGGGCGATACGTGCCAGGAGGGGGACTAATGTCACAGTTCGACCATTGCAGAAGACGATTCCGGTTGCGTTTGGTGGAGCACCTGAGGCTGTGATTGAAGAATTGCTTGCCGCACTCCTCAACGTACAACGTCCGTGATTATGGGCACCGCCGGAGGACTTTGGGTGAGTTGCAGTTTCTGGAGGTCCTCCTTAACGATAGCCCTCACCATTTCCCGAAGGATCTCAACGTTGGTGGGGAGGATTGTTAACTCCGCCCTGACTGAAGAGACGCCGAATTCTTTGTTGTACAGTCACGCACGTTGTTGTGTCCTTTCCATGGTCATTGCCTCGGACCAGAACTCCACGACAGTTCGCGGTCCGCGACAGTTCGCGGTGGATTACGCACCAGGCCTGCAAGAATTTCTTCTTTTACTCTTCGCATTAGGTGCCGCAACTTCTCCTCGGCCATTTTTTGATCGGCGTGGCGGAAGAGTCGCGACGTGTCGTCTATGTACACCACGCTCTCGTTATTCTGTTGGTTCCTATCCTGAAGAGCAGCCTCTGCCTTCTTTTTGCTGTCTGTGTTCGGATAGGTTGCGATTAGCTCTCGTAGGAAATCATCACACGACAGCGAGGACGCTTCTTTGTTTTCAAACCACGTAAGTGTTGAGTCTAGCAGGGCGGCGTAAACGTATTAAAGTTTCCGGGCTTCGTCCCAACCATTCAAACGTGAACGCGCTCGAAGCCTTCAAGCCAGTCTTCAGCGTCTTCAAAGGTGACACCATGGAAGACGTCTGGTGTACGTGGTGAATCCACAATTAGGTAAGATGGAGATGGCATCGACTGCGTGGTCATCGCAGTGACGCTCGTGCTTGAGGTCTCGACAGGTCATGATGGGTGAATCAGGGTTTTAGGACGATGACGTTACAGATACTGCGATCAGACTCAACTCCGTCTTTAAGGTATAAGGCAAAAAAAACTTGTTTATTTAACTGCGCTCGGAAGCGCTCTTCTGTCACTTGAGCGTCACTGCGTCCCTTTTTCGTCTCGAGCTCTTCTTTTTTCTCGTTTCCTTGTCCCAGCCCGGAACGTGAAAAATAATCAACATTCCCAGCCGAGCAAAGTTAAACGCATTGTTCAAGTGGGTATAGTCTATAAATCGGCCTGATCACAAGGTGACCGCCTTGCAACTTGAACTTGCAGGAACAAATGAGACCATCGGCGCAGCGGTACACTTCTGTGACCGTTTCAAGCTTTCGTTGGCGTGGCGAAATGTCCGCGTGCACGAGAAGGATGTTCCCTTGCTTCAATGCTGTAGTTGATTTCGTGTCGGCAAAATGTGCCGATCGTAAATGCAACAGCTATTCTAATTGACAACGCCTCCAAAGACTTTCAACCAGCAGCTTCCTGTAGTTGTGTCTGCGTATGGCGTCTGCTCGCTTGGAGTTACTCTTGATTTCATCAGCGGTCGCATACGGTATGGAAGTCAACCTTTCACCATGAAGAAGTTCGGCTGGTGTAGAAGTGCAAGGTTTTCTTGCATCTGTTTCGATAAAAGTCAGAGGCCTAGAGTTTACGATTGCTTCGACGTCCGCCAGCATTGTCAATATTTCTTCGTAGTTCAGACGAGCTTCGCCGATTATTTATAGCAGCGGAAGCTTCACTGATCGTACGAAGCACTCCCAACATCCACCCCACCGAGGAGCATTTGGTGTGATAAACTTTCACGAAATGCCGTTGGTGCTGAGGTGACCAGCGACGTCCTCTTCAGAAAACATTCGGTGTAGTCGCTTTATGTCTGCCGATGTCTTGTGAAAGCTTCATGCGTTGTCAGAATAGATCACCCTAGGTAATCCTCTCCGAGCTGCAAAGCGCCGTAGACACAGCAGGAAAGCCTCGGATGTCATTTCCGAGACAAGCTCGAGGTGCACGGCTCTAGATGCGGTGCACGTAAAAAGTGCAACGTTGCACTTCATGTCCCCTTTCTCCGTGCGTGCTTACAGAGGGCCTGCGAAGTCGACTCCTACAACTTCGAACGGGTTCGTTTGTGACACCCGATGGCTTGTTAACGGAGCAGTCTCAGCACTTCCTGGGCCCGCACTGAAACGCTTGCATATATTGCAGCCATGCAGCACTCTTTTTACCAAAGAGCGAGCTCAACAAACCCAGTAGCGTTCCCGAAGCTGCGTAAGTGCATGTCTAACTCCTCCATGTAGGATTTGAAGATGGGCTCTGTTTGCCAAAAGTGCCGAAAAGTGGTGGCTTGACGGCATTATTATTGGGTGCTTGACATCTTGTGTGGAATGCATGAGGTATAAACGGCCTCCAACCCAAAGATTTCCGCCTTTGTCTTTGTTAGGGCGTACTTCAGCGATTTTAGATGTAGACTCGACTGGTTGGCCATTGATAAAAGCTGTGAGCTCTTCAAGAATGCCTTGCTCTACTGTACACCTTATCGAATACTGTTCAGCGTTCAGGATTTCTGTTGTCGCGAGATGTCCTGTATGATCCGTCAGATTTACTGCATCGGTCAGTAAATCTGAAAACATACACAGTGACTCTGGGTAGGTGCTCAAGCCTGCTGTAGCGTTGAATGTCGATTATCGGAACTGAGAAGCGTGTCACTAGTGTGACGTAGACTGTTGTAACTTCACCTTGGGTGCCTTCCGCTATGTCTAGTTCACTGAACTGTAGGGGCCATTTAGACATCGGTTTAGTAAGCCACTCGGCACCATGCCACCATTTTCAGCTGCACAGCAGTCTTTCAAGCGTCGCGCCATGCGTGAGTAGTTCAGCCGAGTTGTCCGTTCCAGGACAGTATCTCCACTTTGATGGATTTGTAGTGCACCTAGTTTCATTGAATCTGTTGGCTACAGACGGTTTCCACTTTTTGACGTCCCCTTTTATTCATGACAATACAATGGCGGAATCTGTCCAAAACGTATAGTCAACTTGATTATTCCTCAAAGCGCTTTTCACGTATGCCAACATTCTTGAGCCGAATAAGGCAGCCAGCAGCTCCAATTGTGGCAGCGTTGTCTCCTTAATGGGTGCTATAAGGGACTTCGCAATCAACAATTTCGGATCCTCAGGGCTTGACGCAACGTATATCGCTGTTCCGTATGCCGCTGGACTGGCATCGCAGAAAACATGTACTTGAAGCACATTGGGCTTCCTTGCACCGCCGCCCAGATAGCGAGAAACGACGACGTCTTGCAGTTGCGACCGCTGTATGAGCCAAACATTCGATCCTTTTTGCTGGTCATTGGGTAGTACTTCACCCCAGCCAATCCCTCGTATCCACAGCTTCTGAAACAATATTCGTATGGCAATAGTATATGATCCTACAAATCACAACGGGTCAAATATTCTTGATGCTGACTGCAAGACAAATCATTTTGTGTCCGTCTGTGCTGTCAAAAACCGAAGTAGATTTCCAACCTAAAAATTGAATTCATCCTTTGCCGGATTCTAAACGAAACCCAGGACCTTTACCAACGTTTTGTGAAGAACGGCTATCTCATGACTAGATTCTACTTGATTTTCAAGCGTTCGCATCAAATTTCTCCAATTTGTTGTGCGATTCCGCAATGTCATGCCGGCCGATTTCATTATTGTGTGCGCTTTTCGGCAACGTTTAGCGGCTTCCTCTTCTGTGTCGGCAGCAGTGACTAAGTCATCCACGTAAAACGACTCGGAAAGAGTTTGCGCTGTTTGTGCCATAGCAGCCGGTGCTCTTTTCACGTGGTATAGAATGGTAGCTGTGAGCGAAAATGGTCTACATGAAGCTCCAAAAGGCACTCGTGTCATCCTCCACTCTTGCAGCTTGCCTTTGGATAAATCTCCGTGTGCAAACCAGAGAAAGCGGAAAGCGTATCTGCCATCCTCCCAAATCGCAATCTGAAGGAGTGTCCTTTCTATGTCCGTGATAACTGACACTGGTTGTGTTTTGAAGAGTAGCAGAATTTGCAAGAGGTCTCGGTATAAGTTGTCACCTTTTTCAAGGCAGTCATTAAGAGACTTGCATCCTTTGACATGTGAAGAAGCGTCAAACACCACTTTCATTTGTCGTGAGCGCTTGTTTACGCATTACTCCCTTGTGCGGCATGTAAATTAACTTAGACACCTCTGCAGGTACATCACTGACTACTTCAGCGTGTCCTGCCCTCAAGTACTTTCTTATGGTACGGTCAAACGTTTTAAGCAGTCCTTTCCTGGAGTCGAGATGGTTGACAAGCTTGTTTAGTCGAGCAACAGCGACTTGCTTGTTGCTTGCAAGCTCGAAATTATCCTTCCAATGGAGGAGCACATCATATCTTCCGTTTATCGAGCTAATGGTTTGCTTCAAATGCATCATGGTGTTGCTCATTTCAGGTAGCTCGTTTATCGTGTCCATAATTCATATGTTTTCAAGTTCCCGAAATTAGCGCCAAATCTCGTCGGAATTGGTAGCTTGGGTTTTTAGCACGCACACCATTATTTGTGAAGTAGTTGGTCAGGACACCAAGTGTGATGTGCTTTCCTGGAAGGCCCATCCAAGCTTGGAGTTCAGTGCGATCACTGGTTTGTTGCCTTCGCATCATGAACATTTGTCGGTCAACACTTCCCACACCTGATCAGACCCGATAAGTACGCCTATGCTACTCTTAGTGATGATAGATAGATGCTTGAGCACATCGGTGACATCCTTTCCCAGCTTCTTGAAAGACGTGACGAAAGCTACGTTTATTGCAGTCTCTGTGATGTCCTGACAGATGCTTGGGATCTCTATTGCGGTTAAGACTATTTCCGCGTCGGAAAACTGGCTTCGCAGTCGTAGTTCTACGATGCGACGCCTCTTACCCTCTTGGTCTGATGCACTTGCGAAAGTATTGAAGGCTATTCGAGTTGTTCCTACGCTTTTCAGCTGGAGGTGCTTGCGCACATCTTGAGTTATGAAAGTCATCTGGCTGCCACCATCAAAAGCGCTTCGTATGTAGCGGCAGGTGTCATCGTTCATGGCCCATGCTCTGAAAGTCTGAAGGAAAACGCTAGTGATGGAGCCTTCCTTGACGGGTCTTCTTCCAAGTGATGCGCAGACTGTCGTAGTTTTCTTGTAGTTATTGTTAGCATAATCTGACTTCCGCGAACACTCATTGCGTTCGCACATGCTTGTAGCGTGTCGAGCTTGGCTTCTGGAGCAGGAAATCTTTTTACAGTCCCTTGCCCGATGTCCTTTGGTGGTGCAGCGGAAACACATTTTTTCGATGGAAAGCAGCTCCTTCTTCTGCGTCAGTGACAAGTCAGCTGCGCAGGCTTCCAATCCGTGATGACTGGAGGAGCAGAATACGCAGTTGTCCTTTTTTTCTCGTACCCAGTTGCTGTAAAGCACAGATGACGTCGGTTTTAGACGCCAAGAGTACGTCGACTGACTGGCCACGGGGAGTGTTTCGTTTTCTCGTCCTCTGGCACCCTTAAATTCACTCTTTTCCAGGCTTTCTAGCTCGATACACAAGAATTTGAGCACACGGTACAGTCCCGCGGGTGTAGCTTCAGCTCTCGAGTCATATAGCAACTGGACTGCGCAGATTCGATGATACTGCACGACTATACTCCGTGGAAGAGCACGCAGTAGGATGTCGCAGAGCATTGACGAGAATGACAACTTGTGCACAACCAAAGTCTCTAACTCTCGGTTATTACCGTGAATTTGGTCGTACAAGCAGCGCAGCGCTTTGGTGTCAGTCGATGAACGGACAGAGCATAACATCCGTAGCTTGGCAAAATATTTATGCTCCAGGCGCGTCTTATCCCCAAATCGCTTCTGTAACAAGGTAATGATGTCGCTGTAGCAACTTTCTGTCATCGGAAGGCCCGCAATGACTCATGAACCGTGTTCTTTTAGATACAGTCGCAGGAAAGAAAACTTCTCTGTGGCAGTGATGCGAGTGTTTCTATGAACAGTTTGGTCAAAATGTTCCCAAAATTCGGTCCACTTTCATAGGTCTCCAGAGAAAGAAGCCATTGTCAGTTTAGGCAATTTAACTCCAGTTCTGACTGATGGTGCTGCGACTGTCTGGGCAACTGTTTTTTGAGTTCCGGTCGATGTCCTTAGCAAGCGATCTTTCTTGCTGAGAATTTCTGCGAGAAGGCGCGTAGATCTGTCCTCGTATTGTAAAACGGCGTTATACTCGACTTGAATCTCCTCATCAGGTATATGCTGCTAAATCTCGTTGTTCAAGTTTTTAAGCTCTTCTTATTAGCCGTCAGCCACTTATATATGGAATTGAGCTGGTCGTAGGAGGCAGAGTCGTTAGCGAGAAGAGCACTTGCCCCATTTATATTCCTCGTGTTCTGTGCTCACTGCGACATCCGCTTCAACTTTAGTAGGTCCATTCCACTGCAGTTGACTGGTAGCCGTCCGTAGGGTCGTGGTATTCAGTCCCACTTCTTCAACACCAAATTTTGAGACGATGGCGTTCCAGCACTGCGATCAGACTCAACTCCGTCTTTAAGGTGTAAGGCAAAAAAAAAACTTATTTATTTACCTGAGCTCGGAAACGCTCCGCTGTCACTTGAGCATCCCCGCGCTCTTTTTCTTCTCGCGCTCTTCTTCTTTCTAGTTTTCTTGTCCCAGCAATGAACGTGAAAAATAATCAACAAGGGGGCCAAACTCGGGCTGTTCACCACGTGGTTAGCGACTCGTGCGTTGGTGCACACATGGTAAATCTGCTGGCACCAATCTTCTGGGATTCGGGCTTCTCTCCCTTGCCTGTGGTGGGCTTGGAATCATACCCAGCACCTCAACCGGATTGTTACCAATAAATATACCACCTGGTACTATAAAAACTATTTATTTATGGCAAACCTGTGCCCGTAAACTCAAAAATGAAATGGTCAGCCAAAAATGTTCCTTGCTTGCTGATTCCATCAACATCGGTTTCTTTCTCTGATCCTCGATTCTCGTGCCGCTCGCGCGGCGTAGCATTTTGGCCTTGCAAGACGGGGTGCCATGGCGCAGTGTTCTTGTTACTTGTGTGACGGCTTTTGCGGACGCAAATTGTTGCACGCGTCTTCTGCGATGGTTGAACTGTGGATATATATATATATATATATATATATATATATATTGTTACGAATAACTTATCTATATTCTATTTACCACGCACAGAAATCGACGAGCAAGATGTCGTCAGTCCAGCATCAAATGCAAACTCAATTCCTTCTCTTTCATGCATTCGTGTTTAGCGGCTGTTATGTGTATATATATACATATATATATATATATATATATATATATATATATATATATATATATATATATATATATATATATATATATATATATATATATATATATATATATATATATATTGCCACGTTTCATTTCTCAAGTTTTGTTATCGTCCCAAAACACCACACGATTCTCAGGGCAAACCGCGCCTGCAGTTTTCGAGAAGGTTCCGGACTGTAGTAGATCATTTCGATAAGATCACGCCCACTGTGCGAATGGTACAGATTATTCTGGAACCTACCCCACCACCAGCTATAACGCTAGAACATTCGACGGCAAGAGTATAAATGCCGACGCACTTCGCCGCTTGTGAGTAGTTGATCGACGGCCGACGCTCCGTTCACTGCTATCTGTGCAAGACTGCTACTGTAAACGAACTTCCGTTTACCGTGTACAGGTTCGCCCAAATAAACAGTTACATCCCAACATAAAGACTCCTGTCTTCGGCCACGTCACGACCCCGTGACTATATATATATATATATATATATATATATATATATATATATATATATATATATATATATATATATATATATATATGGGAAAGAAGTGTATACTTAAGGGCTCGTTTTTCCGTGTTTTGACACACTAATAATGAGATCTAACAGACAGTAATGCCAAGGAATGTAGGAGAAGTCATTAGAACGAATGGAATGTAAATAAGAAGAAAAAAGTGGGTGAAAATATAACCAGCCGTGAGCAGGAATCAAACCTACGACCTTCGAATAACGCGTTTGGTGCTCTAACCACTGAGCTATCACAGCAGCCGGCCGGAAGTATATATATATATATATATATATATATATATATATATATATATATATATATATATATATATATATATATATATATATGTATATAAGGTATGGGATATGGCACAACGGGATAAATATATTTATTTCCCAACAGTTTCGGGAGCGGTCCTGCCTTCATCAGGGGATGAGTTATACTAACATGAACTTCCAAACTTTGTTGCTGCCGCGTCCCTCTCGCCTTAGAAGATGTTTGCGAGAGTGAGAGAGAACTAAAAAAAGGAAAAAAAAACAAAAAACAAAAAAGGGGGAAGAAAAAGACGAGAGAAAAAAAATAAAAAGAAAGAAAAGAAAGAAAGTAGAAAAGGGGAAGAACCACTGTTAACACTGAGAACGAAACCAACTGTCCGTGTACGTCCACATACGGTTCTTATCACGTGCTGTTCAGTTCTCGACGTGTGTCGGGCCACCCAAGATTGTCGCCGCGGTGGCGGGAGGGTCCGTGACGGCGTGCGTAAAGAAATGGTTTCCCCTAATGGGTCCGTCGGCGTGCGGCGTGCGTAAAGAAAGGGTTTCCCCTTAATGGGTTCGTCGGCTTTTTACCTTTAATCTTCGTCCGTTTCTATTCAATGGCCATCAAGTGGTAGGCGAACGTAAACACTTTGTATGTGCATGTGGAAAAAAGAAAAACAGGGAAGAAAAAAAGGAAAGAAAAAAGAAGAAAAACAAAAAACAATAAAGGACAGTCTACACGTACGAGTCAGTCAGAAAAAAGCATGGTCTCCAGCAATCAATCTTTGTCACCAATTTCCTCCTGGCTTAGTTCTTGGAGGCAGTTGAGTTTTCCGGGGTCCTCGTTGATGCCGGCTACTAATGTTCGAAATTTGAAAATAAAACATGCCTCACGCTGTTCGCACTCGCGCCTGTTTGAGAAACCGGACTGCATAAGAGTTACGCTGATTTTTTCAAAAGTGTGGTTTGCCAGGCGCAGATGTCTAGATAAAGGTAACTTCGGCACTGAAGTGGCGTGGTACCGGTGATTATTGAACCGCAGCCGAAATGGCGTGTCTGTTTGGCCGATATATTATTGTCCGCAAATGTTGCAATGTAGCATGTATATTACGTTAGTGGAGTCACAATTAAGGCTTCCATTTATGTAGATTTTGAAATCCGAGAAGTTCGCTTTGGATTCACGTGTTGTGACCTTCTGTGGGCATACCTTGCATCGAGCTTTTCCTTAGGGATGGCACCCTGATTGAAACTTCGGGGTGTTTGTTTTTGCTGTCTGACAAGAATGTCCTTCAGATTTTTATCCCTGCGGTACACCACGTGAGGTGGCTTCGCCAAAATAGAAGTTAGTCGTTTGCTTTGCCTGATTATGTTGAAAGTGGCTGGAAAGTATGTTGTTGATTCGTGGCGCTGATGAGGAGTAAGTTAGTACAAGGTTCGTTTGGGAAGTCGTTTTAGACACTCTGTTTGCTCCCTTAATTATATCATTCCTGTTCACATTGCAAGCACGTAGTATGGCATCGTCAATAATGTCTTCCGGATAATTTTGTTTCAATAAGGAATGCTTTAGGTGTTCCGCAAGTCTGTCGAATTCCCGCATATCGGTGCATATTCTTCGGTACCGGTAGGCCTGATAATATGGAATACCCGTTTTGCAATGCTTTGGGTGGCTGCTGTTGAAATGTAGGTACATTTGACGGTCTGTAGGCTTTTTGTAAAGGTTTGTTGACAAGTGGTCATTTTTGACCGTGACAGTGACGTCCAAAAAGATAATGCTAGTTTTGGAAATTTTGTGCGTGAATTTTATTGACGGGTGGCACTTGTTAAAATCGTCTACGAAGCGGAAAAAACTTTTCTTATCATGGTTCCCTATCATAAAATTATCGTCTAAGTATCTTCTGTAGTAGAAAGCTTTCAAGGTGCGTCCCTCAATGAATGGGATTTCAAGTGAAGCCATAAAGGTGCTCGCGAAGTTTGGGGCCATTTTCGCGCCCACTGCAGTGCCATTGACCTGAAGGAAATGCTTGCCATTTAACTCAAAATGGTTATAATTTAGTCCAAGTTCAAAAAGTGTAAACAGTACCTCGCCACTCACACTAGTTGATGAGTCAGATTTTACTTATTCAAAAACCATAGCTGCTATTCCGTCATGGTGGGGTATGTTCGATGCAAGGTATGCCCACAGATGGTCACAACACGTGAATTCAAAGCGAACTTCTCGGATTTCAAATTCTGCATAACTGAAAGCCTTAATTGTGACTCCAGTCGCGTAATATACATGCTACAATGCAACATCTGCGGACAAGAATATATCGTCCAAACAGACACGCCATTTCGGCTGCGGTTCAAAATCGCCGGTTCCACGCCACTTCACTGCCGAAGCTACCTTTATCTAGACATCTGCGCCTGGCAAACCACAGTTTTGAAAATATCAGCGTAACTCTTTTGCAATCTGGTTTCTCAAACAGGCGCTAGCGCGAACAGCGTGAGGCATATTTCATTTTCAAATTTCGAACATTAGTAGCCGGCATCAACGAGGACCCCGGAAAACTCAACTGCCTCCGAGAAGTACGCCAGGAGGAAATTGGTGACAAAGATTGATAGCTGGAGACCATGCTTTTTTGTGACTGACTCGTACGTGTACACTGTCCTTTCTTGTTTTTTTGTTTTTCTTTGTTTTTTCTTTCTCTTTTTCTTCCCTTTTTTTCTTTTTTCCACATGCACATACAAAGTGTTTACGTTCGCCTACCACTTGATGACCATTGAAGGGAAATGGACGAAGATTAAAGGTAAAGAGCTGACCGACCCATTAAGGGGAAACCCTTTCTTTACGCACGCCCGACGCCGACCGACCCATTAAGGTGAAACCCTTTCTTCACGCACGCCGTCACGGACCCTCCCGCCATCGCGGCGACAATCTTGGTGGCCCGACACACGTCGAGAACCGAACAGCACGTGATAATAACCGTATGTGGACGTACACGGACAGTTGGTTTCGTTCTCAGTGTTGACAGTGGTTCTTCCTCTTTTTTACTTTCTTTCTTTTCTTTATTAGTTCCCTCTCACTCTCGCAAACATCTTTCAAGGCGAGAGGGACAAGGCAGCAACGAAGTTTGGAAGTTCATGTCAGTATAACTCATGCCCTGATGAAGGGAGGACCCCTCCCGAAACTGTTGGGAAATAAATATATTTATCCTTGTTGACAACGCTCCCGTTGTGTCATATCCCATATATTCACGAAGACTAACTGGCCCATTGAATTATTACTCCCACTATATATATATATATATATATATATATATATATATATATATATATATATATATATAGTCTCTAGTACAAGTTGTCCAAGTATTATTTTCATAGACGCTGGCAGGCTCGTACGTGCCGCTGCTCCAAAGAGGACGAAAATGCACTTGCATAGAAAACAATAAAGTCGTATTGCCATTGATCTAATCAGCCTGACATCCTTGTGTGCTATTATCTACATGTTGCTGTTACGGTGTAACGTGACACTGGTGGAGGTGTGGGGTAATAGTCTATGCACTGTTGCCGCGTGGATGCTCTCGGCTCCAACATCGACACCTTGGTGGAAACAACCGACCTTCGACGCAGTCGGGGGCAAGTAGGCCTACCACCCCGATTCGGCCCGCTTACGGAACGCTTCAGAACCATGGCGAATGCGACAACTGCAAGCAAGACTGAACAGACCACGACTCCGCCAGCTCCATGGCCACAAGCCCCTTTGACACCAAAGCCCTTCCATGGAGAGCCCTACGAAGATGTTGAAGACTGGCTGGACAAATATAATCGACTCGCCATCGCCAACGAGTGGAACGAGCACCGGAAACTGCGGCATGTCTATTTCTACTTGGAGAATTCAGTGCGCATTTGGTTTGAGAACCACGAGGCTGCCCCGATAACCTGGGCGGTGTTTTGCACTCAGCTGCGGAACACGTATGGTAGCGTCATACGGAAAGAACAAGCAGAACATCTCCTGAATTCACGCAATCGAATAACCAATGAAAGCGTGGCCATGTTCGTTGAGGAGATGTCTCTTCTGTTCCATCGAGCTGATTCTGCAATGACGAAAGACAAAGAGGTACGCTTTCTGATGCGGGGTATCAAGGAGCAGCTGTTTGCAGGACTTGTACGAAACCCACCAGCTACCGTGGCGGAATTCTTCCGTGAAGCGACAACAATGTAGCGAATGCTAAGAGAGGAATTTTTGCAGTATGAGTGGTTCGACAATCTCTAATATCTGTCAGCACCCTTGGAAACACCTGATGTCACGAGCGTGAGAGACCTTGCTGAGCTAGTCTGTAGCATTGTTCGCGAGGAGCTGCAAAAGCTTCGCGCATTGTTTCACAGCCTCAAGTGGCTGCTCCGAGAGACGTCGTCCATGAAGAGGTGCGCAGCTGGTACGACCATTAGTGGCACTTCCCACCGAAGCTTCTCTGCTAACGTTTGCAGAAGGTGTACGCACTGCTGCGCCGGCAGCCAGCTATTTTCCCCGACCGAACAGTCTGCAGACGTCACAACACTTCTCGGGCCTGCCGCACAATGAAAACTCATGACCGACTTGCCTGCAGATGCCGCAGTACTTCTCGGGTCCGCCACTCTATGATAATCCACGACCTAAAGTGCGGAAATCCAGCGTGTGGCGCGCTTCCGACAATCGGCTACTTAGCTACCACTGTGATGAGCCAGGTCACTTGTACCGGGAGTGCTCGTACAGGTAGATGGGCCTATCTCAATTTCGTCCAGACGCTCGTCGGCCCAGGGAGGGGAACGACCCCACGCCATCCCAGAATACTTGGCAAGTCTACCGTCTCCGAATCTTCAGCGACGCCAGTCATGCTTTCTGTCTTCCCGACGCTCTACGCCCTCGGATCAATACTTTCGCTGATGTTGTTGCGGGACGATCAGCTAGGTCTCCAAGTCCACGCTGAGGAAACTAGGATAAGCGGCTTCCGGGTGTGGGGCCGCTGCTGAGCTATCATCAAAACAGCCGCCTCCGACCCATCCGCTGACCTTCGACGATTGCTTTCAGCCGACCCATCTCATTGCGGACAAACCCGTTTCTGCAGGCATTGCCGTTCTTGTCGAAAACCATCCGGCAACTGCTCTGGTCGACACTGGCGCCGACTGCTCAGTTATCAGCGCTTAACTCAGGAATGTTACGACTCCTTGGGGGCATGCATCAAACCTTAGGAGAGCAGGTGGTCATCTCTTGACACCAATCGGGAGATCCACCTCAAGGCTCCAAATCCGTGAGTTATCGTTCATTGCTTCTTTCATTGTGCTTCCCAAATGCTCCCGGAAAGTTATCCTTGGCATTGATTTCCTTTGCAAGCGCGTCGCTGTTAAAAATCTTCGAGACTGCCTCGTAACGTTTGCTCACGATGATGGTCCAAACCCTAGAGATACCGATCCGCAGAAGACTGCGCTTCGCATTGTCGATAACACCGTAACACTTCCGCCACGCACCAGTATGTTCGTTACTCTAAAGGGTGACTTAGATCTTGACAGTAGTGGTATCGCCAAACCCAATCTTTTTGTGATCTTGTCCCAGCAAATCTGCTTTGCCTGCGGCATAATTCAAATTAAACGTGAAAGGACTACACTGTTGGTCACCAAATTTAGTGGAGCATACCAACATTAGGTCATGCAAACAACAATCTCTCATTTCGAATCCATTGATAATGAAGCATGTTTGACAAGTGCCCTAATTTTTGCCGCGATCGAAAATGACACCGTGGTAGCCGATACATTCGATATCAGTCCGAAGCTTTCATACGCGCAGAAGGAGAAAGTCCGCTGTATCATCCACGTGTGTTGCGGCTGTTTCACGTCTACATCCAAAATAAAGCAAACGTCAACCGTAAAGCACGGCATTGTCACAGACCATGCTGAACGACCCATCCGTCAGCACGCCTACCGTGCATCACGAAAGTAACAAGAGGCAACACGTTCTCAAGTGAAGTAGATGCTCGTAGAAGACGTAATCCATCATTCCAAGAGTCCGTGGTCGCCCCCATCGCACTAGTGAAGAACGACCGCACTATTCGATTTTGCGTCGATTACAGCAAATTCTACAAAGTCGATGCCATCGATGCCATCTCCATCTCACCTCATTGTGGATTCACCACGTACACCAGAGGTCTTCCACTGTGACACCTTTGAAGACGCCGAAGACGGTCTTGATGGCTTCGCGCGCGTTGCACATTTGAATGGTTTGGACAAAGCCCGGAAGTTTTGTTACGTTTACGTCACCCTGCAAGATTCGGCGCGTAAGTGGTTTGAGAACCACGAAGCGTCCTTGCTGTCGTGGGACAACTTCTGACGAGAGCTATTCGCAACCTATCCAAACATGGATTGCAAAGAGAAGGCAGAGGCTGCTCTTCAGGTGAGGAACAAACGGAATAACGAGAGCGTGGCCATGTGTATATCAGACATGTGGTGGCTCTTCCGCTGAGCCGACCAAAACATGACCGAAAATAAGCTGCGGTACCTTATGCATGGAGTAAAAGAAGCGCGCTTGCAAGCTCACTTGTCCAAGAATTTTTGCTCCTCTAGTTTGTCTTAAGAAACACCACGCTAGATTCATTGTTTGTGTATCCTGTGTCATCTACAAGTTTCCATTATCCTGCGGGATGTACTATATTGGGTAAGGAAACGATGTCTGAATGAATGATTACGCACGCACTGCTATAACGCCAAAAATAGAATTACGGCGGTAGGATTCCTTGCGGCACACTGCAAAGGCTGTGAGTGCTCCCCTGTTCTGTATAGTTGCACATTTATCGGTCGTTCTAGAGATCAGCTGTGAGTGCTCCCCTGTTCTGCATAGTTGCATAGTTATCGGTCGTTCTAGAGATCAGCTCACACGGGAGATAAAAAAAAATGGAGACTATAGGAGAATTAGGCCATTTGTGTGTAAGCTTGTCATTGATTTCTTTGTAAGAAAAAGAAATGATGTTCCCTTGTTTAAGAGCACGTTCCAGATGAGTTTTGCTTTGTCGCGGATGTGTAAGTTGGGCGTGATTGGCATGAAATAAACAGTTGGAATTTTAGCGCCTACCTATGTCTGAGCTATCTACGTCAGTGTCGTGTCCTTTGCTTCTTTGTACTGCACTAATACACGCAACGTTCATAAAAGAAGAATTTTTTGCAGCCCTGGGGCGTAATCCACCTCGAACTGTGGCGGAGTTCCTGTCCGCGGAAGCGACCACGAAAAGGACACTACAACAGCGTGCGTGACTGTAAAACAGAGACTTTGGCATCTATTTAGTCAGGGCACAGTCAACAACCCTCCGCACCAACGTTGAAGTCCTCCAGGAAATGGTGAGGGATTTCGCTAAGGAGGAGCTCCAGAAACCGCAACTCACCCAAATTCCTCCAGCGATGCCCTCAATCACGGACGTTGTACGTGAATAATTGCAGAAAGCAACTCTTCAACCACAGCCTCAGGTGCTCCACCACACGCAACCGAAATCATCTTCTGCGATGGTCGAATTGTGGCATTAGTCCCCCTCGTAGCAGGCATTGCCCCGATGCGTAGAGCAGCGTGACAATTTCTGTGAAACGCGACGTTTTTCGTGAATATGCCGGACTAGCTGATGGAAATATTGAACTGCTACTCACAAAGGGGAAACGCGCGGCGAGAGATCTAGTGAACCTGCGGAACGGATATACTGATGTGCTATTGACTAATTTTACCAACGAGGTACAGCATGTGGTGAAGGGAGCAGCCATAGCATCACTTCATGACTACGTACAAGTCTCAGATGTTTGCACCATAGAGAAAGCACCAACAACGTCCACATTAGTGGACAGTGTCCTCGAGAAATTAGATATTGACCGAGAACTTTGATCTCTGCAGAAAGACCTGATTGTGGAGTTGATCGAAGAATTCGCAGACTGTTTTTCCTCTTCATTGAAAATCGGACGTACTCCTGTAGCAAGTCACCGCATTGTAATCGAAGGACACGTTAGACCAGTATGTCATCATCCATACCGAGTAGCTTCCAAAAAAGGGAGGTGATAATGAAGCCAGCACAGGATATTCTCGACGGCGATGTCATACAGCCCTCCGAAAGCCCATGGGCACCACTGGTAGTAGTTGTGAAGAAGGAGAACACCATGCGGTTCTGTTTTCACTACAGAAAATTCAACCCTGTCATGAAGCGGGCCGTGTACCCACTTCGACGAGTCGATGATACCTTCGATAAGCTGCACAATGCATACTTTTTTTTTTCATTAGACCTAAATAGTGGGTACTGGCAAATAGAATTCCACGAACGAGATTGTGAGAAGACGGCGTTTGTGACACCCGAGCGACTCTACGAGTTCAAAGTACCCACAATTAGTTTGTGTTCTGCTCCCGCTACCTTCCAGAGGTGGATGGACACTGTGCTCTCCGGCCTCAAATGGCAGTCATGCCTTGTCTTTCTTGATGTCATCCCAGTTTTGTGGTCTTGGTCAAGGTTGAGGGATAGCATGTCAGCGATTGTCTTGGTTAGTTGCTTTGTAAAGCCGCTGCTATGCAGTAGTTTTTCGATGTACTGTGCCGCTAAGCTGCATAACGTCTTGTATCATCTGGGCAGTAAAAGCTGCACCACAATCAGTTATGACAACTGCTGGTGCTCTATGTCGAAGGACGATGTTCTTCATAAAAATGTGGGCAGTCTCAGTCGCTGTGCCTCGTTGTAACGCCTTTGTTTTGCAGTAGTGCGTCTTGTAATCAGTAGCAACTACAATCTAGTGGTTGCCGTCACGAAACTTGGCAAAAGGTCCGAGCAGACTCATGCAAATTTGTTAGAATGGTTGTGTCGGAGGAGCGATGGGCTTCAAAAAGCCGACTTAGTACTGATGTGGTTCTTTATGGCGCTGGCACTTGCGACGCGTTTTCACGTAATGCTTCTCGACCCGATTGAGCTTAGGCCAGTAGTAGTGTTGCGAATTCGAGACAAGGTACGTATGAATCCTGAGTGACCTGATAAGGCTCATCGTGACAGGGGCACAAGACATCGGCTTGTAACGCTGGCGGGACGACGAGCGGGTACTCAGTCGCTTAATGGTCCAAGTTTTTTTTTAATGGGGGATATTTCTGGGAACGCAGAACGATGAATGCGAGCGGGCAATTGCTGGTGGTGGGTGAGGCGTACGGCCTTCAAGGTATTCGATAAATTGTCGAAGCTCGGAATCGTTCTTCTCCTGTTCAGCTAAGTCGGATACACTAACGGCGCAGAGGAAATGGCTGTCGAGATCTGTTATTTATATATAGATATATATTGCCACTAGTACAAGTTCTGCAAGCGTTATTTCCATTCATGCTGGCAGGCTCGTACGTGCCACTGTTTAAAAGAGAACAAAAAGGCACTTGCATATAAAACGATAAAGTCGTATTATCGTTGATCGAATCAGCCTGACGTCCTTGTGTGCTATTATCTACATGTTGTTGTTACGGTGTAACGGGAGACTGGTGGAGGTGTGGGGTAATAGTCTATGCACTGTTGCGCGAGGATGATCTCGGCCCCAATATCACCGCCTTGGAAGAAGCATCCGAACTTCAACGCAGTCGGTGGCAAGTAGGCCTACCACCCCAATTCGGCCCTCTTCCGGAAAGCTCTAGAACTATGGCGAATGCGACAACTGCAAGCCAGAATGAACAGACCACGACTCCGCCAGCTCCATGGTCACAAGCCCCTCTGACACCAAAGCCCTTCCTTGGGGAGCCCTACGAAGATGTTGAAGACTGGCTGGACCGATACAATCGAGTCGCCATCGCCAACGAGTTGGGCGAGCACCAGAAACTGCGGTATTAACTGCGGTAAACACCTAGAGGATTCAGCGCATATTTGGTTTGAAAACCACGAGGCTGCGCTGACAATCTGGACGGTGTTTTGCACTCATCTGCGGAACACGTATGGTAGCGCCAAACGGAAAGAACAAGCGGAACATCGCCTCAATTCACACAATCAAATACCCAATGAAAGCGTGGCCATGTTCGTTGATGAGATTTTTATTTATTTATTCACATTTCACCTACATCGCCATGAGGCATTACATAGGGAGGTACACATAATAATCTGACTACATAGTTTTCAATGGAAACAATAGATTCGACAAAGAAAACAGCACCTAAAATATTTTAAGTTAAGGAAGAAAACACTCGAATAATGGTGAGCGAAAACAACGTCACAGTCATGCATTTGTAAACACCCACACGCTTCGAGACAGCAAATCGATCTTAGTGGCAGTGATATTGTAGGAGGTGTTACAAAGAAGAAGAAAAGGATTCATTATCAGTTTCATTGACGAGATCATCTGGTAGACGGTTCCACTCCTGTATTGTTTTTACGAAAAAAGAACTACTGAAAAAGTGGGTTTTGTAACGGTATTCTAATATTTTTTGTGAATGGTCTTGATGATTAGAGACGTACGTTGGTTTGAACAAATAATCAAGAAGGTTAATGGCATTTCCATTAGAGTATATACAATGAAGAACTTTAAGCCCCAGTTTCTGCCTCCTTATCATCAGTGTCTCCCATATCAATGCTCGTTTCATTTCTGTGATGCTTGTAAAGGAATTATAGTTGTTGCTAACAATTCTTGCTGCTTGGTTTTGAACTTTTTCCTATGCGTCAATCAAGTATTGCTGATGGGGATCCCAGATTACCCAAGCATACTCTATAATAGGTCTTACATACATGAGATAAAAGGTTTGTTTCACGGTCTGTGGAGCCTGCCTAAAATTTCTGCGTATGAAGTGTAGCATCCGACCTGCCTTGGTCACAATTATGACATTGTGTTTATTCCACTTATAATTGTCGGAAAAATAGACGCCCAGATACTTTTAATAGAATTCATTGCTAATAATTGAATTATTTATTTCGTATGTTGTTTTTAGTTTACTAATCCAGTTGGTGAAAGTTACACAGCAACATTTACGGACGTTTATACTCAATTTAAATTTTTGGCACCACGTTAATAATCGGTACAGTTCACGCTGCAGAATTTCAGCATCCTTGTGCGATTTAATCACTCTAAACACTACACAATCATATGCGAATAACTTAATGGAGAGTTATTACCATCGACTATGCTGTTATATAAACCAGGAAAAGCAAAAGCCCTATTACGCTACCCTGTGATACACCAGACGTAACGGTTACCGCAGATGCTTTTGATCCGTTAAGCACTACGTTCTGTTATCGATCGTTTAGATAGTTCTTTACCCAATTGATAACTTTAAGGTTTATGTTTGCAGAGAGCAGTGAAAGTTCTAACAGATTGTGTGGGACGGTATTGAAGGCTTTCCGGAAGTCAAGGAACACTGCATCTACTTGAGCGCCACTGTCTATAAATTGTGCGATGTAATGCTGAAATTCGACTAGTTGAGTTACGCATGAGCGTCTATTTCTGAAACCATGCTGAGGTGGAGTGAGGAAGTTGATTGACTCTAGGTGTTTAACTGTTTCACTGTATATGATGTGCTCAAATAACTTATAGCAAATTGCCGTTAGCGAGGTGGGCCTGTTTTTTCGACAAGCTTTTTATCGCCTGATTTATGAACTGGGATAACGTTTGCAACTTTCCAGTCATGTGGGACAACTTCAGTATTTAGTGTAATTTCATATATAACGCATAAATACTTTGCAATAACGCTATGACAGTTTTAAGAACAACTTGTGATAAACCATATGGTCCAACTGCTTTAGTTGTATCTATGTGTTGTAACAAGCAATCAACACCAGTAATGTCAACCTCCACGTCTTTCATGGAAGGCCACGTGAGTGGAAGCGGCCCCACATCAATGGGGTGCTTCCAGTCACGTGGCTATGTTCGTTGAGATGTTTCGTCTGTTCCGTCGAGCTGATTCCGCAATGACGGAAGACAAAGAGGTAGCTGTCCGCTCGCAGCTAGGTGGTTTTGTTAACTTATTCATACATGCGCACTTGTTTTCCCACGGTGCCGCAACTGTGTGGTGACTGTCCCGGATGTCGTACAGACCCCCCTTTTTCTCTTTTTTTTTCTTCATTATTTTTAACGCAGATTCTGTTCCTTCGCTGACAAGGAGCCATTCCATAAAATGAATATCGATAGTGGCGCCTCAATCACCGGCTTTTTCATTCCTCCCGATGCCACTAGCACTCACTCGAAGCGCTTAAGCTCTCCCCATTAACTTGTCTGAAAATTACAAGAGGAACGAGCCGCCAGCGGATTACACGGAAAGGTGAAATACAAGAACGGCGGCACACGGCCCACTTGGGTAGGAGTGGGTGCGGGGGAGGTATTGTTGACGATGATGGCATTGCTCATCTACCTCTGCCCTACTCTGTTGAGATGCTACCCCTTTCTAATTACGCCGTGTCGGTCTAGCTTCTTTTCCTAGATTTTCAATATTTATTTAACATTTGTCCTCCCGTTTCGCTGTTTCTTTTTTTTTGCTTTTCTTTTAACCCCTTCCCTCCTGTCTCGACAGGCTATAAGAAGACACCGAACATGTGTAAATATTATTATGCCTTGAAAAAGACGGGGCTCCCGTCGAAACGTCAGCAGAATAAACAGTTGTTCTGTGAAAGCGCATCTACTTTCATATTTATAACCTTGCGGCAGCCGAAGTTATTCATATATATATATATATATATATATATATAAATATATATATATATATATATATATATATATATATATATATATATATATATATATATATATATATATATATATATAATGAGATCTAACAGACAGTAATGCCATGAAATGTACAAGGGAAGTTATTAGAGCCAATGGAATGTAAATAAGAAGAAAGGAAGGTGGGTGAAGGAATAACCAGCCATGAGTGTGGTCCTGCTCATGGCTGGTTATTCCTTCACCCACCTATCTTTCTTCTTATTTACATTCCATTGGCTCTAATAGCTTTCCCTGTACATTTCTTGGCATTACTGTCTGTTAAGATCTCAAAAGTATTGTGTCCAAACACGGAAAAACGAGCCCTTAGGTATACACTTCTTTCCATTATTCATTAACGAGGGTCTCGTACTGGCAGACTTGGTGTCATTAGGTTGTATACGAGGGACTATTAATCAGCTGCCCGCTCGTAATAAGTTCACGTGCTACGTGACGCCACACTTGCGCATAAAAGTGTGTTTCACACTCGTCGCTTGGCTTATAGAAGGCGCTGACGGACACTCCTACTTCTATATTCACATGTAAACCCGAAAAAGTGGATGGAGGGAAGGACGCTGTGATAGCTCAGTGGTTAGAGCATCGAAAGCGTTATTCGAAGGTCGTATGTTCGTTTCCTGCTCATGGCTGGTTATTCCTTCACCCACCTTTCTTCCTTCTTATTTACAATTCATTGGCTCTAATCACTTCCCCTGTACAATCTTTGGCATTACTGTCTGTTAGATCTCAATAATATTGTGTTAAAACACGGAAAAACGAGCCCTTAGGTATACACTTCTTCTCCTATATATATATATATATATATATATATATATATATATATATATATATATATATATATATATAGTTTCTTTCAAGTCCTCCAAGTGCGTTAACGATTCATTAGTATATGTAGCTCTGCGTACTCGCGAAATCACCAAAATATTTTTGCAATGTCTGATCACGTAGTTTCATGACTTGCACACAAGCAGCATTCTAGCAGCTAGCGCTATGCACAGTTCTTTTTGCTTCTCAATGTAACTCGCAGCGTATTTCGGAGGTCATTTTAAGAGCAGAGCGTGATTTCCAAGCTTCAATGTGGATGTCTTGAAGGAACTCTGTCTGGCTAAGTAGAAGACTTATGAAACTTATATGGCCCCAGCCAAGTTCATAGATAGCCCGACGTTCAGGTAATGATTCAGTCTTTTCCTCACGGGATGATTGTTTGTAAAGAAAGCATCCCCAAGTCTTGTTTACGGCGCCGGCTTTCCGTTTCGCTCCCATCTCAGAGGCCGTCACACTGTTCCTTGCAAGGGATTTAAGTTTGCAGGTGTGTTTCGAATGTGCCTGGCTCTAAGCAGAAGCTTTGTTCCCAGATTTATTCCTGTTTCTAGAACAGAAGCTCTGTCAAAGTCGATCTTATGGTCGTGCTTCTCACAGGGCTCTACAAAAGTTCTGCTTTGCACTTCCGATTTTCTGACGCCGTACTTATGGTTGCGTAACCTTAACGGGCGGCAGGGGCGGGTGAAACTTTATTTTTATTCAGCCAGACGCATGCTAGCGCCCAGCGGGTGACTGCCCCTTCGAGATGTGAGGCCAAGCCAGTCGGCCGCTTCGTGGGCCCGCTGAACGGAAACACTCGCTTTTCCCTAGGTAGCGTGCGCGAAACTCATAGCACGGCACCTTTCAGAACACTTCAATGTGTTGCTCCTTAGGTCAATATTTTGGCCGCGGTAGCAAGCGAGTGCGCGTCGGACCAGGCTTGTAACAAGCCCTGAGGGCAACGGCTTGTTAGTCGCCGTGACCCCCACTTTTTCGAGAATTCTGGAGAGCTCTTCATTTGTACCCGGCACATATGGGAGGAGGATGCGCGGGGCTGGCTGCAATTATTTTTTGCCGGTAGGGTTACCAGGGAGGGAGGGTTGTCCCGCAGTGCGCACTTCACACGTTTCTCTCCAAGTTTCGGTGGTCGTCCTCTCGATACATAGCGCGGGGCAACCGCTTAGCATTAGAAAACTGCGAGCGCAGACTGAAATAAAAAACAAAAGACACCATAATTCACCATGTTGGAGAATTCTGTCGACAGAACTGAAAACTTTACGTTCCTAGAGGGCTTCACAAAAATATTAGAAGTCAAATTTACCGACAAGAAATGCTCAACTGCAACCATAATTTGAGTAAGACCTGGTCGCTGACACGTATTGAAAGCGGAGAGCCAACTGAAAGAAATGTTATTAGTGAATAATGACTTAGTATACTATGATTGAAAAGCGGTTTAATTGGGTTTTATATTACTGTGTTGCTTTCCGTCACCAAAAAACACGGCTATTGCCCCAGCAGTGTGTGCCTGTACAGCTCAATACCCAGGACCTATCCCTACCGTCGGTAATGAAGAGTCTGGCATAAGTATTCATTGCAGAAAGAGCTGTTTAATATCTCTGTTGCTTTCCGGATAGGAACAATGCTTTTTGCGACTGCACTAGTATTCTCAATATGACAGGCGAAAAAGAGGGTGGTAGTTTAGAATAAAAAGTGGTTCACGAATGATTCCCCGATGTATATTGACCTAGAGCGAGATGTTTAAAGAAAAAAGGCAGGCTTATCAACAGAATATTATGCTCGTTTGATCATACATTCAATCGTCACTTCTCCTTTTAGTATTTACAAACAAGACTACTGCAGGGGGTTTTACTCTGCGCATACAAAGAATATAGCATCAATAAATAATCGATCTCGATAATCAAGCCATACAAAAGAAGCAGATCAAACTAATGGAGCTTTGCACTAGTGGCGCAAATACGGAAGAAACCACTGTGCTGGTGGCTTAGCTCAAATTGTTTGCTTACTCATAACCCTCCTTTACCTCTCCCTCAGTTTTCTGTCTTAATTCTTACTATATTCGGTCAGCTTTTCTATTGTTTTACTTTCCTTGGCACATCTTATCCGAGTTTAGAGTGGCCGTCGGCACGGTTAGAAATCAACCTTTAACGCCCTGCTGTTAAAAATGAAGTGCTACATGTATTATGCGTACCCGTAACTTGCCCACAGCTTTTTCCCGTATACACTCATGTGAGCTGCGGCTCCTGGGCTGATCGAAAGTCACTGTATACATCAGCAGCAATTGTAAACAAGCATTTTTACTTTTCCTAAATGAAAAACGTATCACTGCTAGTAACGACCTCACATTTGCGATGAATTGATAGTCAATCAATTACAGTTTCAAAAACTGAGGCCAATTGCTCTGTTGACGTTCTATTTCTTGGCAACAGCGCGATTAGTGTTCCTGCCTAAGACTGGTGAATATAGTGTGTACACATACTTTATTAAGACCAATCAGTGAAAAGGTTGATTACTGAATATTTTTATTTGACTACAGGTAAAAATGAAAAACATGCAATAGATATTACAAAGCTCTAATCGTAGAATCAAGCTCCTAAATCCACGACCCCCAGGCGTAAGAAGAATCATTACCTGCTTAAGATGTGTACTGAAATAAACAGTGTGGGTTGAAAACTGCTTTCTAAATCAGCATGTTAGACTATAAATCACCAGCCAAGGATTTAAGTACAATAGCTGCTCTATAAATGCACTGGTATTCAACACATAAGTATATAGCACGGAAATCCCTGCACATACGACTGTTGCATAAAGCACTTGGTATGTAATGTGCGCAACAAAAGTTTGAAATTCGCGATCATATGTCGTACTGACAATTCGCCAAAAAGTCGTTACACGAATAATTAAGCCAATACTCTTTTTTATAATGTGAAGGCAATTGAAATGCGGCCAAGGATATAGCAACGTCAATAATGGTTCTAGATTTAAAAAGTAGTTTGTCACTCATCAA
The DNA here is from genome assembly GCF_043290135.1 of Rhipicephalus microplus. Classification (NCBI taxonomy): domain Eukaryota; kingdom Metazoa; phylum Arthropoda; class Arachnida; order Ixodida; family Ixodidae; genus Rhipicephalus; species Rhipicephalus microplus. The sequence continues at coordinate 54,647,982 of NC_134701.1, read as the reverse complement.
TATTCAATGAAAAATAAGTGATGCTTGTTAAGATGGAGCTTGAGAAAACGGTGTCCCTTGACGACATCCAGTGTTTGGAAGCGTAGTTTCTTAAGAAACTATGAAGAGTGCCTTATAAAATAACAGGCGCGCGATGAGATGCTAGGAAATGAGACGCTAAGAATGAATGATCGAGTGCTCTATAAAAGCCACTTCTCAAGCTCGCGCTGTGATTGCGCTGCGCGTCCCGGGTCGGCTTGGCACTCCGTTCTCCCCTTTTTGTTTAACTGAAATATATTTATCTCTATACGCACAGTGAAGCACAGAATAAGCGCTAAGTAGACATAAGAAAGTGAAAGAGCTTTCACAGAGATAACTAGGGAGTAAAATCTTGAAGAACTAAATAGTGGAGCTGAAATTTAAGTACACTGCAATACAACTGACGAGAAGAAAAACGAAAAATAAACTCATTTCAGCTGGCCTTAACTTCTTCGTACATGAATTGTTCATGACTATACTGTTCAGTGAGGACAGAAATTTATCAAAGCCAAAGAAAGACAGAACTCCTCTGTCTGAAATATCATGCATGGCTGGTTCTAAACATACTCGTGCACTCCACACCAGAAGGCTCTTGAACGCTGTAAGTATGATGGCAGTGGTTAGTAGAAAAAGAAAGTGGCTAATTTCTGCAGCCTGGTGGGAGCACGGCGAAGCGCCTGAACACTTGGCTGGTGGCGAGGACACTAATATACGGCTTCCACAGTGAGGGATGACGGAAAGCAACAGGTTGAATGACTAACCCCTTTCTGTATGGAACTCGCCACTTGCGTGGTGGGAGGAGAATAGCGGGAAAGTGGAGGAGGGTTGAACTTCACGTGGCATGTGGTGGACGTTTTAGGAACTAGCCCCTCGTGAGCCGGGATTCTGTCCTCGGCAAAGCTCCTCTGTTCGCACCACTAGGATGTTGGTTCTAGTTCACTATACTGTTAGTCAGAAAGTCTCTGGGGTATAAAATTACTGTAAAGCGTTCTGTGTGTCAGGGCTGTCCGCTGAAACCCCTACTTTTCAGTTTATATACAGAATCAATGTGCTTGGCAAGAACTCAAAACAGCAGCATTCATGCCTTTAAGTTGCAAGAATCTGCAGTTAAAATTCTGGCATATGCTGACGATTTGCCTGTTTGTTGTACCGATCAATATAGTGCTATTATATATAACTACAGTGAGGGTAGGTTCACTGTTGTTGAAACGTTGCGCTATGTAACTGACAGTCTAGTATAATGGGTAAAGCCTCTGGGCTTCTGGCAAAGAGATTCGTCATCCAGATAAGACTATTTTGGCAATGTTAAGTGTTAACTACGCATGTCGTGTTAAATAATTTTTGCCATGTCACGTGCCACTGTTGTCATGCCACTGTTGGTGACGTGCCATTGTTGTCACAGCCCAGCCGTGTGCGTAGGACAATGCTTACCCGTACGTCATGCCCTCATTCACTGGGCGCGCGCCCACGAGAGGAAGCAGCGTTGATCCTTAAATTTGTCCTTTTTTTCGCGGCGCATAATGTTTCAAAGTTCGGCCGACGTGGTCCGGAACACCCCATTTACGCCTTGTGCCTGTCAGCTCAAAACTGTGATACCTGGTGAGTGGCCCTTTAAAACCGGCTACCACTGCAACCGCATGAACACCTTTCATACAAAGACGGAGCTTCGCAAATTCTTGTGGGTTGCCAGTCTATGGATGTTGCCTCCCGCTAGACATTTCTTTGGCGCCCACGTTAGAAAAGTCCAAATAGAAGAGACGAAATGCAACGAAACGATGGTAGCGGCACGTGATTGTTGGTTAGTCATACCTCGAAGGTTTGGTCGCGGACAGACATTAGGACAAAGGACCCGTGCAAGTTCTCTAATGATATCCATGATTAGAGGATTTAGAGTGGCCGACGAACTCTGCGCCGGAGCACTCCGCTGCGACAGATGGCAACAGAAGGGAATTTACTAATGAAACAAACGCGCTCTTTCTGGAGCAAATGGCAGAGTCAAATTAGTACGCAAAGCCTGCGTCTCCCTTCTTGCTAAAGTAGGCACGTTGGAGACAGCGATGCAACGCTAGCAAAACGTGAGCTCCGACGTGAGGCGCAACTGATGTGACCGGCCACTGTTGGCGCTATAGTGAACTAGAACCAACATCCTAGTGGTACCAACAGGCGGGTTCGGCCGTGCCATTTGGCGCAAAAAGGCAGGTGGCACTACTGGTTCCTTTCTTAGTGACGTCGTCGTTCCCATCACTGTTTCTCGTCCGCTACAGCTATGCGGACACGGCCTGCCATTAGAATGACTTGCAATGTACGCGCGCTGAATTTCTTCGGATGGCCAATACGCATTTACATAGAAATCGTGAATCCTGTTCACTTCGACCAGCTTTGAAACCCCCTGCACGGGGGGACACGTGCGAGGTTATTTTCACTACAGATTCTTGAAGAAACATGCAAAGAAATACGCCAGTAATTAGTACACCGGAGAGCCCTTCTCACTGCGCAGTGCCACGGCGACGGACACTACTAAATTAGGGCGTGCTGACGCGCATGTTTTCTAAAATCTCGGATCAGGACGTGCATCTGCGGTGGCGTCACTGTGGCGTCTGTGGAGAAATAATATTTTTAGTATGTTTTAATTACTGTAACGACATCGATTACGATGCGGCTGCCGTAAATAAAGACGTGGGGTATACACCAACATACCGGAAAACGCACCAAATCACGACGTCTCACCACTTCAGCGCTAAACTACAATCTTTCTCCTTCTATAAAAAAAGTGGGCAGATCCCACGCACCGTGGGAATCGATGATATGCGAAGCATGGATGAGAAATGATGATATGTCCCTTCAAAATCAGCAACACGTTACTAGGTGGAGGTAAATTATGCCGTACATGACTTCCGTGTCATGATTACCCTGCTTGGATGTGTCATTTACTTTCATATCTATTCACGTCACGTGATACTATACTTAGTATATGTTTAGCGAGCGAAACGGCCATGAGCATGCTATGAGCGTGGTATGTTGTCGTGTTCCTACATGACAAGCCTGTCAAGATTATCATGTTTGTACCAGTCATATACTTCGTCATTCATTGACGTCACGTAACACCAAGTTTGGTATATATGAAGCTAGCAGAACGACCGCGAGCGCATCATAAAAGACCCAATATACTCCAATGTAGCATTGACGCAAGTGCACGCTGGGCACAACGACGCGACGCTAGCAAAACGCGAGCAGTCTATAGTCTGACGCCAAACGCGACCAGCGTTCGTCGGCGTGGCCCGACGGCTACCAGCGCGAATTGCGACATGCTGCATTTCGCGCCGATTAGTTACACAGGCAACACTGCGTCTCCCTCTTTTCGTGATGGAGCGATGTCGGACACGCTGAAACGCGCATGCGTCAAAGCAACGCAGCGCCGTGCGTGCCTGGGAGTATATGGCAGGCCCGGCACCTGGCATGCGAACGCTGGCGTCACGCGACGAAATGAACGCCAGTGAGCACGTGCAGTGCGTCATGTCGAAATGTATTAGCGCCCTGACTGTGGCATGTAGTCATGTTTTCACTTGACACGCATCTCACGAATATTATGTTTGCATCAGTCACACACCTGCGTCATCGATTGGCGTCACGTAATACCAAATTTCGCATATGTGAAGGTGGCGAAAGGGTCGCGAACGCATCATGAATGTGGCATGTAGTCATGTTGTTATATGACACGCATGTCGTGATTATCATGTTTGAATCTGTCATTGATTTATGTCATTCATGCGCGTTGCGTAATACCGAGTTTGGCACATGCGAAGCTAGTGAAACGGCCGCGAGCGCATCATGAGTATAGCTTGTAGTTATGTTGTTTCATGACACGCATCTCATGTTTATCATGTTTACACCAGTATCATACCTTCGTCCTTCATTCACGTCCCGTAATACCAAATTTGGTATAAGTGAAGCTAGCGAAATGGCTGCCAATGCATCATAAGCGTGGCATGTAGTCATGTTTCTACATGACACGCATCTCATGTCTATCATGCATGCACCAGTCACATACCTTCGTCATGCATTCACGCACCGAAATACCATTTTTGGCATATGTGACGCTAGTGAAACGGCCGCGACTGCATCATGAGTGTGGCGTGTAGTCATGCTGTTACATGACGCGCATGCCATGATTTTCGTGTTAAGGTCTACCACTTGTGTTCACCATGCAATCATGTCATACCATACCAGTTTTGTAACATGCCTTCTAAATGAAACCACCACAAGAGCTACAGGACCATGAAAATTAAAACCTGATATTCATTACAAGTCATGATTTTTATGTTATGACTAGTCAAATATGTTCTTCTTACACTCAAGTTACGCCATACCAAATTTGGTATTGATACCATCATCGAAACAGCCAGGAGAGCGTAAAGTCGTAGGCAGCTAGATAAATAGATAGGTAGATACGCTCAACGTTGACGAAGTTTGCTAAGAAATGCTTCGCATTTAAAAGCTAACAAGAAAAAATGCAGAGCGCCAGGTAAAGGAGCAGCCGCGATCCTTGTGGTCAGAAGACTCATTCTGCCTCAGCGACTACAATTTTAAGCTCCTCCGTTCGCACCACTTGGGTGTTGGTTCTAGTTCACTATATTTGGTGTGCCCAAAGTTGACACCGTTTCAAGGCACAAGGCGCTTGCGACTTCCGATCAAATCCGCCAATTTTCGCGGAGTCGAAAAAGTTTCTCCGTGGAGTGGATCTCGCACCGGAGCTGCTCCAGTTCTGCCAATGAAACATAAAGGGAGCACTCTCAATCTGCCAAAACATACAGGAAGCACTCTCAAACCGCCAATGAAATAGACTTTCTCTGCACGGAGCACGAAAAAGTATTGCCGGAAGAGCTCCGAATCTGCCAATAGATGACACCGTAAGTTACTACGGCGGGAAGTTATATAAATATTGATTTTAACGTTGCACTTACGTGGTACTCTAGCTCTTGGTATTGAGCACTCCTTTGGTTTTCGAGTGCGCCGCGTCTTTTCTGTGGGTCGCGTCGTAGGCCGCGTCGTAGGCCACGTGGTAGTAGTCGTCGTCGTCGTTGTGCTTGTGGTCGTTGTCGTGGTGGTAGTGGTCGTAGAAGTCGTGGTGGTAGTCGTTGTAGTTTTAGTTGTCGTGGTGCTGGTTGTAGTTGAAGTTCTTGTCGGGGTAGTAGTCTTCGTGGTAGTTGTAGTTGTCGTGGTGCTGGTTGTTGTTGAAGTTCTTGTCGGGGTAGTAGTCTTCGTGGTAGTTGTAGTTGTCGTGGTGCTGGTTGTAGTTGAAGTTCTTGTCTGGGTAGTAGTCTTTGTGGTAGTTGTAGTTGTCGTGGTGCTGGTTGTAGTTGCAGCGCTTGTCGGGGTAGTAGTCTTCGTGGTAGTTGGAGAGGTCATTTTAGTGATAGTGCTTGTCGTCGTAGTAGCTTTTTTATAAACTGGTGTATCTGGAAAATATTAAAAAAAAACAATCACTGCTACTATCATGGTCAGAAGAATAGACAGCGAAATCAATGTTCAAGTTTGATTTATAACTTCTCTGAGAGTTTAACTGGTATTGCAACAATACAAAGGACATTGCAATACCACCACATTGGGCAAATGTACGTGAGCGTCTTTTTTCAAGCCACTTTGTGTTTTATTGCGTCGCGTGAGGCTAAATTGAAACTGTCATCACTTGAGATGCTTCCAGACTAGCTCCAGACGCTTTTCTGGAATGCAACAGGCTCCGGAGTGTACGCTCCATCAAGAACTCCAGGCTTAGCCGACGCATAAGCATTGATTGCAACACGTGCTCAAACTTGATTTATTTGACACCGCCTACAAGGACCGGCATGGTGGTTGAGTGGCTGCGGTACTTGACTGTTAGCCTGAAGGTCGCGGAATCCAATCAAGGGGACAGTGGTCGCATTTATTATAAAGGCGAAAGTGTTCAAGGCAATGCACTAAAGAATTTCCGAAGTTCTGCACTACGGCGTCCCTTATAATCATATCGTTGTTCACAAATGTAAGATGCCAGATAGTATGATAAACATCTTAATTTTTCCAAGCGTCACCGACGCAGATCGTAGCGCTTTGATTCAGCATGCTGGGAAACTCTGTTAAGCTGTTTAATTATCGATTTCGATAGTCCTATGACCACGCTTTGTGACGAATATCCCTTCTGCTGTGACAATGAATTTGTAAATGACAATCTAGAAACTTCGCTAACATAATGAAATGATTTTTATGCTCTCAAACTTCATGATGCGTCCAAACATCATGAAGCGCAAATATATCAAGTGTGATTCCCTACCAAGTTACCGAGGCAATTTCGTGACCATCACAAATTTATTGGAAGAATATTACATCATCTCTCGCTAAACAAAACCTTGTGTGAAGCAAAAAAAAAAAACGAGTGTTGGCGCTTACACTGGCCGCCAAGTTTACGCTTAGCGCGGTGTCGCGCATTGGAGAAACCTGGTGACGTGCAAAAGAACGCAGTGATGGACCGGTGTTTTCTAATGACACATGTCAATCGCTCCTTACGGGCATGCAATGAGAGACAGAAGGCTCTGATTGGGCAGAGTAAGAAGGAAAGTGCAACGTTACTAGATATATGTGTTACCATTTCGAACCCATCGGAGACCAGAAGTGGTATCGTGTCAAGTGGTCCTAGCGATCACTTGCCACCGTTTTTGTCTTATATCCTTGTCAATTAAACACCAAAGTCAACTTAAGGAAATCTTCGCCCGACACAACATAAATCATGACAGTAGAAATTTATTTTTTCAGCTCATCAAAGCAGTATATTGAAGTGATATATGTAAGATGAAAGGCGCTGATGAGGCATACAAAGGGTGTTTGAATGCATTGCATCACGGTTTCAACTTGGCATTTTCCAGAGAAGTATCTTTAAGAAAGAGAAAGAAATTCTTCCAATTCTGGATTTATAAACCTATTAAACTAAAAAGGCCATTTAAAAAAATTTGCACGAGATCCTGAAGCATTTGCGGAGTGCAAAAAAAATACCGCAATGCATTTACACAAGGCTTAAAAAAGGCTATACTATGATAATATGAGAAAAAAATGCCCCGCCGCAGTGGTCTAGTGGCTAAGGTACTCGGCTGCTGACCCGCAGGTCGCGGGTTCGATTCCCTGCTGCGGCGGCTGCATTTCCGATGGAGGCGGAAATGTTGTAGGCCCGTGTACTCAGATTTTGGTGGTCAAAAATTCCGGAACCCTCCACTACGGCGTCTCTCATAATCAAATGGTGGTTTTGGGACGTTAAACCCCGCAAATCAATCAATATGAGAAAACAATTCAGAACATATGCGATAACCCAAAAAAGGTCTGGGAAATGGTGGATGTCCTTACTGGGAGAAAGAAGGCAAGATATAATATCGTAGAAATGCAAGTGCGAGACATGGTACTGCGTGGCGAGAACCAAGTCAATGCCATCCCAATTAAAAAAAAAATGACGCCAGTGTTCCCGAGCGGGAACACTGGTTAGCATGCGGAGCATATATGTTGAACTGCGATAAATGTGGTTTCTAATTTGTGGCACGTGTGTGAGTGAACACAAGTGAACACGAGTTAACACGCACGCACGTATGCTGCGAAAGAGGTTGTTTATTAATGAGACGCTTTGGGTATTTTGAGCAAGATGGCTTTATGGTCCGTAAAGTGAAGGGTCAGGGGGTCTGGTTGCAGTGGTCGAAAGTCGAAATTTGCAAAAGACACGGTCGATGCAGGTCCCGCGAAGCGTGGTCGAACGATGTTTGCCGTCGTGCGTTGCTCGTTTCAGCGAGTGCCGCGACTCCATGTAGTCGACCACCCAATCGCTCCTTGATGACGTCGACGTTAAAATTGCCAACTATCACGAAGGGTCGTCTTTGCGGTCATTGTTTCAGGTATTCTTCTACGGCTTCGTCGACGTACTTCTCCACGGCGGCACGCGATAGTTTGGGCGCGAGGTACATCGTCATTACGTCGCCTCCGCAGAAGCTAGCGACGCAGTGCTCGCCGTTGGCGCGTTGTTGAGTGCCAGGCCGCAGTACCGAAGTGTCTTCGGAATTGCTTGTGGTTCCGCCAACACATTGGTTGATGCTATTTTATGAAACGTCAGTAAGTGTGTTTGCGGATTCGTTAGCATGCATTTTCACCAGCGAAATCGGACGTGGAGCGACCGCACAAACTAAGTGACGAAGGTCGGCGCGCCCCGACACTCGGTTACTCATAGCGAGCGCCAGCCCCGCCCTGCGCATGCGCGCGTTAGCATATAGCTTGCGCACGTAAAACTAAAGGTCGCGCGGCGTGCAGAGGGGAGAAGCGAGCGCAGCGCGCGCTGTGTTGAAAGCAGGAAGGGATGCACAGATGGCTGGCAGAGGAGGAGGGGAGGCTGCAGACGGCGACGGCGCATGACTAGCTCATAGTATAATATGCTCCGCATGTAAAATCCCACCACTGTGTGTCTGGTGTGTAATAGTGCGTTCTGGTAGTACACCAAAACAGACTGGTGTGTTGTAGTGTGTACACCAGCCTTGTGTGCTGTGTTACGATAGAAACATTGACTCGCTCTGGTGTGTCCTGGTGGGATGTGTTCTGGTGTTAAAGTTGATCCGGTGTGGTGTGTCCTGGTGGGAACGCCGAAACAGACTGCAGTGTTCTGGTGAAACACGTCTAGTGGAATGTTTTGTGGTGGGAAGACCACAGCAGTGTGGTGTATTCTGGTTGGATGTGTTCTCATGGACTCAATAAATGTACTTTTGTCTTTGGGCTTGGTCACAGAATTTTTTTAAGCCAGTGCATTTGAACTCTCACTCCTTAATATTTTCCTCAACCAGACTCACTTTACTAAAGCTCACTGAAATATTACTCAGCCTGTTGCTCCCAGACTCGTAGCACAACCATTTTCAGTAAGTTGAGTCATGAGTACATTAACCTAAAATTAGCTTTTCTAACTCTAATCATGGTGTCAATGCTTTTTAGTTTCCTTGGCATTTATTGTGAACACTCACCTTTAAGCCTGAAACCAGGAAACACTTATAAGAAAAGTTGCTTGCATTTTGAATTTTTTGTTGTCCTGGAGAGTACGCTAGGCCCTTGTCATACAAATACCAAAATTATCTTGGCCCATGCAGCTTATTGATGCACCACCACTTTATGGAAAGCATAGTGTCATGCTTCCTGCATTGCTATTTCAATGTATTGTGGCTTACCTGCATTGTTTCCCAAGCTTTGTTAAATTGTCTACATCCGTAAAACAACCCCTATAATAGAGTTTAATACATCGAGATAGAACAGCTCACTTTATTCACAAACTCTGTGTCTGTGTGCAAACAAAATTGCTCTTAAAGCACTTGCATGTCCATTCATCCTTCACTGTTTACATGCAACACCTACAAGTAACCTACAGCGATCTACTCAGTGCTTGTTACTATCTCCTTGTGACTTAGACATTTGCCACACTATTAACGTATGACTATAATACCACGATTTTGATATCAAAACCAAACGATTCCTTTAGGTATTGGTATTAGGAATTGTAATCACTGCACTCCAAACAAGTACAAATTTTTGGCACCTGAACTTTTTTAGAAGTAACATTACTAAAACCGTTGAAATTCGTATTGCTTCTTCAATGCTAATATTTAGAATAATTGGTGTCCTTCTTAGTCTATTTTGACCTCGTAGCTTTTATTTTGAGTTATCAGTAGCAATTCAGTAAGGACATTTTTATTGAAAGGCGACTGATATGCGATATTTCTATCAAAATAACGTCCTGTGAAAAAGAATGTGAACTAAGGCGAAAGACCCACTACCGTAACTTATGCCTATTATCAACAAGTATTTAGATGGAGTGTAAACTGACATGCACAGAAGCATGTGGGTGGGCACAAACATGAACATAAGCCGACAAAAGATTGATAGTAATAAATTTGAGTAGATAGGACCATAAGTAGACAGAAAAGTGGAGCTCATGCATGCTCGCTCATAAAATAAATTTTGTGCTAATGACTGACTTGAACTCACCCCCCAAATGCTTCTGAACTGGACTCTCCGAGTAAAACTTCCCAAATCGTAACCCGCCTAAACTCACTCCGACTCGCACTTGCTGCTTGATCTTAATATGAGTTAGTTGACTCAAGAGTAGGCTTGCTGACTTATGTATATTCCTCTCTGGTATGCCATATTCTTTTGCACAAACCACATCTTTATGTGGCGCAACACAGCTAGCCTGCGCCAGATGATTTCCAGATCAAAGAACACAAGGCAATCCTAATATTTACTGGGAACAAGAAGTATGTACACTTTGTGGAACTGATGACCGACTAAAGGCACAGAAACCAAAGTCATGCAGTAGTGTGTATACTTATTCAGTAATACATATTTATATAAAACACACAAACCATTTTATGGCAGTTCATATGTACAAGATACTACATAATGTCGTAATATACTTGCATAACAAATACTAATAGAAAAAAAATAATTCAAAAATTCAACGGGACACTGTGCAAATTAGGCACTTCAGTATGGGAGCACCTATATTATGGATTGTATTGTTTCGTATCCTTCAAATAAGATTAAATACAAAACTAGATTCAAAGCGGTAATTAATACCAAGCTCGTGTGTATGTCTGGTGCATGACAAACACATATCTATATACATGTGTGAGGGAAAGTTTGACATGGCATCCTAGGTCTAATGACAGCAATTTATAAGGTGTTCACCAGTGCAGCACACTCCACAAAGCAAAGAGCCACAAAATTATGTAAAAACGTATTAGTTTCTTCCTGTACGTAAAGATTTGACTTCCATGAGCTCAACGTCTTACTAACAGCAATGTTGACAGGCGATGCAGATTACAAATGGTTTTATGAATTTCATCCACTTATACGGGGCGTCCATGCTTGCCAAAACTTTAAAAGAAGCACAAATAATGATTTATAATTTGTGAAATCTGTATTCAAAATAATGGTGCAAAAATTACCAGTTGATTTTTTATCTTCAAATTCAAAGCAAAGCCTTGAAGGGCCCTAGATAGTGTACTAGTAAGTATCAGTGCACCTTGAAAAATTAGGTACACATTAGTATCAGTTCCTAGTTTACCCTGTAACCACGAAATGATACAAGCTTTTTATCACATCCTCGCCCAAGCTCAAGTTATTGACACAATTTTACGGTTGGCTCTGTTGGTGACATACAAAAAGCCATTTTGTTTGTTTTCTCTCTGAAATCATCAACAATGCTTATACTGGTGCACGGGGCCACCCGAACTATACTATCGGGTGAACATCACAATGTGAACCAAGTTAATAATCTCCACCTTTCTCATGCTTCGCAATGGCTGATAGTCATGTTCATAAAAAGGGTATTTGTCTGGCAGAGTTAAGTTAGCTTTAAAGTGGGTGTTTGTACTCCTTTCAATAGATGCAAAAATGTTTTTTTTTTCAAAATATTGCATATGCAGCTTCAGCAAGCCATCCACCAGTGATGATTGCAGTGTATTTGTTTAAAAAAAAGTCAACATTTAGCACAAAGCTTCTAATCTGCTTACAAAGAGATCAGAAGGCATTATTGCTGAATTTATTACTATAAAATCCCAGGTCAGCATCTTCATCAATAACTTGAGCATCTTCAGGAGCTCATTGACTACTTTTCAAATCACCGTGAACTTGGCTGACTGTTAAAAACAAAAGTTGTCTCATAGACTTGGTTCATCTTTGAGCCCAACAATGTCCTCAGCTAGCTCATTTGAACTTGCCTGCATAGACAAATAAAGAGAAGAAAAACAGCAGTAAGACAATATCAAACATTTGTCTATTAAAATGTTACAATATGAAGTGTAGGAACATAAGCGAATTTGTAGACAAACCAAAAAATGACATGAGAGTGACATGACAAAGTTAGCCATCACGAATAGAAACCGAAACACACAAAAACGGCTGCTTTCAAATGTTGTTGGTATGAAGGCAGCAGTACACATTGAAGCTGGCATGACACATTGCTCTAACAAGTTAGTCATGTTTGTATTTTTTCTTCTTCCTTGTGACAACCAGTAAAGCATGTTAATAAACGTACATACTATTCGAACTTTGTGCTACTGACTGCGTAGCGATTCTGGACAAGTAATATATTCTTGATTTCTGTAACTAAGCAATCTAGCAAGGGGAAAGCGCTATGAATCAGGTCAAGTAGTAGTCCATTTCTATGCATGCAACTTTTGCATTCAAAATAGCTCTCACGGTATTTGGACTTCTATTGCACTTACAGCAGGACAGCAGATGTGAAACTGAAAACGAGGATAGCAAATTGATGCGATCATAAAAAGATCACGAAAGCTGTAATACCAGACAAGTCATGAGAACATACCATCAAATGTTCTGACAAAAAAGAGTATTAGTCTTATCAACACAATTTACTCTATCACTGTTTTTTCAGACGCTAAGCATTTTGAATAACTAGCAACATTCAATGAAAAAGATAATACCACAGCATTCCTCATTTATTATCCTTTAAAACGATTTTTTATTAGGTTATCCTTTTTCCCATGGAACGTACACTGTAGCTCAAACTCAAACATTTCACGCCAGAAATTCTTCCTATCTAATCTTTCACTACTGAGCATTATTACTGGATTCACTTCAATAAACTAAGTTTCATTAAAAGCTCAATATATTCACTGAATAATTCCCACTACACTAGAATTCTCATTACTGCACTACTAGAACCACCCCTCACCCTCGCTTCTCGTGCTGGGCGCCCAGCTGATGCATGAATGTTAAAAACTTGACTGCATCGCCCCGTGGAGGAAAGTTCTCAGTTACGGCAAAAAAAAGCGGTTGCTTTACATGAGCGCGAGTGTAGCAGCCCCATGTGAAAATTGACATTGCTATATAACGATAGGTACTTCAAAATAGAAGTTACCTAAGGGACATCTAGGGTAGCACACGATCCTCTTTCTAGCTCCACACACTCCGCAGAGAAATTTTGATGACTCGCTACGCGCGAACTGTTGCAACTGGCCTCCACGGGCCCATCATTGCAACAGGTGAACTCTACTGACGCAACAAGAAATTGCACATGCGCACGCACGTGTAAACACACACACACACACACACACACACACACACACACACACACACACACTTACATACCAGCAGAAAAATGTCAGTATTTAGTAGTACGATAGTAAATGTGCTGTTGTTGCACTGCCTTATTGGCTTGCTGCGATAGCTCAGTCTGTTGGCGCGCTCCCTCCACGTGCGCCACTCTGCATGTCGCAAATTCGAATGCGAAGCTCAATATCTCTTGTTTTAGTTTTTAATTGTCAACTTGAGAGAAAATTAACCTGATTGCTTCAAAGAATTTGTTGTTTTTATTTTTAATCAATCAATCAGTTTATTATGTCATGAAATGATGTTACTGAGAGTAAAATATACAGACGAGGGTCCCAAAGTACACGACTGCAACGGGGCCCTTGGTGATGATTACAAATAATAAAAGCACAAGCAGCTGTTAGAATTGTAGAAACGAATATATACAAAGCAGAATAAAAACTAAAAGGCATGAAATCAAAGGAGCAAATAATACAGCATAAAACAACACAAAGAAGATGGATCAACTATTTAACAGGTACTCCTTTAATGAGTTTTTAATTGAAATTAAAGAAACTTTGCATTTTAGCGAAGTGGGCAAATTATTCTGTATGGTGATGGTACAGAAGAGAGAAGATGATTTACCATAGTTAGTACAAAGTTTAATGTAAAAACTTATTATTAGCCGCAAACCTGGTTGCGTTAGTATTAACTAACATCTTAAGATCAATGAAATTAGCAAAAAGTTGATTTCTTAATTGTTTATGCAGAAACATAATTAGATTAAACCTGAATAGACAGCTAACAGTTAAGGTGTTATTGCATTGAAGAAGGGGAGCGGCGCTTCTATCGCGAGAACAGTTAAAAATAGCGCGAATAGCTCTAATTTGTAGACGTTGTACGGATGAAAGATCACACTGGTAAGTATTCCCCCATGATGCGATGCCATAAGTGATATTGTAACAAATATTGTAACATTGCGTCCAGTGTTGTGGTAACTACCCGACCGTAAACTATGTGAAACGGGGTAATCTTGGTAGTCTCTTGTACGGCGGTGTTATAGACGAAGGTGACGTATGGTAAAATTTCGTCCCACTTTTTTTGTTCGACGTCCACATACATAAATATCATGTCAGCTGGAGTTCTGTTAAGGCGTTCAGTTAGGCCGTTGCTTTGAGGGTGATATGCGGTAGTTTTCCTGTGAACAGTGTGGGTCATGTTCAGCAGGCATTCCACGAGTTCTGTTGTGAAAGACGGTCCGCGATTGGTGATTACAAGAGGTGGAGCGCCATGCCGTAGCACTATGCTCTGTACAAACAATTTGGCGACCTCAGCTGCCGTTCCTCGATGCAAGGAGTCTGTTTCCGCGTATCTCGATAAATAATCAGTCGCTACAACGATCCACTTCTTGCCAAGTAAAGATGTCGGGAATGGTCGAAGGAGGTCCATTTCAACTTGTTGGAAGGGTGCTTTCGATGGGTCTATCAGGTGCAGAAGGCCCGCTGGCTTAACACTAGGCGCTTTCCGTCTTTGGCACTCGCGGCAAGTTCTGACATAGCGCTGTACTGAAGACAATAGCTTGGGCCAATAATAGTACTGACTGATTCGTACAAGCGTTCGAGTGACCCCCAAATGTCCAGACCTAGGCTCATCGTGGCACGCTTGTAATATTTCTTTCCGCATATTTGGGGGAACGACAAGCAGAAACCTTTCACGGTAGGGCTTAAAGTTTCTCTTGTACAGGACATTTGCTCGGAGGCAGAACGATGCGAGGCTTCGAGAAAATATACGAGGTACTTGTACGTCAGCTCCTTTCAGGTGTTTGATGAGCGGGAGCAATTCTTCGTCCGCATGTTGAATGTAAACAGTATGCTTTCGGTTAAGGAAGTAACTGTTTAAAAATTTGAGGGATGGACCTGTAATACCATATAATTCAAGTTTCTTGGATAAAATGAGATGAATAATGGTATCGAATGCCTTTGTGAAGTACAAAAAAACTGGCAGTACTACAAATCCTGCGTCTATGAAGTGTTTGATGTAGTTTGATAGGGAAAGAATAGCAAGGTTAGCAGAACTTCCAGCGTGAAAGCCAAATTGACAGGGCTTCAGCATATTAAATTTATTAGGGTACTTGTTTAGCCGAGTTATTATTCGTTTTTTGATGACTTTGCTCAGAGAAAAAAGAATACAGATGGTGCGATAGTTAGAAGTAGATTGCTTGTTACCTTTTTTAAAAATAGGAAGGACTTTAGCTATTTTTAGAGAAGTAGGGAAACTGCCATGCTTGAACGCAAGGTTTATAATTATAGAAAGTGGTTCAGAAATAATGTCTACTGCAAGTTTTAAGTATCGTGCTGAGATTTCATTAATACCGGGGCCGGTTTCTTTGAGACTTCTGATTGCTGTAGAAACATCATCAGGGCTCACGGGGAAAAGAAAAAACGAATGATTAAAACGTTGTAGATTACAGCAAGAACTGCTATGATTTTCACTAAAAATTGCGAAAAAATATTTACTTAAAGCATCAGCAACACTTTCAGGGTTATGATGTGTAACGCCTTTATTTATGACTTTCTGAAAAGGTGAACTATGTATTGATCGATTTAGAAAGTCGTTTAAGAGTTGCCATTGTCTGTTAAGTTGTTTTTTTTCACTAGATATTTGGTCATCATAATAACTTTTCTTGGCGTTTTTCAAGAGACACCAAAGAACATTCGGATATTTTTGATAGCGTGAAGCTAAAGCAGTGTTAAATGGTTGTCTTTTGACTTTTCTGTATAGGTTATCGTTTTTACACATACTTTTTAGCAGTCACTCAGATAACCATGGCTTCTTAGGATATTCGTACCTCTTTTTACTCTTGACTGTTTTAGTACATTCTTCTACGGCTTTAAGGAAAAGAGAAGAAAACTTGTTGAACGCCTGATCTACATTGCATAAGGACGTAAAACTGGACCAATCAGTTTTCATAATGGCATTGAAAAACAATTCCTGGTCAAGCATGGAAGTAACACGCGTGGGTGGATCAAATGGCTTCACGACGTTGAAAGCAAGAAATATGGGATAATGATCAGTGATGTTCACATCAATTACTCTTGCAGAGGGAGAGGGCGACAAATTACAGATGGCTTGATCAAGCAGTGAAGCAGCACCAGAAATAGGACATCTTGTAGGCGATGAAATGAGAGACTCAGAATCGTATCCACTGAAGCAGTCATTATACTCTGTGCATGCACAATTGTCCGTGTGAAGCAAGTTGATGGTGATGTTTTCAACTAAGACAACGCGCTTGCCTTCAGATGGTAAATGATGCAGAATGGTATCCAGGCGAGAAATGAAATTCCTCATATTCGAAGAAGGCGAACGGTAAATACACCCCAGAATAACGTTGTTATTATCGTTTAAAAACAATTATCTAATTCGATCCACACAGATTCGCAATGCGAGATGCCTAAGGAAAGATCATCTGGGCGGGTGTAGGACAGATCTGGGGCGATAAAATTTGCTCAGCCACCATCGCTGTCTGAACAACAGTGACAGTACTCAGCTTCGTACGATGACGCGCCGAACAGATTGACGTAATAAGTGCAGAGCCATGTTTCAGACATGCAAATGATGGAGATAGAATGCGCGAGTGAATCTATAAAGTTATAAAAATAAGACAATCAGGTGAAAGGCTGAAGTTGTTTCTAAAAGGCCCGACACTTACGTATTTATTGCTTTATCTGCTGATGCATCATTTGAATGAGGCACCCGCGTGTTCTTGCCAGCTTAATATATTCCTCGGAGAAATAGTATTGAGCCAATAAAAAACACATGATGGAAATCCTTAGCGCACTATTAAAAAATCTAACTAGGTTTGGTGTCGTTTGAAACCGAAACGGAATATATAAAATATGACAACATAAAAAATAATGATAGTGTTTTTTACGCTTTTTACTGCTATATTTATGGTTTAAAGTTCTGGTTCTTTCGATTGAAACAGCACAGTTGATAAGCTAAAAAGATTTATTGGTAATATTGTAACGATGTTGAAGGACTCGGGGCGTGATAAAACGTCTTTATTAAAGGGCGAACCTATGCCCACAACTCAGAAGATATATGGTCGTAGAACGCTACAGCAGAACAACAAAGATGTCTCTTTGTTCTACTTCTTCAAGAGGGGTCCCACGTGCGTGGCGCACATCAGCCGGGGCCAGCTGGGTTCTCGTGCTATCATCATCGTCTCTGCGCAACACTAGACTGCGCGCATGTATCTCCCTGTGCGCGCGGTGATGGGCGCGTTGTTTGAATGCAGGCAATATGTCGCGGCATAATCCCCCTCCTCATACGCATCGTCCTGATGCCTCAGGCAGTGAATAGATTCGTGGTAGGCGCCACTGGTTTTCTTAAGATCTTTCATAGTAAGGCTTTATCCGGAATACATGTACAACCTCTGTAGGGTTGTGGCGTTTTGAGCTCCCTTGTATAGTGGATCTGACTTGGTAAGTTACATCGCTTACACGATAGAGTACTTTGTAAGGCCCAAAGTAGCGGCTAAGAAGTTTTTCGGAAATTCCACGGTAACGCACTGGGGTCCATATGCATACTTTGTCACCTGGTTTAAAATGCGCTTCGGTACGACGCTTATTGTACCGATAGCATTCGATACGCTGTCGGCGGCGTTTTCTGTCTCTCGCCATCTGTCGTGCTTCCTCAGCTTTTTGCAGGAAGTCGTCTAGGCCAGGTGTATTGCTGCTTTCCTAGTTCAGTGGTAACATGGCATCCAGTGGAGTGGTGACTGTTCAGCCGAATACAAGTTCAAATGGTGTCACTCGCGTTGTTTCTTGAACGGCTGTACTATACGCGAACGTGATATAGGGCAGTATTTTATCCCACAGTTTATGTTCGACGTCGACATACATTGAAAGCATATCAAGCAGAGTTCTGTTCAGGCACTCCGTTAGGCCATTTGTTTGAGGATGGTGCGCTGTAGTTCTTCTCTGGTCTGTATGAGTCATTCGCATCAGACATTTCATTCATTAGATCTGCATTAAAAGCTGGGCCACAATCTGTAATTACGACCTTGGGTGCACCATATCTGAGGACTATGTTGTTGATGAAGAATTTGGCAATCTCAAGAGCTGTTGCACTGTACAGCGAGTCAGTCTCAGCTTAACGAGTGAGATAGTTCATGGCTACGACTATCCCCTTCTTGCGTGCAGTTGATGTCGGAAACGGGCCTAGGAGACCCATACCGGCTTGTTGGAATGAGGCATGTTGCGGTTTCATTGGCTGGAGGAGGCCTGCAGGTTTCCCGGATGGAGTTTTGCGTCTTTGACACTCACGGCAAGTTTTCACATAGCGCTGAACTGTGATAACAGTTTTTGCCAGTAGTACTTCAGATGAATTCTGGTGAATGTACGGCTGACACCCAAGTGTCCAGATGTTGACACATCATGACATGCGTACAGAATCTCGTTTCGTAAAGGTGCAGGTACAACGAGTAAAAACTTGTCACCATGAGGCTTGAAGTTCCCCTTGTAAAGGACCCCTTCTCGAAGACAGAACGAAGGGAGCCCTCTGGATAAAGTGCGCGGGTCTTTAACGCTGAGTCCTTGGAGACGCTGTATAAGCGGCATTAAATCGGGGTCCTTTGTTGTCGTTGAGCGATTTCTGATGCCTGGACAATGCCTAGAAACAGTAAGTTTTCTTCCTCCGGCTCACTTGTCTCCACTGATGTGCGTGACAAGCAGTCAGCATCGCTGTGCTTTTTCCCAGATTTGTATACCATAGTAATATCGCACTCTTGTAGCCTAAGGCTCCATCAAGCTAGTCGGCCAGAGGGATCCTAACGGTTCGTCAGCCAACACAGGCAATGGTGGTCACTGACTGCTCGGAATGGTCTACCGTGTAGGTACGGCAGAAATTTACTTATGGCCCAGATGACCGCGAGACTCTCTTTTTCAGTTGCAGAGTAATTTGTCTCAGCTTTTGAAAGCTTGCGGCTGGCATACGCAAGCACTTTTTCTTGGCCGTTTTGCCGCTGGACTAGATTGACTCCCAGGCCGACGTTACTTGCATCAGGGTGAACTTCAGTTTCGGCAGTCTCACCGAAGTGGGCGAAAATCGGAGAGGCTTGCAAGCGTGTTCTTAACTCATCAAACGCTTCCTGTTGTGCACTTTCCCACCTAAAGGGCACCTCGTCTTTTGTTATATTAGTAAGTGTTTCAGAAATGTTAAAAAAATTTTCCACAAATCACCGATAGTACGCGCATAAACCCAGGAAGCGACGTACTGACTTCTTGTTTTTCGGTGTCGGGAACTTCGCGATGGGAGCTGTCTTTTAGGGATCTGGCCGAACGCCTTCGGAGCTGACGAGGTGTCCGAGGAATGGAAGCTCTTCAAAACCGAAGTGGCATTTTTCTGGCTTGATGGTCAAGTCTGCTGAATCAATGGCTTCTAATACTGTGCGGAGTCGCTCTAGGTGTTAGTCGAATGTAGCGGAAAATACGACAACGTCATCCAAATACACCATGCAGCACTACCATTTCAGTCCCGCGAGGACAGCGTCCATCATTCTCTGAAACGTCGCTGGCGCTGTGCACAGGCCGAATGGAAGCGCTTTAAATTCGTAGAGGCCGTCTGGGGTTATGAATGCCGTCTTTTCACGGTCGTGCTCATGCACCTCAATTAGCCAATATCCGCTCTTGAGTTCAAGGGAGGAGAAGTAGTTCGCACTTCGTAGTGGATCGAGTGTATCATCGATACGCGGCAGAGGGCATACATCCCGTTTCGCTACGCTGTTCAGTATCCGATAGTCGACGCAGAATCGAAGGCTGTCAGCTTTCTTTTTAACAAGCACTACGGGAGCCGCCCATGGACGGCTGAAAGGCTGCATCACGTCATCTGAAAGCATCTCCTCCACTTGCTTCTTGATGACGTCTCTTTTCTTTTGCGATACTCGATATGGGTGTTGGTAATTCGGTCTCGTGGCGTCTTCTGTTATAATCCTGTAATTTGCAATATTCATGCGTCGCACCTTAGAGGACGTTAAACAGCAGTCTGAAAATTCTTTTATAAGGGAGAACAATCGTCTCTTTATATATTCTGGGATACTATGGTTGACGTTAACTGATGCGTCAACGTTGCAGGTCTCTTGTGGAGTGGTTGGCGTTGTCGCTAAACTTCACAGTTCAGTCGCCATGCAGAACTCATGGAAATAGGCGATAGCCATACCTTGCGCGATGTGCGGACATTCATTCCCAAAATTCGTAAGGAGGACAACTGAGCAGCCAATCGTGAAGTGAACAATACCCCTCGCCACGCACATTCCTTTGTTTAAAAAGAGACCTACGTTTCCATCCGCTAATCCTTCGAGGTCACAAAATGCCTTATTTTCAACAAGCACAATTACTCTACAGCGTGGTGGCACTGAGACATCATCATCAACAACGCGCAGAGCAGTAAGACGTCGCTTTTCCGATCCCTCCACCGACTTAGCTTGTTCAGTCGAAAACGTTACACTGGATTCGAGCAGATTAATTATGGCTCCATTGGCTTGCAGAAAATCCATTCCTAGTATAAGCTCCCTTGAACAGTTCGGCAGTATGATGAAGTTAGCAACGTAAGTAAAGCCCCTTATTTCGAGCCTTGAGGTGCATCTGCCAAGTGGCGTAATAGTGTGGCCACCTGCCGTGCGTATCTGTGCCCCACTCCATTTCGTCACAACCTTTTTCAGTTCCTTTGCCCGTTTGTGACTCATTACCGAATAATCAGCGCCGTCGTCAACTAAAGCATTTAGCTCGTATCCGTCTAATTTCAACAGCAAATCTGAAGTTATCTTCGCACTGCTGCGCTTATCCTCTGTAAACATAGCATCGTCAACGTGAAACCGTGATGTACTTATCAGCGGCCTCACCTCCACAAGTTCCTTGCTTCAGTTTTCCGGGTGTGGGCTTGTAGAATACTGCTCAGACCGTGCGGAAGAAGCACGTTGGCTAGGTGATCGGTAACTTCTGGGCGACGGCGATATTGGCTGATGTTGGCGTGGAGTGAGTGGGCTCTGGCGCGTGGACAAGTACTCTTCGATCTCCGTTGGCTGTTCACCGTTTTGAGGGCATGGTGCATACAACGGAAAGCCCCTTCATCCTGCCTGTTGGTGAGGGCAGAACCAATACAGGTGACCTGCTTCCCCGCAATGGAAACAGAAAGGCCTGCGCTCATGGTCATGCCAGATGTCACTTTTCCGGGGCCTTTGATCCACGTTGAAAGCTACACCACGGGCCCGTGGCAGGTAGGCAGCCATCGGTTCCAGTGGTAGAGGTGCGCTGCGTACCGTCTGTGGGCAAGGAGAGGCCATCGCAACTGCTGCATTGGTGTGCGCCGGGGTTGTCTGAGTATTTCAGAGTACGTTGGGATGCGTTGGATCGGCTGTGGCGCGCTCCGGCTCACGTAATATCTGCCACAGTTCATCTCGTACTACGTCGACGACAATGTTGCTGTAGTGTGAGGTGCTTGCAACTTGCTAAGCTATTCCCTAATAACCGACCTGATATGTTCTCGCAGGGCGTCCATGTCACTTCGCTGGCCTCCAGAGAAGACATTGGCAGGTGCGTAGTTTATGTCTCGATTGTACTGTCGAGCCCACTGTTCTAGCGTTTTCTCGATGGTTGTCGCTTCCGTGTGAATTTCCGCAACTGTTCGTGGAGGGTTGCGGACGAGAACAGTGAATAGCTCTTGCTTCACCTCACGCATGAGGTGGCTTAGCTTCTTATCTTCAGTCATATGGGAATCTGCGCACTTGAACAGGCAGATCATGTCCTCGATATACATTGCGACTCTTTCGTTGGTGAGTTGGTTTCTGGATTCGAGTGCAGCCTGCGCTTTTTCTTTGTGATCCGTGCTGGCATAACTGGCCAGACCTTGCCGTCGAAGTTTATCCCAGGTCGTAAAGGAGGTTTCATGGTTCTCATACCACGTCTTTGCGAAGTCCTGCAAAGCAAAGTATACGCGGGAGAGCTTCTATCTCTGGTCCCAACCGTTCAAACTTGTCACTCTCTCAAAGAGGTTCAGCTAATCTTCTACCTATTCATACGAGTCGCCATGAAATACAGGTGGCTGGTGAGGCTGATTTATCACCACTTGGGCCGGTGTTACATGACTTGTCATGGTGGTGGCATTCATTGACTCAGTATTCTTGGCGTGAAGAGGAGTGGACTGAATTCTGGTGAATCACCTCGAAGACGGCGACTGGTCTTCTGATGCACAGGTGTCAGCTCCCCGGGATCATCTCGCTGGTGGTCGGGGCTACGCTGTCTTGCATTCGTAGGGCTTTGATTCATTACCTAGCACCTCCACCAGAAATGTCACGATGTTGAAGGACACGGGGTGTAATAAAATGTATTTACTAAAGGGCGCACATGTGCCCACAAATCAAAGGGACTATGGTCATAGAACGTTACAGCAGAACACCAGAGATCTCTCTTTCTCCTACTTCTTCAAGAGGAGTCCCAAGCGCGTGGCGCACATCAGCCGGGGCCAGCTGGGTTCTCGTGCTAGCATCATCGTCTCTGCGCAACACCAGACGGCAGGCATGTACGTACGAGTGCACGCGGTGATGGGCGCACTGTTTGAATGCAGGCAATATGTCGCGGCAGTATACCTTTTCTTAGCAGTAAAAAATTCTCTTTTTTGGCACTGTTAGAAACACTGGCGTTTTTTTTGATGGCTTCAACAAAAATTCTTGTGTGCGTGAACGATCGCTCGCATGTCAACTGCTGCTGAGACGCAATTCTTTTACATAATATACCAGTTTGACAATATCAATAAGCTTAAGTGCGAAGAGCGTGTGGTTGTAGTAGCCACCTTAGTGCAGCGATGATTGAGCCGCAAGGAAGTTGACGACTTCACCCCTGGGGACGCAAACAGTGCTCAGAGAGAACACCGATGAGAAGACCAAAGGCTGCCGCTACGACACCGTACTTCTGCATACAACAGGTGAAGTGAAATTCATTATTCCTCATTACATTGTCCGCGTTTTGTGTGCGTATGTTGCATGTCTTTTCACCAGCCTCGTCCAAGAAGAGGATACCCTCCCCCATACTTGCGATTTGCTCAACCACGTAGTGTTAAACCAACAAGGTCATGTTCCAGAGTGCTTGCTGACCACTAGCTATATGTAACCTGCATATATAATACCGTATGTAAAAAAAGCTTGCAGGTGCAGCTTTGTGAGCGTGATGTGAAGGGAGCAAGCAAGAGGTTGTCTCAAAACTGATGCCCATCATCAACGCGAAGCTTTGCGTGTGCTGTTCTAAAACTGCATATACAACAGTATGTGCTCACGCCGAGCTGCCGTCGAGGCGAAACAGGCATGCCAGTGAATGCTATGCGTTGCGCAGTGAGCAAATCCATGGTTGCAAGGAATATCCTAATCAGAGTGATCCTATGATAATATTCAGGTGACTTGTCGAATACCGCAGTGTTTGGTCACGTATTCTGTGCGAAATGGAGTGAACCCGACAGGTACGAGCAACTGATTATTATCATTGAATTATTTTTAAGTACTGCAGCCCAATGCAGGGCGATTTCAAGTGTTGGGTGCATAAATACAATAAGAAACAATAACGATAACATCACAATATCTATAACAGAACAAATATTGTTACATCCTAAACATAACTGGGTACGAAATGAAAAAAAAATTTACCATATAGGTCATTCTCATAAACAATAATGCTAAAAAGCTAT
The DNA here is from genome assembly GCF_043290135.1 of Rhipicephalus microplus. NCBI lineage: Eukaryota > Metazoa > Arthropoda > Arachnida > Ixodida > Ixodidae > Rhipicephalus > Rhipicephalus microplus. The sequence goes on along the minus strand of NC_134701.1, from coordinate 54,624,141 downwards.
GTACACATATTAGTACATGGAAAAATGGCCTTAAGATAGTGTCTACGTCTAGATGGAAAATAACTAACATACGCGATGTGATCATCATTCGATAACTGGCATATGTTATTCAATGCGGTGCACCACAGTGCTCTTGCTTCAGGAAAAGCTCAAAACAAGTGAGTGACCAGCTTTTATGTTTTTTTATTACCACTCATACACTATGTTGCTCCGTGTGAATATGAATATTTCTTCAGGTGTTTGTTCCTTAGAAGGTATTGTCTGCTAGTGAAGTGTTTGCAGCTCAAATGTGCAAGCTCCCCTGTCGGTCGACACCACCCCTGTTTTTATGCTCCTTCTCTCACTGATCTTTGACGCCTCATCTTTATATGCTATCATCATTACCTAAAATTTCCAAACAATATGATCAGCACATGCAAATCAAGAAAAAAAAGATATCAGGACTCTAACCGTCAATGCCATGCCACTTTGAGGCTATAAAAATACAATGCTTAGCCAGACCGTAAAGCGCGCCCATTTGACCATGCATATTTTTCAGATTTTTGTAGGGGTAGCCACATTGGCTATATTATCACCGTTTTTTTGCTGCATTGAGTGGTTGCACCAATCACCGCGTCATCTGGCATGCGACAGAGGAAAAGCAAACTCCTATGCAACTGCATTTACAATTGAAAGTCAACGATGTGTGTGCGTGTTCAACTCTAATGTGCTGTTCAGACTTAACAGAGGGGCTAATATCACATCGTAAAAGAGGAAGCGAGCTAAGGACACAGAAGGAGGATGAGCCACATGCCTCGAAAGCATAGCCCTGCAGATATCCACTCTGAAAACAGCAGATTTAAAAACATACGCAGCAGCTCTGTGAATGCAGCCTGCCACCATTTCTTAAGGGAGGCTGTGTTCGCGAAGCTAGTGCAGACGCTAACTGAATTTCTCCATAAAGAATAACTCTACCTCTCGCTACACACACCCAGGATAAACTGAAATATGTCACAGTCATTTTTAAGTGCCATTCCATGCCAAATTAAGCAGACCATCACAAAGATGAAGCACGACTGATAGTTGGGCTAGTGTGTGATACATTATTACATTATCGCCAGTACCACCACACACACTCACGGGACGAAGAGAAAAGACAAAAACAAGCCTTTGTTCAATGAAACAACAATGCTCTTGAAACATAGCAGTCAGATCACAAGAGAACTAGTGGAAGCATTCCATATCAAAAAAGAAGGGAGTCCTAGTCAGTCAGACATCAATACCTTTACATGAAAAAGAAGAAATCTTAATCAGTAGCATGTTTGCTTCAATAGAATATGCCGCGTCTGCGCCGTTACCTATAGCGCAAAATTGTTCATGACGTCAACACGATCTCTCGCTGGCCGTCTGCGCATGTTCTGTGCTTTTTTATCATATGTGTTCAGATAACTGGTATAGTTCAATGAATTCTTCACTTACGAGTCAGCGCTTGTTTGTGTCTATTCTCTTCATTACGTGAGTTTGTGTGCTGGTGCTGCCCATATTGCATCACGAATAAGGCTGAAACCATTTTCACATCTTTCTTGAAGTTCGAAATTTGTCCTCCTTGCCTGCAAGGCTGCGTTATCGCTCATTGACACTGGCTCACTTGGTGAAAGCTATCGCTATAGGTGAGGCCTTTTTTTGCCGAGTATTGACTATAGTGCGACTTTATTTATTAGGTGGATGTGACATTACAGGTATTCTAGAGGTTTGCGCTACTCATCTCATATGTGTAAGTTCTCCAGGAAACGTTGCACATTTCGTTTTCAAGTGCACGAAGATAAACTAAGTTTAGTGTGGATAAGCACAGAATTTTCAGGCCTGTTTTACAGCTCTTGAGTTCATTTTTTACTGTTCTCTCAAGGATAAATCAGTGCGGTTCTACTAGATGTAATCGTCACCATCATCAGCCTGACTACGTCCACTGCAGGACAAAGGCCTCTCCCATGTTCCGTCAGTTACCCCGGTGCTGTGCTTGCTGCTGCCAATTTATACCCGCAAACCTCTTAATCTCATCAGCCCACCTAACCTTCTCTCTCCCCCTAAATCGCTTAATTTGTCGGGGAATCCAATGAGTTACCCTAATGACCAGCGATTATCCTGTCTACGCACTACATGTCAGGCCAGTGTCAATTTCCTCTTCGTGATTTCAACTTTGATATCCTTAACCCCCGTTTGTTCCCTAATCTACTCTGCTCTCTTTTTGTCTCTCAAGTTTACACTAACCATTTTTTTCTTTCCATTGCTCACTGCGTCATCCTCAATTTAAGCTAAACCCTCATTGTAAGTTTCCAGGTTTCTGCTTCGTAGCTAAGTACCGGCACGATACAGCTGTTTTATTTCTTCCTCTTGAGGGATAGTGGCAATCTACTTGTCATATTTGAGAGTGCTTGCCAAATGCGCTCCACCCCATTTTTATTCTTCTAGTGAATTCAATCTCGTGGTTTTGCTCCGCGGTTATTACCTGTCCTAAGTAGAAAGTCTTTTACAACTTGAAGTTCACTATTACCTAACTAGAAGTGCTGCTTTCTTTCGAGGTTGTTGTACATTACTTTCGTCTTCTGCAGATTATATTTAAGACTTACCTTACTGCTCTCCTTGTCTCACTCCGTAATCATGAGTTGCGATTCGTCCCCTGAGTTACTCAGCAATGCAATGTCATCGGCGAAGCGCCGGTAACTAAGGTATTCTCCATTAACCTATATCCCTAACTGTTCCCAATCTAGGCTTCTGAAAACCTCCTTTAAGCACGCGGTAACTAGCATAGCGGAAAACGAGAAAACCGCAAGTGGATGTGGAGGAGCCCTAATGGCAAAAATAAGAACGAAATATACTTTACAATGTTTGCACACCCAGACATCGTGCAAGATGTGGAAGTGGTTGGCAAGGTGCGATGCAGTGATCATAGAATGGTACTGTCTTGAATTTGCCTAGACTTGAAGAAGGAACGACAGAAACAGATACACTAAACGCCAGTCAATGAGCTAGCACTGAGAGGGAACATACAGGAATTCAGTCTCGCTTCAAAACAGGTACTCGGCTCTTAGGCAGGAAACCAACCTTAGCGTAGATACAATGAATAATAATCTGATGTGAATCGTTACGGAGTGTACAAAGGAAGTTGGAGGAAGGGTAGTTAGACAGGACACTGGGAAGCTTTCCCAGGGAATGATTGATTGATTTGTGGGGTTTAACGTCCTAAAACCACTATTTGATTATGAGAGACGCCGTAGAGGAGGGCTCCGGAAATTTTGACCACCTGAGGTTGTTTAACGTGCACCCAAATCTGAGTACACGGTCCTACAACATTTCCGCCTCCATTGGAAATGCAGCCGCTGCAACCGCCGGGAATCGAACCCGCGACCAGCGGGTCAGCAGCCGAGTACCTTAGCCATTAGACCACCGCGGCGGGGCAGCTTTCCCAGGAAACGAAGAATCCTATTAGGAAGCGTCAAATGATGAACGTCTCAAGTACAACAGACAAAATAGAACTGGCAGAGCTTTCGAAGTTGATTAATAAGCTTATGGTATGCGATGTAAGAAGGTATAGCATGAACAGAAGTATACATGCTCTGAAAAAAGGGGGAAGCGTCAAAGCAGTGAAGAGGAAACTTGGGATAGGCAAAAATCGGGTGTATGCCTTAAGGGACAAAGAAGGCAAAATAACTACCAATACGGATAAGGTAGTTAAAATAGCGGAGGAGTTTTACAGAGATCTGTACAGTAGCCGGGACAACCACGACCTCAATACAATAAAAACTAGCAGTATCCCAGATGACACCCCATCAGTAAGAATAGAAGAAGTCCGAAAAGTTTTGGAGAGCATGCAAAGAGGCAAAGCTGCTGGTGAGGATTAGGAAACATCACATCTGCTGAAAGATGGAGGACAGATTGTGCTAGAAAAACTAGCCACCTTGTTTACGAGGTGTCTCCTGACAGGAAGAGTACCAGAGTCTTGGAGGAATGCTAACATCATCTTAATACATAAGAAAGGAGATGACAAAGACTCTAAGAATTACAGGCCGATCAGCTCGCTCTCTGTAGTATACAAGCTATTTACAAAGGTTGTTGCTAACAGAGTAAAGAAAACATTAGAATTCAATCAACCAAAGGAACAAGCAGGATTTAGAACAGGCTACTCAACAATTGACCACATTCATACTATCAATCAGGTAATAGAGAAATGCTCAGAGTATAACCAACCACTATACATAGCCTTCATAGATTACGAGAAGGCGTTTGATTCAGCAGAAATATCAGCCGTCATGCAGACACTGCAGAATCAGGGCGTCGACGAAAAATCTATGAACATTCTGGAAGAAATCTACAGGGAATCAGCTGCTACCATAGTGCTTCTTAAAGGAAGCAACAGAATACCAATCAAGATGGGTGTAAGGCAGCGGGACACAATCGCCCCCAATGTGTTTCAGTTCGAAGTGTAAATCAGAGTTTATGAAACTCAGCACATCGTTTTAGTCATCGGGATGAAGTGATCAGTGCTGGTTTGCTGTTTTAATATGAAATAATTTTCTGTTTGTGTGTGAGCAGTTTCACCTAGCTAATGGTGTGATGCTCTCAAGGGCCGCCTAGAGTCGGCTGATGAGAGTTCCAAGAACTTCCATTTGGTCAAGTGGTCTACTATCACGACGAGGTAGACAAAGGCCAGTACGGCACGCTTCACGGAAACTCTCGGAATTGATTTGCAGCAAAAGGCGGCCAGAAGTCTGCACAGCAGTTATTGCCTCCACAAGAAGCATAGAGAGGTTAATGCGGAAGCTTGCTCATTTCCGTGGAGTGTATGTTTTGTCATGCATGCGTTTTATAGGCTATTTCCAGCTACAGAGCCCTATTTTATAGGCTATTTGGCAGCTACAGTGCCCTATTTATGAGCACAGGTGCAAGTTATATTTCCAGCCACAGAATTTCCAGCCATCGGCACACTTAGCGTGAATGCTTCGATGCAGCTCCTTAACTTGCTTTGACTGGTGCCAGTGCTGCCAATTGTTAGGCTCTGCATGTTTGCTGCACCTTGTTGTATAGATGGAGTGGGGGTTGTTTTGCATAGCAGTTTTTTTTCATGTCTGCCTGACCGCTCTGCCTGACTCACTTGCAAGTCCAATTTTGCCATGTTTCGCTCGTGGATATGTCCCACGCACCCACATCAAACTCGTTGCCATATGCTTGTCTCTACAATGAACCAATGTGTGTGACAGCTAACACACCATTCGTTTGGGAATTTGAAGTTGCTGCTTGAACAAATTAAATATTGGTATAGAAAATCTACTGCTTGCTCACTACATTTCCGATTTATTTATTGTGGTGTATTTACAAGCGCTATGAGTGTGCGTTTCTTTATCTTTTTCAATACTTTACTTTTTTAGCAGTAGCTGCAATTTATAACTAGAAACGTGCTTGAGCTGTCACACACAATGACTCATTTCTGAGATAAGCGTTGGCAAGAAATTTTATGGGCTTGCGTAAAAATATCCAGAAGCAAAATGTGGAAAAAACCGAACTCCCAAGTGTGTTTTCGACCCGCCCGTTAGGCAGATGTGAACTGGAAATTTACTGAAGAAATCGACCGGCGCTTCAACTATTATTTGATGCAGTAAATAAACTTTGTCCAACACTTGGCAGTGTTAGCTTCAGCCGAAACTGGTCCCATGTGGTGGAGTAAAGCTGCTGCTGTACAGCCGTCAGCACCGTTAACTTCACCGCTCCGACGCGCGGCCTCGGTTCGCTTGGACTGAGTTCAGCGTCACCAAGCTTTGAAAATGGAATGCTTGCTGCAGTTATGGATAGATGTAGTGCGCGTAGGTTTCACTAGTAAATTTCTGGTTCCAGAATGCCTGACCGGCGGGCCAAATGCATTCACTTCGCCTCACTCACCTCCCGTTTTCGCCACGTTTCACTCGTGGCTACGTTATCAAGTGCACTCATGGCATTCGTTCTCTCATTATTTTCTCGAGAAAGAACCATTTTGTGTTATAGCTTACGCACCTTTCATGTTTCAATTGAGAGCTGCTGGTCAAACGGAATCACAGGAAAAAAAAGCAGACCAAACGCACGCTCAGGTCGTTTGTAAATGTTGCACAACAAATCTGAAATGCAGTAGCATTCTTCGTACTTCAATTCAGTAATTTTCAGACAGCATGAATCAAACTGCTATCGCAATTTAGAGCGTGCCTTCTGCTCGGTTTGAGCTGCACAGAAAATGTGGTCTTGGGCCACAACATCTGAGTGGGCAACAATACCTGGGCTTTAGCGTGCCTACTACAATTTTAATATAAGATGGCAGTTTAAGCTTTTATACGATAACTACACACAAAAATTGCTTTGTTTGTTTGTATTCATGCGCCTTTCTTGCTGAAAAGACGCGCAAGCATTGCACTCCATGCATCTTCCGTGCAGCATGAACCGAACATGAACCGAACAGCATGCCGACGACCAGCTCTAGCATTTAAACAAGGTCGCCATCATCAACGATTAGACCCTAGAACGTAAGCTACGCTATGTGTACTGCTTTCTCGAGGACTCCGCGAAAACCTGTTAACCACAGAGCAACGCTTACGTCATGAAACGGGTTCCGGCAGTTCCGAAACGACAGGAAATAGACAGTGGAGAAGGCTATAGAGGCAAAGGTCCAAGGCCCTAACGAAGAGGTGATGACCTACATAGAGGACATGGATCGGCTTTTCAGACGTGCGGAGCCCCCTATGACAAAATCGAATAAAGTTCGCCACTTAATGCGTGGTGTTAAAGGAAAGATTTTTGCCGTCCAAATCGTAAACTCACATGTGACTCTTGCGGGGTTTCATGAGGAAGCCACTGCCAAGGAGAAGGGGCCCTTCAACAGCTTGCCAGGCAGTATAACTATGGTGTACATCCAAATGAGGTCCCCTCTGTCACTATCGGTAATGAAATCAGCGCGTTGCAAGAGCAGAGCTCTCATCAAGGAGGAGCTACAAAAGATGCAGGTGGCTGCTTCACTTGTAGAGTCTCTCTGTTGCGCAGAAGGTATGCGCCGAGGTACGGCAAGCCGTTCACACTCCCCAACACTGCGAGGCCCCACAAAAGCGGCATGGCGGTGAAATGAGCGGCACGAAAGCAGTATGACGACCTCCATCGTGCAGTTCACCCAGTGTGTTTTACCTCAATGAGCGACGCGCCCCGCAAATGGACGTAGGCTTCCGTCCTCACAGCCCTCCGTTGCTCGCCGAAGCACGGCCGAGGAAGACTGATATCTGGTGTACAGCCGACCAAAAGCCCCTTGATTCCAATGCGGGGAAGCCTTAGACGTCTACGGAACATGTCCGAACTGCTGTGTGTCCCGCCACCTCCATGTCCAACCGCCCCTGTAGATTTTCGCCTAATGACCCTCGTCCTCGACCTGGCGAGCAACCACTGAAAATAGACAGTTTCATATTCAATCTTCTCAACATCGAACATCGGTCACACGAGCCCTGCTCGCCATCGCCTGCTCGCTACAGGTCACCAAACCCAGTCTATTCACGCGGCGCTTCAAGACACCACTTACGCAGTCCTGCAGTTCGGGAAAACTGAGTTCAGCGACCTCCGGAAGTGAGGCCACTGACGCTGATTCTACAGAAGACCCTCCACTACGACGACAGCGACGGCATCAAAAAGATGTTCAGATTCAGTCAAACGTGGTACGAAGAGGGTGACATCAACCATTGTGGTAACAATGGATGGCGAAGAATTATTGGCACTAATCGACACTGGAGTCGGCACTTTCATTATGAGTATGTGTCTTGCATGCAGGCTGAAGAAGGTTTCCACCCAGTGGGCTGGGTCCCAGATACGTACTGCAGGATGCCATCTCCTCAGTCCGGTGGAATGATGCACAGCGCTAGTCAGTATTCATGGATTGACCTATCTCGGTGATTTGGCAATACTGCCTAGTCGTTTGAGAGTCCTTGTTCGCGAACTGGAGTTTCTGCATAATGACAGAGCTACGATTAACTTGCAAGAGTCGCAGGTGACGTTTTCTACGGCACACGCTTTAGGGCGCAATCCTTATGACAGTTACGTTAGTGCTTTGAGGATTGTCGACGATGACGTCACGTTACCACCGAAGAGAAGCTTTTAGACCTTGGTAACCTGCAACGTTTTGAATGAATTCAATAACTACGAAGGTATTTCAGAGTCAAATGTCCCGCTGCTGCTCAAACTAAACATCTGCATAGCCCAAAGCCTTGTTCGGTCAAAGAATGATTGATATGTGGGGTTTAACGTCCCAAAACCACCATATGAATATGAGAGACGCCGTAGTGGAGGGCTCCGGAAATTTCGACCACCTGGGGTTCTTTAACGTGCACCCAAATCTGAGCACACGGGCCTACAACATTTCCGCCTCCATCGGAAATGCAGCCGCCGCAGCCGGGATTCGAACCCGCGACCTGCGGGTCAGTAGCCGAGTACCTTAGCCACTAGACCACCGCGGCGGGGCGTTCGGTCAAAGAATAAACGCTCTTGAGTTCTGCTGACCAACTTCAGCAATGAGTGTAAGCACGTTTTTAGAGGGAGCACTGTAGATTTCCTCAGCGAAATTGCTGACTTTTCCGAATTCGGCCCATCGAATACGGCATCACCTGATGCAAAAACTTGTGCTCATCTGGGAAGCCGCATTCACGTTATTACAGAATCGCCAGATTCACGAAAAGAGCGGCTGCTAAACCTTGTCACGGAATTCTCAGACCGCTTCTCTACAGCATCGAGAGTTCAACGTACAACCATTACGAAACATAGCATTTTCACCGAGGAGTCGGCGCGACCCCTTCTCCAACATCCATACCGTGTGTCCCCGAAGGAAAGAGAGGTGATTAAGAGCCAAGTTCTAGAAATGCTGAATGGCGACGTAATTCAACCCTCGACAAGACCGTGTGGGTCACCTGTTGTCCAAGTAAAGAAAAAAGACAACACACTACGCTCCTGCGTCGACTATCGACCGCTTAACAAAGTCACAAAACGCGACGTTGTTCTCCTGCCACAGATTGATAACGCCTAAGATCGTTTAAGCCATGCCCAGTACTTCACATCATTAGATATCACATCAGGATATTGGCAAATTGAAACTGACGCGGGCGACCGTGAGAAAACCACGTTCTAGCCTGCCGACGGCAGTCTAGAACGTGGTTTTCTCACGGTCGCCCGCGTCACGGTCGCCCGCGTGGTCTAGAACGTGGTTAGAAAACCACGTTCTAGAATGCTGCTCGATACGCTTTCTAGCACGTTTATTTTTTTATTTCTGTGGCGTCAAGAACGCTTCAGTTTTTGTGGAGCGCAGATTGAGCAGCCGTGAATATGTTTAAATTTCGGGCTCATACTTACATCAGTTTGACATTCATGATGTGTTTCTTTGTTGTGATGTTTAGAAGACTAGAGGTGTCTTGTGAAAAGTGACAATAAGCGTTTTACATGGACGCGCAGTTTTCGAGAAATAAATGAGCCCCAGTTCGCAATCACCCTTTTTAATGTTAGAGCAGAGCACAGTGGTCACTTGTTGTCGCCACGCTAGAAACGCAACTCTAGCATATCTTGCACACTCTATTGCTTGACCCAAACTTAGTTAACAAAGTGCGTGCGAATGTACATAAAATCACTATCGACGTACACCGAGATGAGTCCTAGCGAATTTGACTTTCACCCTTCTGTTGTACCACTATAATTTCCACCGAAGGCTAATCCTATAAGTGTTTTTGGCGCTTCTGGGTTTCAGAATACACAATTTTGACGAGCAAAAATGGCAATACAGCACAGCTGTGGCATCATTTGACCTACATAAAGCCCCTTTAAATGTGTATAATGTCCACGCAAGAAGCGACAAACATCGATATGACGCACTCGCAGCACTTCCACCAGAAGTGCTGCGAGTGCTGTTCTTCTGCGTCCATCGAGAATGGCATTTCCGATCACAAATCGATTACCTTAACCTGCCCTATTTCATGCGCGAAGAAATACAAAAAGCCACTACCTACTTACTTTAAAGATTACGCACGTGCAAATGACCCTGCTGTGCTACGTTTCCTGGAAACACAATTTCATGAATTCATTGAGCTTACAGACGTAAAAGAACTTTGGGCGCATTTTAAAAGCACTGTTAAATATTGCGAAGACACATTCATTCCGAATAAAAAGAAACGCATCAACCGAGAATACCCTTGGATAACGCGTGAGATAATTCAACTGAAAAGAAAAATAAAACGACGGCAGAAAAAGGGAACCAAAAACAACGTACGTGATCTTATCGGGACATTAAAGCATAAAATGTCAGAAGCAAAAACCCGCTTCTTTAACACTACGTTAGCTTCGTTTATGGCGCACTGTCCCAAAAAATTCTGGCGATACTTATCAGATGAACGAGACTCAATCTCACAAATTAAAAATTCGGAACAAATCATTAAAGATCCCGAACACATTGCTAATGAGATGAACAAGTTTTTTCAGTCAGTTTTCACGAAACATACCAGTAATGCGCTACTACCTCCTTATACTGTGAAAATACCCATGGAAGAATTAATCGTAAATGAGGAGGGCATACTTTCTCTATTACAAAAGCTTGATCAAAAGAAATCTACGGGCCCCGATCAAATCACTAACTCATTTTTAAGCCGATACGCTAATTGGACATCTAAGTATCTCTTTAAAATATACACGTTATCTCTTCAAACTTCACAGATACCAGACGACTGGTGCAATGCTGTAGTAGTTCCTATACATAAATCAGGCCCCAAACTAGAAATAAGCAACTACCGCCCAGTGTCACTTACGAGTTCGTGCTGCAAAATAATGGAACATGTAATTTTCAAGGCCATAATAACTCACCTAGAAACAAACGAACTTCTCTACAAACAACAGCATGGTTTCAGATCAGGCCTCTCAACTATAACCCAATTAGCTGAATTAACTCATGACATAGCCAACGCAATCAACGATAACGTCCAATTAGATGCTATATTTTTAGACTTTTCTAAGGCGTTCGACGTTGTCCCACATCTGGATTTAGTCAAAAAACTAACGGCTTTTGGTATTGATATCAAAATAATATCCTGGATCAACAACTTCTTAACTAAACGGAAACAAAGCGTTAAAATTGACAATCAGCTATCAGAACCACTTGATGTTTATTCTGGTGTACCTCAGGGATCGGTTCTTGCACCTCTGCTATTTTTAATGTTTATTAACGACATCCACTTTTCCGTTGAGAACCCTATTCAGATGCGTCTGTTTGCCGACGACTGTGTCGTGTACACAGTCGTGCGCAATTCAGACGACCAAACTAAACTTAACAATTCACTTCAGGCAATTTATTCCTGGTGCAATACTTGGGGCATGAAATTAAACACATCAAAAACGCATTGCATTTCTTTTACAAATAAGAAATCCCCCCTTAACTATACATATAGGATTGGGAACTCAATTATCGAAAAATGCAATCAAGTAAAATACCTAGGCATTACACTCACGCCGAATCTTAACTGGGAACCACACATCTTGGCCATGTGTCAGAAAGCGGAAAAGAAATTATCTTTCTTGAGAAGAAAACTGCGCAATGCACCACCACATATTAAAATAAATGCCTACAAAACACTAATTAGACCATGTTTAGAGTACGCCGATCTCATCTGGAGTCCACATCAAAAGTACCTGATTAGTAAAATAGAACGAATACAAAAATTGGCAGTAAGGTTCGTATATTCAGAATTCGCGAGGCAGTCCAGTACCGCAGATTTACTCGCAAGGGCAAACTTAAAACAACTTTTTCAACGCAGAATAATGTCACGATTAAAATTCCTTTACCAATTATATCATGGTCATTTCCACATATCACGCTCTCATTATCTGCAAGATCCACTTAAACAATCATTCCGACTAAATCATTCTAAAACAATACGCCAACCTTTAAGTCGTGTAAACGCTCACAAACATTCACTTTTTCCGTCAGCTATCTCCCTCTGGAACAGCCTACCCAACGACATTGTTTGTTGTAGTACGATTGACTCTTTCATCAACCGCATACAGTGTATTGAATTTGCACCATGATTTTTTTTTCTTGGCAATGTATGTATTTCGATGTATCTGTGTACCCACTCCTGCTTGGGCCGTGAAGGGCCTGCAGTATATTCAAATAAAAAAAAAATGTATGCCACCCCTCACCGACAGCTGCTGGTCGCACTCGCCGGAACCTCACTGGCTCTTATGCGAGAACATAGACTCGTCAATTCGTATGCTCGCTGAGCCAATATCATCGCACAATGTTTCTGGCACACAACATTCGTATTGGTCCAGTCCTTATGTAGTTGTTCCAAACTACAGAGCAACAGCGGTGCGCTGGCACAACAGCGCTGTGCATTGCGAGAAAAAAAAATCACAATCAACTGTGTAGGCGTATCTATCGGTTCATCTTAAAGGCGTTATAAAGCCTGAACAGGTATCGCCCTTTGAAAGGAGCGAGAAACGGATAAGCAACTTGGCAGTAACCGGCGATAAACTCTAGTTGCTCCTCCCTCCACTGAGTTTGTTTTTTTTTTCCTTGTGGTTGTAAACTGTAACGAAAACATAGCGCTGTTGCCATTATCGCAGTGGCAATCGTTAGAGACAGCAGTAGTTTCTGTTTATCAAATGTGCAAATGTTAGTAGCAGGTGCAGATCCCGTCTATCTCGAGTAAGCGACAAACAAAACTGAAATAAACAAGCAGTTTGTGAGTTGACTACTAATTAACACCAAAAATGCCACCTGTCAGCGTGGCGCAGTGGTTAGTGTGTTCAGTTTGGAATCCGAAGGTGGCAGGATTGATTCCTTCCACGCTGTCGGACCGTGTACGTGTACTTTCTACATCGTTTTTATACAATTATTCCTATTATTTTTTTTAGTGGCAGCTCATCACGGTAGTCCTGACACTGCTTCGCGCTCCAGCATTGTCGGCTGGAGCACGCCATTCACCATCCGCTTCACCATACGCCACCATACACATTGTGCCACCAACATTTACAGCGCCATAATCTACCACAATGGTGGATGGTGGAATCCACCATTCCTATGGTGGATGTTTTTTTCAATAGGCATGGTGCACCTGCTGCCCTCATAACCGATCGTGGAGCAGCATTTGCGGCAGAGTTATTGCAACAAGTCGCCAGGCTGAGACATGCCAACCATCGGAAAATAAGAGCTTCTCATCCCCAGACGATCGGCTTGATAAAGTGGTTAAACAAAACACTGGCCGACATGCTACATGTATGTTGATGTAGAGCCCAATACGTGGCATGAAATTTTGTCGTACAACACGTTTGCTTACGATACCATTGTGAAAGAGACCACAGACCTAACACCAATCGATCTTATTTGTGGCCATCGCGTCACAACACCGTTAGAAAATATGCTCAAAATAGACCAGGACACCCGCGAAAATGACACCATTGACGACTTAGTTCAGAAAGCCGAGGAAGCCCGCTAGCTTGCACGGAACCGCATTCGCACGCAGCAATATCCCGACGCTTGCCGTTACAACCAATGCCAAAGCAACGTCCACTATCAATCAGGTGACTGTGTAAGCGTGTGGACACCAGTTCAACATCAACGGGCTTTCGGAGAAGCTATTTCGACTCTACTTCGGCCCTTTCAGGGACGCGAATTACGAGGCAGTTCCCCAAAGCTCCGATACCAGTTTAAACCGACGACGCCCATGTCCAGAAGTAGTCCACGTATTACGGATGAAACCGTACCCCACCCGCGAGTTTTAAAAACTACGAATGTTTGTTTATCTACAACAGCGCGGAGTTACTTTTGCTTCATTGATGTGACCATCTGTGTCCATGGCTATCTCCAGCATCAAAGTCAATCGACCGGGACAGTCACCTTTGAAAGGGGGGAATCGACGCAAGGTAAGCTGACGAAAATTGTGGCCAGCATATGAGGAGGATAATGAAGTAGTTCTGATGCGCGTGCTCTGTTGTTCGTTCTTGGCCTTTTGGACCGAAAGTGAATGCCCTGTTTTTTGCCTGCATCTCTGTGGCTTTGTCACAATATGCTGTCAACTTGAGGGATAGGTTCCGAGCCGTCCGCAGCAGTGCCCCTCCTGAAGGAAACAACTGGAAAAAAACAAGAATCGTCGTGATCACACTGATGACAGTATGTCCAATTCAAGAATAATCCTGAATTGTCCCACCTCTGAAGGCCAACCACCCACTGGCTATTGTTCTTCGCAGAGGAGCAAGTAACACTGTCAAGTCAACGACGTAACACTTCCTGCAGCAGACACTGCCTCCCGCCTGAATGGTGCCGCTGCAAGTTCCTGCGTCATCCCATCCCCCTTGGCCATTCTTCTCAGCGTTGTAAGAGACGCTTTACGGCCATCGCGGTAACAGCAGCACCAGAAGGCGCCACACATACTCTGGCAGGACAAGCTACGAAAGCGGTTAGTCCTACTGCCTACGCAATGTATTCACTTCGATAAAAGTGTTCCGATGGTGTAAAAAATGATTTCGACGATTGACTAGCTTCAGCGCATGCCAGTGAAAACTGTATCTTACACTACTGTTCTAAGCGATTTCAAAATAAAGGCAGTGGAAAAACGAGTTCGTTATGAGGTGCTCACTACCCTGTTAGAAACTTAATTTGCTGCTTCCATTGCAACAAACGATTTTCAACTTTTCCGACGCCCTGCCACGTCTCCATTGTCGAAGGATAACGCAAAAAAAGGCAAGACTCCTTACAGATGGCTTCGTTAGAAATACTGCATATTACTGGTAAACACTACCTCTCATCTTTGAAATCCCCGATGAACGAAGTAACAAAAATGTGTAATTCAGTCCTGCTTGGTACTCTGGACATTAGCCTACCGTGCCACTTCAAGAAAAACAAACGCAGCAATCAAATATGTGTTGTCAAATGTAAGAAGTTATTGAAAAATGGCGTGGTGTCTGAGCGCACACCTGCACTACTACTTAAAAATTAAGTATGGTGCCGCCTCCTTTCGGAAAGACACCCCGTTCAAGTGAGGTCTCAAACGTTGTCATCATATTGAACAATAGTCTGGTAAAAGATGAAGTGTCTGTGTTGTCACGTCGTTTGAATTTTCGCCCCGCTACGGGCCATTGCGATGAATTGCAGCTACTAACCAACATTAGACAATTTCGCGCACACCCTGAGATTGAGGGAATTATTTTACGATGAAATTATTAGTAGTCATAATTGCTAGGTGCTGCCGCCGTCTAAATTTTCGACACCCCGCTACAACGCGATAAATACTTGCACCTATATATTGCCTCACGTATGTGACAGTGGTGTGACAATTTAAGCAGCGCCAGTATCCTTGGCTGAGGGCAAAAGACGAAGAAGTCATTGCAGTCTTTTTCCTGCGATTGATAAAGCGTATTTCTTTGAGGCAATTTGTGTGTCGTCGATCCCGCGTCGTCACACTGGTGGAGGTGCCGGGATAGTCTTCATGCTTGGCACCCCTTCGCAGACTCGACATTTGAGCCCTGAATCGCTTTCACTCATCGACACCGACACACCAGTCCACCTGATTCAGTCGCCGTCTCCAAGGCCTGGCTCCTGAGCTCAATCCCTTGTAAGAAACTGCGAGCAATCGCTTGCGTCCTTCAACAACCATGGCTACTGCAGCTCCATCGCACATGACACTTGACAATCCCTTGATTCCTAACTGCTTTCATGGTGAGACCTATGAAGACGCCCAAGACTGGCTGGACCAGTTTGAACGCTGCGCGAAGGACAACAATTGGGCCACCCCAGAAGACAAGTTTGCGAATGTGTACTTCTACCCGAAAGATAACGCCCACACGTAGTACGTCAACAGGGAAAGAAGCATGGCTACGTGGGATGACTTCCGCAACCAGCAGATTGACACCTTTACTAGTCTCTACAGAAAGAAGTATGCGCAACGTCTCTTAGAAGCTCGAATTAAAAAACCAAAATGAGAGCATTGCTATGTTCACCGAGGACATGACCCGTCTTTTCGGCAGGGCAGATCCCGAGATGCCGGAAGACAGGAAGATGTGGTATCTAATGTGAGGCGTGAAGGACGAACTGTTTGCTGGGCTTGTGAGAAATCTACCAACAACAGTAGCTGAAATCAGGAAAGAAGCTACAACTATTGAACGGGCCCTACAGCAACAGTACCGCCAGCAGAACCCGGTCAACATTCGAGCGAGTAGTCCCGTTACGACAGCGGCGAGCCTCTGCGACAGCGACAGGCCTCTGCGGGAAGTCATCCGGGAGATTTGGAGGGAGGAGCTTCGGCAGCTTGGTTTAATTCCAGCAACCGAACCGACACTGGTAATATCTTTTGTCGCGGATGTTGTCCGAGATGAGGTGCGTCAGGCATGCTCTTCCTTTGTCTATGATGAAGTGCGTGGACATTTTACTTATGCTGATGCAGTCCAACGCCCCATCGTCGCGCCTTCGACAAAGCGGACTGCAATGACTGGACCACCAACAACCCTGAAAACACAGCCGCACTCAGCACTGACGAATTTTCCAACCTCGCCGATCTCGTCGACAAGACGCATGCCGTTTAGACAAAATGTGAAGCCACCGACATGGTTCAATAGTGAGTCCCCGCTTCTTTACCAGCGTCGAAAAACCGATTTGGGGCGTATCGCTGCCGTCGACCGGTATGCTTTCATTGTGGCAAAGCTGGGCACGTTTACAGAGTTTGCCGTTATCACGACGCTCAGTATTCGATATTTTCTCGCTACCAAGATTACGCTAAGTACGACGGTCGACGCACGTAGAACGACACTCCTATTAACACACCGCCGCAGAATCCAATGAGGCCCGGGTCACGTTCTCTATCTCTCGCGCGGGGCAGTTCACCTAATCGTCGCCGATTGGCCGACATCACCAGGGGCAAGTCCCCTAGCCCGCGATGAGGAAACTTGACGCAGCAACCTCGGAGGGCAAGGTTGCTAATGGTCGAATTTCCGAACAGGCCCCATTGAGACAGCTCGAAGCCACCGATGCCAAAGACAACGACAGCAACAACTATCCGACGAGTGGAACAACTGCCGACGTAACTGACGTTATCAGCACTGACCTCGTCGTTCACAATGACGGCCACCAAGTGACAGCTCTTCTGGACACCGGCTCCCACTTTTCTATAATAAGCCCACACCTCGCCGACAGACTAAGGAAGGTGAAGATGCCATGGTACGGACCCGATATAACAACTACAGGAGGTCAGTTAATGACACTGGTTTGAAAATGCCCGGCCCCACTCTTCATCGCTGGTTTCACCTTTGTCGCCACCCTCGTCGTTCTTCACAAGTGCAGTAAACAGCATATAGTGGGAATGGATTTCTTGCGCGAATACGAGCCTGTTATTGACGTCCGTGACAGAAGCGTAACGTTCGCTATAAGCTCAGACACTGCTACTGATGAAGAACACCTGCCACCTCACTTCCATATTGTCGATGACCACGTCATACAGCCGCTATGAAGTTGTTCCCTCGTATCCGTGCACTGCGACATCTTACAAAACGTTACTGGCATCGCTGAACACACCAAAGAGCTGCCATTCACTAGCGGTATTTCTATTGCCAGGGCTGTCATCTCTGTTATTGACGGCTTCGCTGAACTCTGATTGACAAATTTCAGCAGAGATTGCCGACGCATAGTAAAGACACGGTTGTTGCCTATGTCGACGAAATCACTCAAACAGATGATTGTCATTAAATGGAGGAAGCAGCAGCGTCTACTATCACTACACCGACACCTGTCGACGTTGGTCCAGCGTTATCTCCCATTGAGCGAGACCGCCTTCTCACGCTGATCAAAAAGTTCCACGGCTGCTTCTCATCCACATCAAGAGTCAACCGGCACTGAAAAAACACAGCATCATCACGGATTCCGACGCCAGGCCCATCCGGCAAAATCCTTATCTGGTCGCCCCAAAGGAGCGTGAGGCAATTCAAAAACAGGTGAAAACGATGCTACAAGATGGTGTTAGTCGGCCATCTAACAGTCCTTGGGCATCACCTGTAGTACTCGTCAAAAAGAGAAACGACGCTTGCGTTTCTGCGTCTACTACCGGAAGCTCAATCAGATCACGAAGAACGACGTCTACTCTCTGCCGCGTATTGATGATTCAATGGATAGACTACGAAACGCACGCTACCTTTCATCCATGTACTTGAAAAGTGGCTACTGGTAAATCGAAGTGGATGAGAGAGATCATGAGAAGACTGCCTTTCTTACGCCTGATGGACTTTACGAATTTCAGGAACTTTCTTTCGGTTTGAGTTCGGCGCCAGCAACAATCCAGTGTCTCATGGGCACGGTTCTGTCGGGACATAAGTGGCGAGCCTGCTTGGTGTAACTCGACGACGTGATTGTCTTTTCGGCGACTTTCAAGGAACACTTACAAAGGAAGACTCGAGGCAGTTTTGAGGCAATACGCTCTGCTGGTCTTACTCTAAAACCGGAAAAGTGCCATTTCGGCTTCCACGAACTCCAATTACTTGGTCACCTCGTGAGCCACGAAGAGATCCGACTCGACCCGGATAAAATTACTGCCTTGACAAACATCCAGACGACATCAGACAAAAAATCAGTGCGAAGTTTCTTTGGGACTCTGTGCCCATTACCGGCGGTTTATTGCTAATTTTACGCGCATCGCATGGCCATTTACACAGTTTACTCGGAAAGATATCCCCTTCAGATGGGACGAAGACCAACAGCAGGCGTTTCACGAGCTTCGTCAGCGCATGCAAACACCCCCCGTGCTGGCTCACATCAATGAAGACGCACCAACAATACTTTATACAGACGCTAGTAATGTGGGTGTTAGAGCAGTGCTCGTACAGTCGAAGCACAACAACGAAAAGGCGATCGCCTACGCCAGCAGGACGCTGTCCCGAGCGGGAGCTAACTACACCACGACAGAGAGTGTCTTGCTCTTGTATGGGCAGTTCTGAAGTTTCCTTCTTATTTGTACGACCGCCCATCCACCGTTATCAGTGATCATCACTCTCTCTGTTGGTTAGTCAACTTGAAAGATTCGTCTGGCTATCTTGCACAATAGAGTCTTCGGCTTCAAGAATTTGACTACACTGTTTCATACAACTCGTGAAAACGACACAACGATGCTGGCTGTCTTTCTTGGTCTCCTGTTGAGACGGCATCCCAGGACAACAACGACGACGACTACATGGCCTTTCTTGGACTGATTAACACTGCCGCCTTTTCTCAACAGCAGCTGACGGTGCTAAACGGCTACCACTCATAAATTACCTACAAGGGCGAAGAAATAGGGTACCGACATTATTTGCGAGAGGGCTGCTGTCGTACTGGTTGCAAAATGACGTTCTTCATAAGAACTTTTCACTCGCCGGTAGCAGCTTTTTGCTCGTCATTCCTTCTTCGTTTAGCCGTGAGGTAATGCAAGCATGCCACGATGAACCTACCACTGGTTACTTGGGTTAAGGAAGAACATTGGCGAGAATAAGGCAGAACTATTACTGGCCAAGACTTGCCAAAGGTGTCAGAACTTACGTGCAGGCATGTCTAGATTGCCAGCGTCGCAAGCCTTCATCCATCAAACACGCTGGCCTACTTCAGCCTGTCCGAGTGGCAGCGACATAGTTCGCACAAATTGGCATGGATTTCCTGGGCTCTTCCCATAGTCTGCCACTGGAAACAGGTGGATATTCGTCGCCACGGATTACCTGACCCGATATGTGGACACAGGTGCTTTGCCACAGGCGACGGCAGCGGAAGCGGCGTAATTTTTCATCGAAGCCATCGCTTTAGGACACGGTGCCCCCGCAATAGTCGTCAACGACAGAGGTACTGTGTTCATGGCCAAGTTTTTGGACACCATTTTCGGACTAAGTGATACAGCTCACAGGAAGACACCGGCGTATCATCCCCAGACAAACGGGCTCACCGAACACCTCAATAAGACCCTTGCTGGCATGAGAAGCATGTACGTAGATATAGAGCACAATAACTGGGACGTCATTTTGCCCTATGTCACGTTCACGTACAACACGGCTCGTCAGGGGACCACTCCAAAGACACCCTTCAGTCTCCTTTACGGACGCGAGGTTACGTCAACCTTAGACGCAATGCTCCCTCATGGAAATGATGACATTGACACGAACGCCGAAGAGTTTATCCTGCTAGCAGAAGAAGCAAGATAACTTGCCAGGTTGCAAATCATTATTCAACAAGACGACGATGCCAAACATTACAACCTACGGCACAGACCCGCTATATACAACGTGGACGACAAAGTATGTGTCTGCACACCTATTCGTCAGCGTGGGCTCTCCAAAAAACTGTTGCAAAGATTTTTCGCACTCTACAAGTTTCTGCGACGCATCAATGATGTCAACTATGAGGTTTTTCAGGACGGTGTGCAGTGTTCGAAGCGCCGCAGACATTCACGAGAAATTGTCCACGTGCTTCGGATGAAGTCTTACTTTCAGTGGCTAACTGTGCACTTCTGGTTTCTCCTTGCTTTTCGATCGTTTAACATCGGGGCGATGCTTTTTAAAGGGGGAGCATTGCCGTGCGTATGTGCCAGTTATGGCGACAATGAAGCAACGCGAGTGTCTTTGGCTGAGGGCAAAAGACGAAGAAGTCGTTCCAGTCTTTTTCCTGCTGGTCGTGCTTGCTCTGGGGTTTTGGCCTAAGTTTGTGTAGTGGCTGTGGTTTCTTTGTCTTTATTAGGTGTTCCTATAGTGCTTTTACAGCTAAGTAAGCGCTTTTAGCGCTAGAAAGTTCACTTAGATGCAGTTTTCTTCACCTGGACCAGGGGCTTGCCCCTGGTCTGCTTCACTTCCGCCACAGGATATACCAGTGGATCAGTTTCTACGCAACGGCATTCCCGCAGTTCCTGTGGCCCTCGTCCCTAGCAACGATGGCTTCATTCGGATGAAGAATCCGAAAGTGATCCAGGCGGAGCTTAGAGCTGTGACGTCTCACTTTCACAGCATCACAGAGGTCCGCCAGTTCGGCAGAGGTGGTGTTCTATGTTTTTCATCTGATCAGCTCTGTATCCAAGACCTATTGAAGTGCTCGAGTTTCGCGACCAATCCGGTGAGCGCCTTTATTCCCCCGCATCTGGCATGTGTGAAAGGTATTGTTCGCGGTGTCGATGTTAACTTGACCCCGTCTGAGGTATTAGAGATGTTTGCCATGACTGGTGCTATTTCCGTTTATAGGTGTGCACGACTAGTAGAGAAGCAGAAGACGCCGACTGAGTCGGTAATTGTAACTTTTGCTGGAGTGAATCTCCCAAGCGAAATCAAGGCATGGCCACTAATATACAGAGTGGAACCGCTATCACCGCGACCACTCCAGTGTACGAAGTGCTGGCGATACGGTCACACTATTAAAGGATGCAGGTCAGAACTCAGATGCCGAGTGTGTGGTGACAACCACGAAACAAATTACTGCAAAGCTAAAGAAGAGAAATGTTGTCTCTGCAACGAACAACACTGTGCAGATAATCCTGATTGTTCTGCAAAGGCTCGAGAAATGCAAATTCTTGAAATTATAGGGCGTAGGCGCTGTTCTCGACGAGAAGCCCTAGCGGAAATACAGACTAGAACTCAGGGGTATGCCAGTGTTGCAGCACGACATCTCTCGGAAATAAATGGGCCGATTTCCCTGAATATAGCTGAGGCCATAGAAAAGGCTCTAGAAAAAGCCATGGAACGACTGACTTCTAACCTTTGTGATTCTCTATCTCAAGTTTTGGCTAACCAGATGACTCGCATATTTGGTACAGTGGGAGAGTCAGGCCTAGTATCCCAACATGTTGAGAGTTCACGACCAATAGCTGACGGTGAATCTGAAACTGCGCCATCGTCTTATCAGCCCGCAGGAGCCTCTGCAATAGGCGTTCACAGCCAAAATGAGGAATTTGAAACCGCACCATCGTATTCTCCGTCTACAGCACCCTCTGCAGTAAATATACAGAGTGTAAGTGAAGACAAAGCTGCATATACAATAGATTCCGATGACATGGATTTGGACCCTAGGTCCCTGAAGAGATCTAGATCCCCTGTGTCAAGGAAAACTAACTCACCGAAACAAACAAAGAACAAAAAGTATCTGAAAGAAAAGGAGAGCCTTTCAAAGAGGGATTTCTTGAAAGAAAGCATTCTAGAGAAAGCTATAGCGGAAGCAGCTCTTTCGAAACCATAGGGTCGCTTAAGATTCTCCATTGGAATTGCCGATCAATCCATTCTGCATCTACGGATTTGATATACTTGACTTCTAAATTCGCTCCTGATATTATAGCATTACAAGAGACATGGCTATCTGTACATAATTTGTTCCATTTAAATAACTTCCAATCTTTTCGATTAGACCGTCCATCGAGAGGTGGGGGTCTAGCTCTCTTTATTAGTAATAGAATTAGTATGAAAGTCAAATGCTCATACAAACATATGTCGCCAGAATGCGAAATTTTGGCAGTAGACATTACACTGCCCAACTGCTCTCCTTTCACTTTAGTTAATATGTATTTTCCGGATGGAGTTCAAGACACACGAAGTTTGGATCTAGCTACAAAATCGTGGTGCAAAGACAAAGTTTTAGTTGGAGACTTTAATTCCCAACACACGAGTTGGGGTTTTAGAACTGATCTTAGTGGGAAACGCTTGTGGGAATGGACAATGGACAATGACCTGACGTGCCTCAACGTCAGAACTCCCACATTCATTCGTAATCACTCCAGGTCGGCCTTAGATTTAAGTTTTGTCAGTTCAGCCATTAGTACTTCTTCTTGGAAAGCGCTGGACTGTGGCACCAACAGTGACCACTTACCGATAAGTTTTGAAATTTCTTGTCCGATAATTCCATCTTGTTCAAATGTAAGAGTATTTGTAAATTACACTAAATTTAGGAATGACCTGAAGTCAGCACTGGCTTTTCACTCGGAAGAGAGCGATGATAAAAAAGCACTGAAAATAAACGCAGTCATTAAACGATCCTACAAAAGAGCCGAATTTACTGTTGAATCCACAAAAAGAGTATATAGCCGTTGGTGGAATGATGAATGTACAAGAGAGCACCGAAGACGTCAGGCAGCTTGGAAGCAGCTCTTACATAATCAATCCCCACAAAACTGGGCCGATTATAAATTCATTGCTGCGGGCTTTAAAAGAACGGTAGCTCAGGCTAAACAAGATTATGACAGAAGACATTATGAATACCTGTCGAAGCCTAAACATATGAAAGCACTGTTCCGATATATGAGAGCTCGGAAAATCTTGCCATCACCAGTTAATGTAGCTTTTGATAATCTGTCGGCACAAGAAATGACCACTACCTTAGAGGCTATCGGTAAAGGTCTGGAAAGCAGATTCACTTCAGTAGTGCCAAACAACTGGCACAAGTCTACGACAAAGTCTGACTTTGAAGAAGTGACACAGACTGAGGTATCCAACGTGATTAAACATTTACCCTGTGCATCTCCTGGCCCAGATGGAATCACAGTACCCATGATTAAAATTCTGTTCAATTTATCGCCTCGAGACGTCGCCAATGTTATTAACTACTCCTTAAAAAACTCATGGGTGCCGCAGGATTGGAGGATAGCAAAGGTGATTCCTATACTAAAAAAGCCGGGTGGAGGATTAACAGTCGATAATATCAGACCAATCTCTTTAACATCTAACATGGTCAAACTAGTAGAGAGGGTCCTACATAGCCGAGTAAGTATCTGGATGGCAGACAATTTAGTAATAAAACCGATCCAAATCGGCTTTCGTAGTGATTTCTCAATTTGGTGTGCCCATGCTGATTTAGAGAGCCGAATACAGCTCGCGCGTAAAAGAAGGCAATACGCTGCTTTAGTAACGCTTGACATAGCCAAGGCGTATGACAGTGTGGAGCACTTCATATTGTTAAATACGCTAGAGAGATTGAACTTCCCACAATATTTTATTGAGTGGGTGGCAGAATTCTTAAAATCAAGAGAATTCTACTGCGTCAAGGATGGATGTTCCTCATCTAGATTTAAACAAACGCGCGGAGTTCCCCAAGGAGCAGTCTTATCTCCAGTATTATTTAATGCTTTAATGAGCACAATTCCAACAGATCAAGAAGTTACTGTCTACATTTATGCTGATGACATCGCACTCTTTGCTGCTGACTGTGGTATTTACTCATTACAACTTAAATTACAAAGATATATTAACATGTTGGAAATTTGGTTGCAGTCGATTTCGTTATCGTTAAATGTCAACAAAAGCGCGCTCATGGCGTTTCCGCTTGCAGAACCAATTTCAATTTCAATTCTATATAAACAGGAACCCATCCAGCAAGTAGACTCTATAAAATATTTGGGAATCATTTATAATGACAAACTTAACTGGAGTCCACACATAGAGTATATAACTACCAAAGCACAGCGGGCTTCAGGCTTACTACACAAGCTAAGTAACCGGAAATATGGGTTACGGAGGCACACCTTGATAACGTTGTACAAGATGTACATGCGCCCCATCATGGAATTCGGCTGCATATTATTCTCGGGTGGCTCTGCTTATAAAACGAAACCTCTAGTTGTCTTGGAGCGAGAAGCACTGCGAATGTGTCTGGGACTCCCTAGATTTGTGGCTATCAACGTACTGTACCAGGAAGCGCGCCTGCCTACACTGCTTTGTCGATTTCGAATTTTGACCGTACAAGCATTTTTAAAATTTTATAGCTTACCGGCAAGAAGATCTCAATATGCTTTTATCGCAAACCCAGACGCCTTCTTCCTTGCTCATTGGCCACGGTTTCACACACCTCAGATAATGTTTGTACAAAAAAATCTACAAAGTATAAATGTGAACATTAGAAATGTAATTGAGACTAATGACTCGAATTGTCATGTTATTATTGAGTATGATGATATATTCCCGCAAAACGCCAAATTACAATCCCTCAAATTTTTAAATAGCATATTATTAGATTACTTAGAGCATGCAAAAACTAAAAATATAATAGCCACAGATGCTTCCGTAAATAATCAAAAGGCAGGTGTAGGCATTGCCTCTGATTTGCTTGACTGGTCCTTTTCAGTGAGACTGCCTGATTTTACTCCAGTTTTTGAAGCGGAGCTCTTGGCGATTATTTTAGCTCTTCGTAAACTTCCATCAAATCAAAACAATGCAGTAATAATGACGGATTCTCTTTCAGTTTGTGCAGCTCTGACAGCTTCAGAGAACTCTCGAATTCTAAGCACATTCAAAACATTAGTACCGCCGCAGTTGAGACTCCTGAGATTACTATGGGTTCCGGGTCACTGTGGATTAAGATTAAATGAATTGGCCGATTCCTTAGCTCGAGCCGCACTTGATGGGCCAGTTTTGTCCATACTGCCAGATGTAGAATATATCACGGCTATAAGATATCGAAAATCGGCAATCTCCACTGATACGATAGAAAAAGTAATTACATGGACAGACTATAACCACCTCATGTTTCCATGGCAACCCCACTGGAGTCAGTCCAGAAAGATCGAAGTCTTAATCACTAAATTTCGATGTCGTGTCCCCCCCCTAAACCTATATCTACACAGAGCTGGTCAGACAACATCACCCCTCTGCGCATTCTGCGGAGAAATGGAATCACTAGATCATTATTTTTTGTATTGTCGCCGCTACGAAATACTTAGAAAAAGGTTACTAGTTATGCCATTTCGGAAAATAGGTCTTACATTGACGGCGGAAACGGCGCTAAGCTTTGGAGCCTCAGCTTTGGGACATTGCCACAGGGATGCTTTCAATGCCGTTTGCGATTATATTCAGGCAACCAAGCGTATACCTTTGTGATCTTCAATCAAAAACAAAAAAAAAATTATTTATTACTCCCAAGGGCAGAGTGAAGTAAACGCAGCTAAGTGGTAAACATAACACCTCAAATCTCAAAATTGCTCAACTTGATTTTTTTTTCGTTTGCTCTTTTTATGTTGTTTTTATTTTTACATTAGTCTTATTATAATACCAATTCATTACACATAGTTAAAATGATTATAGATAAACTGCACTACACTTTCTTGGCCAATCCCCCTAAGTGGGTATGAGCCAACCTCCCAGGGAAACAAAACAAAACAAAACTTTTTCCTGCGATCAATAAACCGTATTTGTTTGAGGCGCTTTGTGTGCTCATGAATGCCGCGTCGTCACAATATATTATACAATTCAGTGCAATGTCTTTCAAGCATTCAGGCAGAAAACATTGTTTTGTTGAAATCTGCGTAATGAAGAACTGAAGGCTGTCGAAAAATAAGAAAGCAGTACGACACCACCATTAGGTCAGCCGATAGGGTTGGTGCCATTGTGGTTATCAACACAGCAGACTGTATTAAGGAGGCTCTTCGGCCTTTTAATGACCATTGATTTTGCTAGACACTGTGAGCCCCAGAATGGACTTCAAAGGAACTATAAAAAAATGAATATATAAATGAATATATGACACGATGGCGAGGTAAAAATATGTGATAAGGCACCCACAACACTGGTCCTGCTAAGTTCGTCTGCTGGCCGATTTACCAAGGTGCCAAAAATTCATAATAAGGACAACTCAGGCCACCCCATAACCTCTGCAAACGCCACTGTGGCAGAAGAACTGTTTTATTACGTTGATTCGTGACATTCCCACCACGCATCGGTCTATCTTTAGGGGCACAAACAACTTTTTTCGGTGGTTAGATATATCACCCTGCCTAATGGTGTCTTTTTGGTAACGCTGGACGTATCTTCCCCCTACATTAACATGCCTCATTCGGGCCGCATCTTGGCTGTTGTAGAAGTGTTCCACAAATTTTCCAGCTGTAAGCCACTAAACTACGTTACCACTGCGGCACTACTGGAAATGATTTTCCAGATGAACAATTTTGTAGTCAGTGAAGTGCTTTACGTGCAGGACAGCGGCACTTCTATGGGAACCAAGTGTGGGCCCAACTATGCCAACATATTTATGGGGAAGCTTGAACAGCAGTTTTTCCGCAGTCGCTAATTAAAACCGCTCTGCTATAAAACACTCATTCACGATATTTTTCTTTAATGAGGCTAATAGTGAACTGCACCTTGTCTCATTCGTATCAGATTTCAAACACGTTCAACCATCTATTTCTTTCACGCACGTCTACTCGACGGAAAATATAAATTTCTTGGACGTATTTGTTAGTCCAATAAATAGCCACCCATTCACAGAGGTTTATCGAAATCCTGATGTCCGACAACAATACCTGCTTTCAACAGCAGTCACACTAAGCCTTGCCGATTCAACATACCATACAGCCAAGCTGTTCTTTTTAAACGCATTTCCTCTGAGCAAGCAAGCTGCAGTGCCTTTTGTGATAAACTGTGTTTCTATTCTAAAGCAGAAATACCCTGCACAGAATATTGATGCCGCAGTGGCGCGTGCAGACATGCTTGACTGTAAAACGATTGTCAATGCATAGAAATGTTCCAACACCTTCAATAGTGTTAACCTTGTTCTCACGCATAGCGTGTCCTCACCAAATGTAACAGCCATTGTTAAGAGACATCACAACACATTGACGTAAAATGAGCACCCAGAGAAAGCTTTCTCGGAGCCACCCCAGGCCGTTAATGATTGCTGTAGGAGTTTACAGGTCATTCACACGTCTTGTGAAGTACGTATACGACTTAAATTTCACACGCTGGTTGCAATTCATGCCACAAACCTCGATGCAAGGTATTCAATAGGACTATGACCACCGCTGTGGCTAAAAGCTCCGCCAATAATTTTAGTTTCAAAATTTGTGGCAATTTTACCTGTGACAAAGATAATGTAGTTCA
Source organism: Rhipicephalus microplus (assembly GCF_043290135.1). Taxonomy (NCBI): domain Eukaryota; kingdom Metazoa; phylum Arthropoda; class Arachnida; order Ixodida; family Ixodidae; genus Rhipicephalus; species Rhipicephalus microplus. Next base: position 54,596,307 of record NC_134701.1, on the reverse strand, counting down.
TCTGGTGGAGTGCTTCATTTACCACGTGCAGTATATCGCTCATACCAAAACTGCATTTTGCTACCATTTTAACAATCACGAGGCACGTCTGCACTCCATGCCTCATCTGCCGATTTCAAGACATGTCGCGACTACCGTACATACCTTCGAATAATTTACGGCGACTGTATTGGAGGCGTTATTCATGGCACAATATAAGCGCAAGATACGCGAATCATTTCTAATTCCCAAGTTCAAGACAGCTTTTTGGTGTCTGAACGAAAACGCCGGTAAATTGGCTAGCGTAGTTGCTTAATATACAGTTCATAGTCGATTTTGCGTGACGACAAGCATATCTATTTTTTTGCGTGTGTGGATGTTTAATTCTTTGTGAAATAGTTTTTTTCGGATATTCTTTTTTTCGTAGAGGGCAATCTTGTGCTAAGTGTGCTTGACACGGTGCCTATATTTCTGATATGTGCTGTGCCTTGATCTCGTCGCGCATAGCATCTGACCATGGTGCACGTCGCCTGTGTATACATCCACCTACCTACGTACAGTGAATGTAAGTACTGCATTGAATATGACGAAGGCTGGTCCACCAGCCGGAACGTTGGTTTATGCACACTTTGTACGCGCTTCTTCCTCCTTAATCATATATATATATATATATATATATATATATATATATATATATATATATATATATATATATATATATATATATATATATATATATATATACCCGCTTTCTTTATCTGCATTCCATTTGTTCTAATAACTTCCTCTATGCATTCCTTAGCATTATTGTCTGTTAGATCTCATTATTATTGTGAAAAAACACGGAAAACGAGCCCTTAGGTACAAACTTTTTTCCCTTATATATATATATATATATATATATATATATATATATATATATATACAAGGGAAAGAAGTGTATACCGAAGGGCTCATTTTTCCGTGTTTTCACACAAAAATATTGAGATCTAACAGACAGTATTGCCAAGGAATGTACAGGGTCAGTTATTAGAACCAATGGAATGTAAATAGGAAAAAAGAAAAGTGGGTGAAAAAATAAGCAGCCGTGAGCAGGAATCGAACCTACGACCATTTTTACCAACTTTTCTTTCTTCCTATTTACATTCCATTGGTTCTAATAACTTCCCCTGTACATTCCTTAGCAACTGTCTGTTAGATCTCAATTATATATATATATATATATATATATATATATATATATATATATTGTAACGGGGTTTAATTGCAGCGCAGAACGCAGAAAGCGAAGCAGTCAGCAGCGTCCGGCCAAGCGCAGCAAGCACGAGCTTATGCTGATGGCGATGCCCCTGATGCGCCGAGAAATGCCGCTGAAGCTCCTCTTCTTCACTACAATCGCCATCTGCACAAAAAGACACCATCCTGGCGGATTAGAGAGAACACACAACTAATGGGTCGTAGTATGGCTTGAGACGAGAGACATGGACAGTGTCACGGCCGCGGTAGCGTAGGTCTGTGGATGGAATGATGGGCTCCACGATATAGTTGACCAGTGACGTTTGATCTACAACGCGGTATGGCCCGATGTATTTGGGAAGAAGTTTTGCGGAGCGGCCAGGCGCGGTAGCAGGTGCCCGAAGCCATACCAATGAACCACGTGGAAAGTTTGGAGCCAAACGGTCTCCAGTCTGGCGGGAATTCTGCTGCCACTGGTCCTCGGTAGAAAAAGAGCGGGCAAGCTGGCGGTATTCATCAGCATGTCGGGCAGCTTCTGACAGAGTTGTACTTTCGGACTCATAAGGTTTATATGGAAGTATAGTGTCTACTGTATTTGAAGGTTCTCGCCCGTACAAAATAAAGTATGGCGAAAACCCAGTAGTAGCTTGTACGGCAGTATTATACGCGTAGGTGACGAACGGCAGAACTTGGTCCCAATTTGAATGATCAGAGGCGACGTACATCGACAGCATACTGCCAAGAGTACGGTTGAAGCGCTCCGTCATGCCATTCGTCTGAGGGTGGTACGCTATACTTGTGCGGTGCAGGATTCGGCATTCGTTGAGTAACGCCTTCAAGGCGTCAGAAAGAAAGGCACGGCCTCTGTCACTTAAGAGCTCGCGAGAGGCACCATGACGCAGAACGAAACGCTGCAACAGAAACGTTCCAACGTCACGAGCTGTGGCAGTCGGCAGCACGGCTGTTTCGGCATAGCGTGTCAGATGGTCTATCGCAACAATAATTCAGCGATTACCAGCTAGAGTTGATGGTAGTGGTCCGTAAATGTCAATGCCGACGCGATCAAAAGGTCGACTAGGACAAGGAAGAGGTTGTGACGGGTAGACTTGCCCGGGAGGTAACTTTTGTCGTTGGCACTGAGCACACGAGCTAATGAATTTCCGCACGTAGTTATACATGCCACGCCAATAAAATCTGAGTCGAAGACTAGCGTATGTCTTGAAGAGGCCTGCGTGGGCGCACTGTGGGTCCGCGTGAAAAGCTTCGCAGACAGGAGCTCGAAGATGGCGGGGTATCACAAGGAGACACTTGCGACCGTCAGAAAGGTAGTTGCGTCGATAAAGAAGATCATCCCTTAGGCAAAAGTTGCTAGCCTGGCGGCGGAGAGCGCGAGACGGCGAAGGAGTGAGGGGATCAGAAAGAATGCTTATGAGGCCACTGATCCAGGGATCCTTTCGTTGTTCCGCCGTCATGTTGCGCAAGGCGGACGGCGCAAGTGCAGGCTCGAGGGAAGAGAGGCAAACACCTTCATCCGATATGGGTGAGCGAGAAAGGGCGTCGGCGTCCGTGTGCTTACGACCAGATCTGTAAATAACGCGGATGTCGTATTCCTGAAGTTTGAGCGCCCAGCGAGCAAGTCGTCCGGAACGGTCTTTAGGTGTGGATAGCCAACAAAGGGCGTGGTGGTCAGTGACGACGTCGAATGCGTGACCATACAGGTAGGCGCGAAATTTTCCAAGGGCCCAAATAATAGCTAAACACTCTTTCTCGGTCGCGGAGTAGTTAGCCTTGGCTTTCGTTAAAGTTCGGCTTGCGTATGTGACGACATATTCATCAAACCCTGCCTTTCGTTGCGCGAGCACAGCGCCACGTCCAACACCGCTGGCATCAGTATGAACCTCCGTGGGAGCGGCAGGATCGTAGTGGCGGAGGATGGGTGGTGAAGTCAGCAGGTGGCGTAACTTGGTGAATGCATAGTCGCATGCTGTTGACCAGGTCGAAAGGTCCTTGTCGCCGCTAAGAAGGTCCGTAAGGGGCGCACATACAGAAGCAAAATTTCTAATAAAGCGTCGGAAGTATGACGACAAGCCGACAAAACTTCCAAGTTCCTTCAAGTTCTTTGGCTTCGGAAAATCGGCGACTGCTCGAAGCTTGGCGGAGCCAGGAACTATGCCGTCCCGCGATACGACGTGGCCAAGAATGGTGAGCTGCCGGGCACCAAAACAACACTTCTTGAGGTTGAGTTGAAGGCCGGCGTCGGTGAGACGTGTGAGAACGTGCTCTAGACGATTTAAATGGGTGTCGAAATCGGTGGAAAAGACAACTACGTCATCGTGGTAGCATAAACATGTGTTCCACTTGAGGCCTCGTAAAATACTGTCCATCATTCTTTCAAAAGTGGCTGGAGCGTTACAAAGGCCGAAAGGCATAACGGTAAACTCGTATAACCCATCAGGTGTGACAAATGCTGTTTTCGGTCGGTCAGATACTTCCATAAGAACTTGCCAGTATCCAGACCGTAAATCCAGCGAAGAGAAGTATTCTGCTCCCTGCAAACAGTCAAGGGCGTCATCTATTCGCGGTAACGGGTAAGCGTCCTTGCGGGTGATCTTGTTTAAACGTCGATAGTCCACACAGAACCGAATAGAGCCGTCCTTCTTCTTAACAAGAACGACCGGTGACGCCCAGAGACTGTTAGAAGGCTGTACAATACCCCGCTGGAGCATGTCAGCAACCTGGTCGTCAATACCACGGCGCTCCGACGCTGAGACTCGGTAGGGGCGCTGCCGTAGAGGCGTATGGCTTCCTGTGTCAATCTTGTGAGATATGTTCGATGTGCGACTGAGGCCAGAAGCGTGGCTGTCAAAAGAAGTACGAAACTTTTGCAGCAGGTTCACTAACTGGCTTCGTTCTGAAGAAGACGTTGCGATATCGATGGAGCGGTGGAAAGCGTCAAGGGGTGAGTGGTCAACAACAGAGTCAGAAATGAGTGCGCTGAGGTCCGTAGAAAGTAAACTAGATGGAGCGTCAAAAATGCGACAGGCGTCGATCGGATGCACGTGACCGAGGCATTCACCATAGAATAAAGATAAAGGCCCTTCTAGCGTATTGTACACGAGCGTCTTCGTGGCGCCATGGTGGAGAGTAAGGAGAGCAATGGGCAGTGGAGAACATTTGCGTTGAATGAACAGGGCAGAGGGCGTAAATAAAACATCACCGTCGGAAATAGCGTCACACGACACAGTCACCAGCAGAGAAGAGCGCGGTGGTACGATGGTGTCGTCGGAAACAAACAGTTTATAACACGGCAGGGAGGCTTCGACAGCGTCTACATTAGGAATTGCAGATAGCTCAAGTTCAGTGCGACAGCAGTCAATGACGACATTATTATTCGCCAGGAAGTCCCAACCGAGTATCATGTCATGGGAACACGAGGGCAGCACTACGAATTCGACGATATACACAATCCCTTCGATGACGACTCGTGTGGTACAGGCTGCGAGAGGTGTTACACTTTGTGCGTTAGCCGTTCTAAGAGAGAGGCCGGATAATGGCGTCAGAACTTTGCGGAGTTTGCGGCACAGGTTGATGGAAAGGACGGATAGAGCGGCTCCGGTGTCGACAAGCGCCATGACGACGATACAATCGACTGACACTTCAATGACTAGCGGGACAGGGGCGAGGACTTGTGCATGGCGACGGGGACGCAGTTCGTGCCTCGGGAACTGCGGCCGTTAGTTTTCTTGGTCGGTGGGTCCGTAACGGCGACGCGTAGGGGAAAGCGAACGTCGACGTGGAGATGGGGAGTGGCGGGTCGCGCCGTGTGGACGATCAGAAGGAAAGGAAGAGAAAGGAGGGCTTGAAGGCGTAGAAGAAAATTGATGGTCAAAAGAGGGCATTCGTCCAATGTTCTGAGCAGCCTGGCGACGACTACAATAACGTGCCACGTGGCCAACACCACCACAAGCAAAACATAGGGTACGGTTGCCGTAGGTCCGCCATTGGTCGGAGTAGACTCCGACTTGCGGCTGGGGGGCAGAAAACTGCGGCCGAGGTGGTATCGGCATAGGCGGCGGTGAATAGGTCGGCGGCGAAAAGGGCGGCGCGAATACATTGGCGCTGGCTGGAACGCAGGCTGTCGAGGTCGAGCAACGACCTCGGCGTACATGAGAGGTGCGGCTACTGGGGGCGGTTCACGGGCGGGAGGAAGAACTTGTGCGACCTGGTCTTGAATGAAGTCGCGGAGTGTAGATGTCAATCTGCGTGGTTGATCGGGTACGTAGGACATCAATGAGAGCTGACGAGCGACCTCAGCGCGGATGAACTCTTGGATCTTGGCGAGAAGAGGGGCATGGTCTTCTCCTATGCCAAGGGTGGAAAGGCCACATGAAGAGTCGTCGAGCACCGAGGGACGTCGAGTGGAAAGACGTTGCCTGCGCAACTCGTCAAAACTCTGGCATAACTCGGTCAGTTCTAGGACAGTGCGAGGACTCTTAGAAAGCAACATTTGGAAAGGGTCGTCCTCAATGCCCTTCATGATATGCTTGATATTAAGCTCTTCGGACATCGACTCGTTGACTCGCTTGCAAAGGTCCAGAACGTCCTCAATATAGCTTGTGAAATTCTCACCAAGCTGCTGGGACCGAGTATGTAAGCGCTGTTCGGCACGGCGTTTGCGTACCTCCGGCCGCCCGAAAACTTGTGTGAGGCTCGTTTAGAAGACCGACCATGTAGGGAGTTCCGCTTCGTTGTTTATAAACCACAGCTTGGCCACGTCCGACAGGTAGAAGGAGACGTAGGCCAACTTGGCGGCGTCATCCCATTTGTTGTGAGTACTCACCCTATCGGAAAAAAACGAATGGTGGGCATGGTGGAAACCACCACCCACCATTATAGTGGATTAATGTAGTGGGTGAATGGTGGGAAACACCCACCATGGCGCATGGTGGGTATGGTGGGTGCTGCAGTGCCGGCAACACTTGAGCGCAAAATGACGTCAGAATCACCGTGACGAGCTGCCACAAAAAATAAAAAAGAATTCTATAAAAACGGTATAAAGAAACACCCGTCCCGTAAAAAAAAGAAAACAAGGCGCCACGGAGGATCGAACGTGCAACCTGCGGATTCCCATTCGAAGACGCTAACCACTGCGCCACACCAACATGACGGTGATTGCGTGTTAAATACTTAGTTGGCATACAAACTTAAGGTTCAACTTAAGTTACGTTTGTCGTGTACACAACATAGACAAGATCTACACCTGCTACTAAAAATTGCACATTTATTAAACACAAGCAACTGCGGCCTGTAACGATTGCCACTATGTTATTGGCACTAGTGCTATTTTTTTTTACAATTCACAACTTCAAGGAAAAAAAAACCAAGTAGACTGGGGAGCAGCAACAGTTTACCGGCGGGGTCTGCCAAGTTTAATATCCGTTTTGCGCTCGTTCTAAAGGGCGACATCTGCTCACGCTTTATGACGCTTCTAGGCTCATTTCATAGATACGCCCACCTAATTTATTTGATTGAGTATTGGGATGCTTTTCGCGCAATGTAGAGGGTGATCGCGCCAGCGCAATGCTGTAGCTCTTTCGCTAAAGCAACAACTACATAACGGCTTGGCCAAAACGAATGCAGTGTACCGGAAACATTACGCTATCATAATGGTTCACCAAGCACACGAATTGCCACGTCTGAGTTCTCGTACAAAAGCTAGAGAAGTGCCGGCGAGTGCAACCGGCGGCTGTCGGTGAGAAGACACTTAATTACGTTCTCTGGGAGTGCTTTAATCGCGTCACATCGATGTTTGTTGCTTCTTGAGCGAACACCATACACAATGAAAAAGGCTTCATTTAGGTTAATTGATGCCATATGGCTGCGCTGTATTGTCATACTTAGTCGTCGTAATCGTGTATTCTGAAACCCGGAAGCACGGATAACACAATTGTACGGGCTCGGTCAGTAGGCCTAACCTTTGGTGGAAATCATGATGGTAGAACATGTAGTGTACAGATCCCAGCTTGGTACACTCTATAATTTGCCCGCCATTATAAGCCCACCCATCATCTGCTTACTGCTTCCCAGCATTATCGCGATGGTGGGCAGAGCTTCTCAGCTTGGTACACCATGTGGCCCACCATAACAAGCAGCACCCATCATCTGCTTAGTGCTTCCCAGCATTATCGCAATGGTGGGAAGAGTTTCTCAGCTTGGTACACCATGTAGCCCACCATAATAAGCACCACCCACCATATGCTTAGGGCTTCCCAGCATTATCGCAATGGTGGGCAGAGTGTCCCATTAGTGCCCACTATCTAGCCTCTGCTTTCCACCATCATTTCCACTTCACCCATCATCTGTACACCATACCATACAGTATGTCCCGGCATAACCACCATATTTTCCACTACGTCCCACCATAGCCATCATAATTTCCACCATGCCCACTATTATTTCCACCATGCCCACTATTATTTCCACTACGCCCACCATGTTTTCCAGTATCCACCATGGCAATTTTTCCAATAGGGCACTCGCTCGTACACTGAAATCATGTCGTCAACGTCCTTGTCTTCTGTGTCTGAGAAAACAGGGGGATCTCGCAGATGCAGAGAACCGGCGCAGAGAACAGTAGGCGGTGCCGGTGGAGGAGTTGGAGCGGCGCTTGCGTCGGTAGGCATAATTGATGGTAAAATGCGATTCCGAAGCTCCAGGGTGATCGAAACCCAGCACCTCCACCACTTGTAACGGGGTTTATTTGCAGCGCAGAACGCAGAAAGCGAAGCAGTCAGCAGCGTCCGGCCAAGCGCAGCAAGCACGAACTTATGCTGATGGCGATGCCCCTGATGCGCCGAGAAATGCCGCTGAAGCTCCTCTTCTTCACTACAATATATATATATATATATATATATATATATATATACTGTGACGTAGTCCTTTACACGCCTTTATTAAACCTGGAAGACGTGGCCGAAACCGTTACCTCTGACGCACAGAACCGACTCAAGGGTCATCCCAATGAAGATGAAGAACACTAGGTGATGATAAGTTTGTAAAGGTAATGAAGAAGTGTGCTTTAAATGACCACACTAATTCCCCGCGCATGAGAGTGGCCATCCTAGCTGCAACCTATAGATGCGAATAACGCCTTGCGAAAGGCTTCATACGCGAGACATGCACTAACTCGGTACCGTGATAGCGCCGGTCACCTGGAGCAATTACAGGTTCAATGCGATCATTAACGGTCGAGGTCTGCTCTAAGACAGTGTATGGGCCGAGGAACCAAAACTGAAATTTGTCGCACAAGCCAGGAGTGCGAACTGGTGTCCGGAGTAGCACCGCGTCGCCGGGCGGGGTGGAAGGTCACAGTGGTGTGACTGCGTCATGCGGATTTTGACGGGCTTGTCTCTCCTCATTGTTGAGTCTGGCGAGCTGGGGACCGTGATGGAGGCGGGACACATATTGTTCACAGGAGGATGCAGATGGTGTAACTGGGGCTTTGAAGAACGATACATCAATAAAGGAAGATGGCGATCAGCCGTAGACAAGGTAGAATGGCGAGTAGCCAGTTGTGCGTTGTACGGTGGTATTATAAGCGAATAATACGAACGGCGAAATCACAACCAAGTTGCTGTGGTATGGCTCAATGTACATGGCTATCATGTCAGACAGAGTGCGATGAAAACACTCAGTGAGCCCGTTGGTTTCAGGGTGATAGCCGGAGGTTGTCTTGTGGCTGGTGCCGGGGGCTTTTAGCGATTCTTTCACAATTTGTGAAAGGAAAGCTTTTCCGCGGTCACTAAGTATGACACGAGGAGCTCCGTGACGCAAGATCAAGGCTTCAAGCATAAATGTAGCCACGTCAGAAGCGGAGGCCGAATTCACGCAGGACGTTTCAGCATAACGTGTCAAGTGGTCCACAGCTGTCACTATCCATCGATGGCCACTGGGAGTTGTGGGAAGGGGATCATATGGATCGATGCTAACGACTTCAAATGGTGCCGATGGACATAGAAGTGGTTGCAGTTCTACGCATTGAGGAGATGTCGGAAGCTTTCGGCGCTGAAAAAGGTTGCAGGAGGCGACGTACTTTGCTAGGCTGGCAGACATCCCTGGCCAGTAGAAATGACCTTTAATGTGATCATATGTTTTCTGGAAACCAAGTCACCAGCAGTCGTGTCATCGTGGTAGGCCTTAAGAATATCGGCTCGAAGAGAGCGAGGCAGAACGGGCACCCAGCGTTGACCATCCAGGTGATAGATGTGATGGTAAAGAACGCGGTTATAGAGCTTGAAATGCCTGAGCTGTCGCCGAAGGCTGGCATTAGGCGGTCGCGATTTCCCTTGAAGGCGATCCATGATGCATCTATAGTAAGCATAAGCGAGTTGATGCGTTATGATGGAGCCGTGGTCGTCAGGACGGATCTTGTTAATGGCGGCTAAGGACGAAACAGATGTGGAAGGACTATCCAAGCGTTCCTCGCTGAAGTTAGTAGAGGAAGCAGTGGATGGCGCTGTAGGAAGCGGGCAGCGAGAAAGTGCATCTGCGTACTGGTGCTTTTTTCGGCACTTGTGGGTAATATAAAGTCGTATTCTTGAAGACGTGTATTGATCACCCAATACGTCCTGACAAATTCTTGAGTGTGGAAAGTCAACATAAGGCATGATGGTTTGTAATTGTGGTAAAATGACGGCCATGTAGCCATGTCAGCCATGTCGAAATTTCTTCACTGACCACACGACAGCTAAACATTTCTTTTCAGTAATATTGTAATTCTTCTCGGTGTTGGTCAGGACGCGGCTTGTATACGTATCGACCCTTTCACGCGGTGATTCTTCACGCTGCAGTGGAATACCTCCGATTCCATGACCGCTAGCGTCAGTATGCAGGAGTGTGGGTGCTGTTTTATCGAATTAGCGAAGTACTGGTTCAGATGTGAGGGCGTTTTTCAGACGGCTAAACACTGATTCACAGGCAAGAGACCACTCGAAACAAACGCCGGAACCGAGTAATTTGTGCAAAAGTGCCGCTATCGAGGGAATGTCTCGTATGAATCCGCGGAAGTATGAAGCCAGGCCAAGAAAACTGCTTAAGTCCTTGGTCCTTTTAGGACGAGGAAAATGAAGAACGGCCAATATTTCATCGGGACGAGGACAAATTCTATCCTTACTCACAATGTGGCCTAAGTCCTTAAATGTCTTGCTGGCAAGACGGCACTTTTTCGTGTTCAGCTGAAGGCCAGCCATTCCAAGGCACATGAGGACTTCGTCTAAATTGTGTAAGTGTTGAGAGAAGGTTGACGAGAAAGCAATGATGTCGTCCTAATAGCACAGGAAAGTTTTGTACTCAAGACCACGCAAAATGATGTCAAAAATGTGTTCGAATGCTGCAGGTTAGTTGCATAGGCCAAAGTGCATTACATGAAACTCGTAAAGTTCGTCTGGTGTCGAAAATGCCGTCTTTTCTTCATCGCCCTCATGCATCTCAGTTTGTAACAACTAATGGCTATAACTCACCTTTTTCTAAAGTAACATCCGGCGTACCCCAAGGTTCCGTATTAGGCCCTTTACTTTTCCTTATATATATTAATGATCTCCCCGACAGCATTAACTCCGCTATAAGGTTATTTGCAGATGATTGTGTAATTTACCGCGAAATAAACAATGAATCTGATAACCAATTTCTACAGTCAGACCTTGACACTGTCTCAACCTGGTGCAATAAATGGCTTATGACTCTCAACTCTAACAAATCTAAATGCATGTCAATAACCCGGCGATCTATTTCTCCCCCCTGTACCTACAGAATTAACGCCGTTCCACTCCAGCATGTCTCTTCATATAAGTACCTCGGCGTTTACATTACCAACAATCTATCTTGGCACACGCATGTTACCTACATCTGTAATAACGCTAACCGAACGCTAGGATACTTACGCCGCAACTTTTCTCGCGCTCCGCTGTCCCTCAAAATTCTATTATACCGATCACTAATTCGCCCAAAGCTTGAGTACGCGTCCGCTATATGGGATCCCGTGCAGCAAAGTTTAATCAACGCGTTAGAATCTGTTCAGAACCGCTCAGTTCGGTTCATTTGTTCTAATTATTCCCATACTGCTAGCATATCAGAAATGAAATCTAACCTTGACCTGCCCAATTTAACTGTCCGGAGGAAACTGGCGCGACTGCATTTTTTCATAAGATATTTTTTCACAATCCATCAATGAAGCGAGACCTCATTTCACAACCGTCATACGACTCATCGCGCATTGATCACCAGCATAAGGTTGCCATTCCGTTTTGCCGCACCAAATTCTTTTCAGCAGCCTTCTTACCGAAAACACCCGTCGATTGGAACCACCTTCCCTCTTCCGTTGTAACAATAACAAACCCTTTGTTATTCAAGACTGCAATTTCTCAGCAATGCTTGTAACTATACGCAGTTTCCATTATCTATCTTTGTCTTGTATGTGCTTGAATTCTCACTTATACATTTTTAGTTGACTTATGTTGCCTTCCTGATTTGCGCATCTGACACTTGTTTCTTTATTTTGTCTTTTTTTTCTTGTTTGTTATAAATGTTGTACCCACCCCCTCTGTAATGCCCTACGGGCCCTGAGGGTATTCTAATAAATAAATAAATAAATAAATCGGTATCTGCCAGTATCTCGAACGTAGATCGAGACTCGAGAATTATTGAGCTCCTTGCAGGGAATCCAAGGCGTCATCTTTACGTTCAATAGGGTATATATCCTTGCGCGTGATCTTGTTTAGCGCCCGGTAATCTACGCAGAAGCGCACGGAACCGTCTTTTTTTTCGAACAAAGACGACAGGTGATGACCAAGGGCTAGCAGAGGGGCGTATTATGTTCCGTCTCAACATGTTGTCGACGTTTTCTTCAATAACTTTCCGCTCAGCTACTGATACGTGATACGGGCGACGACGTACGATTGACGCACCCTCAGTCTCAATGCGATGCGTGGTGACGCACGTCTGTGCAACTACGGGTGAATTAACGTCAAACAAAGCTTCATGGTTAGTCAACAAGGCAAACAGTTGTTGGGTCTGCGAAGAGGTCAGGTCAGAGCTGATGGTGGTGGAGGGTGGAGGTGGATGGGGAACGTGCAACAGAGACATCTTAAGAAAAAGCATCTTGAAAAGTTACCACAGAGAAAGGCTCCGGTGTAGCCACGCAAGCGAACGTTGAGCCCTTCGGAACCAGAATTTTTTGGGCGTCGGGTTTGTTGCACAAACGATTGCGAAGCCATCGTCGAAGCGTATTAGGCCTGATGCAAAGGCTATTCCTCTGGTGACACAGCGTACGGAGGGTTCTACGAGCACATCGCCGTAGTCAATGAAATCAGACAGAAGTGTAACGATTCGCTGACTGTGCGGAGGTAGCTCAGTGTCTTCTGCATCATAAAAACGAAGTGCTTCGTCTTCTGCGTGAAGCGGATAAGCGGTATCGTTCATGTGTAGGACTCATTGCCAGCAGCAGATGGACGCGGACGCCGTTGAAAGAAAGTCCCATCCTAATATTAGCTGTTGAGTACACGAACTAAGCACTGCAAATTGCCTATAATAGAGAAGTCCATCAACGTAGACATGAACAGTGTACATGGCGGAATGTCGGCTGGCGTCCCCTTGAGTCGCGATCAACGTAGGTCCATCGTAGGACGTAAAAACTCTGTGAAGACGCTCACACAAATCTCTGTGAATGACCGAGAAACACACACCAGTATCTAATAATCATCCCACTTCTATGCCTTCCACCAAAACACATATCATGATATGAGGATGTTCTGGTGGAATTTTCTAGGGGAGAAGCGCTTTATAGTGGCACCCGTTCATCCCTCGTGGCCGTAGTAGTAGTGTGTAACAGTATTACATTTTGACCTCCAAAGTGGTGCCAGTGAGAGGTTTCTTCTGTGCGTTGTTGAACAATAAATGATAGTGTTCAATTTACAAGCCAACGGCTGCTAAGGGGGAATGAGAGACATGAGAATTCGGCCTTTAGTAAATGCGCACGCTGCGAATTTTTTATTTTTCAACAACGCAGAGAAAAAGGGAAAGGGTTGCGACGTTATGCTCGCTGGGCGTGAACTCCTAGGTTTTAGAAAGGTTTAGCGAGCGTTGGGCCGCTGTGCCATGAATACAGTGAACTACTTTATACCATGAACTCGAGGTGGTTAAAGGTTGGAAGTAGACACGAAGTGCAAGCTGTAAAGAAGTGTGCGAGTGCCTCCTCTCGTTCAGTCCTTAAAATGTCCGCTGGATGGCGGTGCTTCTATATAAGGAATATATGGTGAAAAGTTGCCAGATGGTGGTACTGGGAGTACTGAATAGGTGGATGAACAGACACACAGACAGATGCATGGACGAACGCACTGATGGCTGCACGGATGGATGGACGCGTGGATGGATGCAGGAGCGGTGCATGGACGAAAGCAGAGATGAGCGCACAGATGAACGCGCGGATGCACGAACAGACTCACGCATGGACGGGCTGATGGACGCACGGGCGGCCACACAGACGCACGCACGGATGGATTGAAGCAAGAACAGATGAACGGACGGATGCTTCGCCCCACTATCCATCATTCGCCCCATGGATATGCTGTCATTTTTTTTTCAGTTCGCTGAATGAAGCTTTTCTCCCCGAAGCTGCGTAATTTAGTTGTCCGGGCAACGGTTGGTGACCTGTGTTACTGATTGAAGTGGCGACGTAGAGTGACGGAGAGGGGACGGCGAGCGATGCCTGGCACCACGGTAGCGAGGAGCCATGTCAGGAGTTATTGATGGCGAGGAAGAGCGACCGCTGAGCGTAACGTAAAGATGGGGCTGGAAAGTGCTTGCTTTGGCATAGTCATCCTGTTCGTAAGTGTCAAACCCACGACGCTCGTTTCGCTGACGCTTGCGACAGACACGTACGATGTGTCCACAATATCCGCAATAGTAGCCTGTAGGTCTCGTCGGGCGCCATGATTGATAGTAAGGTTGGTTGTTTGTGCTGGCGCCGGTGGAGCCTAGTAAGGCAGGTTTTACGTGCTGGGCGCCAGGGACGCCAGGTGGGCTGGCGTCATCGCCGGCGGTATCGGTGGAACGAAGGCTGGACTAACTGCGGCGATAAATCAGAGGGGCTTCAGAGGCGTGAGGTTCTATGTACATATTACGAGTCATAGCCGCCAACTCCTCCTTGACGACGTTCCGTAAATTTGTACTGGGCGTGTCAAAAGAAAACTGACGAGCTGTAAACCCGAGTGACTGCAGTTCATCTCGTATCATGCTGCGGATCAGGGCTCGTAACGTGGGGTCGACAGTAGGGTTGGCAGGGATGGCTGCAGGAGAGTTGTCCAGCGGCAGCCGTGCGGATTCGAGTTCGTCCAGGTGCTGGCATATAGCTATAATGTCAGCAGCTTTACTTGGGTCTTTTACGACCAAAGCGTTAAAGGCGACAGGCCGCATGCCTTTGAGCAGATGGCGCACTTTGTCGCGGACATGGAGCTGTTGACACGTCGACAGAGCGAGAGAACATCTTCGATATACGAGGTATAAGACATGCTTACTTGTTATTTGTGACCATCAAGTGTTTTCTTCCCCATACTGGCTCGAACTGCCATAGTAGCGTAGACTTGTCTCAGATGTTCTTGAAGACGCTGCAGTTGGAAAGGTCAATCTGGCGGTTAAAAAACCACGTCTTCGCCTCACCAGTGAGATAGAAGGAGACGTGGAAGAGCTTGTGTGGATCGTCCCAACGGTTCGCTGCGCTCACTGTCATATTCGTGTAGCCAGCCATCCAACTACTCATTTTGGAGTCTAGCAAACAGCGAGGGCTCGCGACGGGGTCCACTGACGATCCAAGAGTGAGTAGGTGCGGCCGTCATAGCCGGAGGGGTATGGAATATACAAACCCCAGCTACATAGGTGATTCCAGCCACCAGACAACACACAGGCAGATAAGTAGGCAAGGCCGGAGCATGGCTGGTTACGACCGCAGCGATGCAGCCAGCATCACCCATCAAATACATTGTTGTGTGGCCCATTGGCAGTGCGTTCAGTCGTAGCCGAGTGTGGTGACGAAGACCAATACTGGAGCTCAGACCATAAGAAACATAATTACATAAACAGGGGACACTGTCCTAGGGCCCTGCAGCCAAGCTACAGCCCTGCTTTCATTTCCACGAGTAGCTTGTCAGACCCGATAATGCCTTCAGCCTAAATAAACTAAGAAAACATTTTCTCCCCAATACTAGGACTTATCCTGTCTCTTCAAGCTCTCAAATAGTGTGTGTTTTTACCACTAGGTTACACACCCAAGCTTTCACAAAAGGAATGCATGTACAGTATATCTAAACCACCTGAACGTATACCATTTGTGCCAAACAAATGCAAAAAGATAACACTTTCTAGTCAGATTTTATTAATTTTTGTGGTAAATTAATTAACGTTTTTAGTGGGACACAATTTAGAGCGGGTGTAGAAAATAACTTTATCTTGCTGAAAACATGTTGCCAAACTTAGGTTTTCGATGTACTCCTTAGGACAATGAAAGCCCATGTCTTGACAAAAGTGTAGAAGCGAGCAAGGGTACGCCATCTAGTGGTTGGTAAGACCATTTCTTGCTCGGTTGTTAAAAGGCTCGAGTGGCCATTTTTTATATAGTATCGTCCTCTATATTGTGACACGGACGCGTAGACTAGGCAAGTGAAGTAGCAAGAATGAAGATGGAGAATACAGCAGCTGGCTGAAGATCAGGTGCTGTCTCTGAGTGCTTTCTTGCAATATATATGCCACGTTCCTTCTCGATTTTTGTTGTCGCCACGCTACACCGTATCTGTTTCTAAGCGCAAAGCACGCCTGTAGTGTTCAAGAAGCTTCGGTACTGTAGTAGATTTTCTTTAATATTGCGTCCACTCCACAAAGGTTACAGATTATTCCGCAACTCACGAGGCCGCTAGCGACAACGCTTGAATATTCTACCGCACGTGTATAAATTCCGACTTGCTTCACCGCTTGTCGGTTGATCACCAGCCGAGGCTCTGTTTGCCGCTATCGCTGCCAGTGTGTATCGCTGCAATCGTACTTTTCATTTGTTGGCCACAAGTTTGGCCCGAATAAACAGTTTCATCTTCGATGTATAGTCTGATGATCTCGTCAACGTCAGGACCCTGAGACATCTGGTGGAGGTGTTGCTTTTTCATTAACGGGACGTCACCCCACGTCTACGTAAAGAGGCCACGCCACCGCATTGTCGTCGCGAGACACTACCAACCCCGCTGCCAGTACCGCCGAATAGGTCTACGAATAGGTCTACGAATAGGAATAGGGAATAGGCCATCAAAGCGTCTCCCCCACAGCACGACAAGTGATCACGAGACATCGCTGAATACCTGACCACCAGAGAACAGGAACCTCGGCGTTCCTCCCGTTCGCAATTACCTGGACCTTAAAATTCCCCTCAACGATGATTGCAGTACAGAAGCTCAAAGAGGGGTCATTCCGTGAGCCCTTATTGGGAAAACGAAAGGCAGCAAACGATGAAGGTGCGATAGCTGTATGAGGAAAAACCATATAACCTTCGCCGCCGTCGGCGTTGCGTCGAAACGTGATACACCGCAAGCTGGACAGAGCCCTGAAGTAAAACCTTCCCGCTTAAAGAAGTTTTGACAACGCCACGTAGAAGCAGTGGAAGAAACTGACGTAGCCGTGACTCGACGCCATGACCCAAAGCGCAGAGCACGACGACAAACTAGTGGCCTCGACGTAACATTCGATGGCCACAGTGTCACCGCTCTCGTCGACAAGCGGACCGACTATTCCTTCGTAAGCGGGCCTTTCGCGATGAGGTCGAAGAAAGTAAAGTGATTACTGCCTGGCATGATACTGATGTTCGTACCACTGGGTGTCATATGATAATGCCGTCTGGCGTTTGCACAGCACGAGTGACCATCAAGAACCGTCCTTATCTCGCGAGCCATATAATCAAAGAGCAGTGCTCCAGGGTTGTGATATTTGGGATGGACTTCCTAAGTCAACACGGCGCCGCCATCGACTTAAGGTCGCAGCCAATATTCCTATACACAGAAAAAGCACTGCTGCCGCACACGCCGTCATAAAGACATGTGCTGAATGTGCTCGAAGACAAGGTTACCTTCCATACTAACTCCAGCGTCGGCATTTCCGTCAGCACTCAAGATTCAACAGACATGCAAAGCATCATTGAAGGCGACCAGCACATCTTGATCAACAGCGAATTTTGCTTCGACAGAGGAATAGCCAAGCTACGAACAGGTAACGCAAGAGAAGTGCTTATGAACTTCAGCAACGAGTCGGTAGGGACACTAGCACGTGAGCCAGGATACGATAGTTGCTTACATCGAAGAAGTTGCTTACATCGAAAGCCGGCAACGTTTTCGCCCTCATTGATGCTGCAAAATGCACTTCGATGACTCAAGCGCTTCAAACGGCTTTCAAAGTTGAACAAAGCCTTCCGACGCATGAGCAACAAAAGCCCAGGAACCTGCTTCTGAAATAAAACAACGGCTTTTCGCCATCTTCGAGAATTCGACAGACCCCCGAGGCGAGACATCTAATTGTAACGAAAGAAAGAGCCAGGTTATTCCGTCAAAACCAGTACAGTGGGGATGCAAGAACGCGATGCCACAAAGAAACAAGTAGACGAAGTGCTACGCGATGGCATCAATTAGCCTTCAAAGAGTCCATGGAGGTCATCGTAGGTGTAATTGAAGAATAAGGATGGTACTCTACGCTTCTGCGTTGACTATCGCCGCCTGAACAGAATCTCGAAGGAGAATTTGTACCCACTATGCCAGAAAGACGACGCTCTAGATCTCCTTCACAATGCGAGGTACATAAAAGGACCTCATGACCGGCTATTGAGAAATTGAAGTCAACGAGAGAGACCGAAAAAAGCCTTTCTTCCTAACAACGGATGCCTTGTTTCAGTTCAAGTTATGTCATTTGGTCTTTGCTCGGCACCTGCAACTTCCAAACGAGTCATGAATACAGTTCTGGCTGGCTTGAAACGGCAGACTTGCATAATTTATCGTATGACGTTTTGTTGATCTACAATGAGCACCTCCAGCGCCTTGAATTCGTGATTCTAGCAATCAGAAACTGTGGACTCGCCTTGAAGCCAGAGAAATACTACTTCGCATACAAGGAGCTCCTGTTTTGGGGTCACGTAAGTAGCAATACTGGAGTGCACACAGACCCGCAGAAAACAGCTGCCATCGCCACCTTCCCGCCATCCACCGCGAAGGCCGTGCGCCGATTTCTTGTCTTTTGCGCGTGTTACGCACACTTCTTCAAAGACGTTTCACAGTTTACTGAGCCACTTACACAGCTCATGAAGACCGACGTTGATTTTATGTCAAAAACGACGCCAGTTGAAGCATCCTAAAAACTGAAATGACGCCTGCAGGCACCGCCGCTACTTGCCCATTTTTACGAATACGGTGACCAGAAGTACACAATGACGCAAGCAGCGTAGGACTCAGCGCCATCCTTGTACAAAAGAACAACGGCCTGGAGGGATCTATCACTATGATAGCTGTTCGCTATTCAGGGCTGAAGCTAGCTATTCCACAACGCAAAAAAGTGCTTTGCTGTCACCTGGGCAGCGTTGATATTTCACCCTTATTCCTGCGGCAGGCCTTTCAAAGGTGGTGTTTCCTGCCACTTGGCACTCTCGCGAAAATACAAGAAAATACTAGTGGCCACGCTTTTCCACTGACGCAACTCACTACGTGAAGATATCTCGGGGCTGCCGGCGATGCAAGACACTACCTACAAGGCCAGCAGGACTTCTGCAGCCCATCAAACTACCACGCCAACCGTTCCGGCAAATTGGTCTGGGAATACTTAAGCAGATTCCAACGTCGGCTGTCGGAAACAAATAGATAGCGCTAGTTACCATATACCTTACGCACTACGCCGAAGCAAAAGCCCTGTCCAAAGGGAGTGCGTCTGAGGCAGCCGAATTATTTCTCCAAAACAACGTCTTGTGTCACACACTTCGGAGGTCCTAATCATTGTCAGCAGTATGGCATTTGCTTCTGAGTTAACCCAAGCAATTTTGCATACAGCCAGATAACTCGCCGCCCCGCGACAGTGTACCACCCATAGACCAATGGCCTTACCGAATGCCTAAAGAAGAATATTGTCGTCATGCTGGCCATGTACGTCGAGGTCTAATTCAAGACGTGTGATGCCATGTTTCCGTACGTAACCTTCACATACAATACCGCCACACAACAAATGACGCGAATGGTGCAGTGGCGCAGTTGGTCTACAGAAGGACCCCGGTAACGACGCTGAACACTACATTGCCCAACGTAACTGACGAAAAAAAAGACTGGATGTGAGTGAGTACCTTCTACACGCTGAAAAAGCAAGACAACTCGCCCGCCTCCGTTCAAGTACCAACAGACAGACGGCCGACAGCCGCTGTTACAATCTTCGACGATGCTCTGTGTAATAACAGCCCGGTGAACGTGTTTGGGTATGAAGGCTGACACGCTGGCGTGGACTTAGTGAAAACTTCTGCGACGGTGCTTCGGGCCATACAGGATAAATTGACGCCCCAGCGCACTCGATTACGAGGTTGTCCTCGGTGGTATCACGAGGTTGTCCGCGTTGCCAGGTTGTTCGCGTTGCCAGGTTGTCGCGTTGCCAGGTTGTTCGCGTTGCCAGGTTGTCCTCGATGGTATCACGAACTACGTTCGTGATACCATCGAGGACAACCTGGCAACGCGAACGAAAATCGTGATGCCAGGTTGCTGATAGCAGCCTGAAGTCGCTCATGTCGTGCGCTTCAAGCCTTCTCACGCGCGTTAACCAACTAAAACAGTGTATTTTTGTTGTTTTTGCTGATGCTGCTGTATTGTATTGTTTTGTTTGTTTTTTCACTCTTTTTTTACTTTCGTCTTCGTTTAAAGCGTCGGGACGATGTCTTTTTTGGGGAAGGCAACGCTACGTCCTTTCTCCAAGTTTAGTTATCGCTCCGTCACACTGTACGATTTTCTCAGCGCAATGTTTGCCTGCAGTGTTCGAGAAGCTTCGGGCGTGTAGTATATTTTCTGCTAAGGTGAAGCCCACTCCGCAAACTCTGCAGAATATTCTGGAACCTACGTGTCGACTAGTGATAACACTGTAATATTTGATGTCACATATATGAATGCCCACGCACTTCACCATTGTTAATTGATCGACGGCTGACACTCTCTTCGCCACTATCGGTGCCACTGTGTCGCTGTAATCTTACTTTTCGCTTGTTGGCCACAAGTTCAGCCCAAATAAACAGTTTTTTTTCCGTTTTATAGTTTGCTTTTTTCATCCTCGTCCTGACCCGGTTACAACATATATTGTCACGCTCTAGTACCCAAACAAACGTGCAAGCAGACGCAACTGTCAAAATGTCAGACACTATGAATGACTTCTCCGGCTGGCGCTGGTTGCTCATTTTCGTGTTCTTCGTTCGTGGCACAGAACACCAGATAGCATTATTCCTCCTACCAGCCCCGCCGCGGTGGTGTAGTGGCTAAGGTACTCGGCTGCTGATCCGCAGGTCGCGGGTTCAAATCCCGGCTGCGGCGGCTGCATTTTCGATGGAGGCGGAAATGTTGTAGGCCTGTGTGCTCAGATTCGAGTGCATGTTAAAGAACCCCAGGTGGTCGAAATTTCCGGAGCCCTCCACTATGGCGTCTCTCATAATCATATGGTGGTTTCGGGAAATTAAACCCCACAAATCAATCAATTCCTCCTCCCAAGAAAGCATCGACTCGATACTGAAACAAAAACGCGTACACAGCAGCGTGTCGAAGTTGGCAACAAAAACAAACAATAAAGGATCTGACACATGAGAGAAAATGTGTCCCAGGGTCAGTAATCTGAAACTCGTGGAATTCGCAGGCGTTCGAAAAAAAATTCGAATCAGCGCGTAACCTATGACTTTGGGATGATGACATGTACAATCTCTGGGCGAGGTAACATGCTCTGGAAGAATGGCAAGCCTCTGTCGGAAACCACTTCGTAGTTCATCTCGTTCACACTTCTGAGTACTTTGTAAGGTCCAAAGTACTTCCGCAAAGTTTCTCGCTGAGACCTCACTATATAGTGAGTGTGTAAACCCATAATTGGTCACCAGCATTATAGTTGGCTTTTCAACGGTACATGTAGTACCACCGTGCATCTGCACAGTGTTCCGTTCTGACCTGCAAGCAGGTCCGTTCACGGCCTTCCTCAGTTCACTGATTGTACTCATCTATGTTTGAGGCTAATTGGTCGAGCTCGTTGACGCCCTCTTACGGGATGATAGCATACAGCATAGTGCGGACACCTCGACCGAAAACGAGCCGAAATGGTGTGAAGCGTGTAGTTTCCTGTGTCGCAGTGTTGTACGCAAATATGTACGGCACGATGTCATCACACGTTTTGTGCTGCAATTCACGTGCATAGAGATCATGTCGGCTTGAGTTTTCTTTAGCTTTTCTGTCAAACCAGTGCTCTGTAACTCAACCTGAAAATATCACCCTAAATTTTCACCGTCAATGATGATCTTCGGTCAGTATTGACATATGAGGGGGCGCCATGCCTAAGCACAATTTCATGCATAACAAACTGGCTGCTTCAGATGCAGTCCTTTGTGGCGGAGCTTTTGTCTCAGCATAACGCATGCAGTAATTGGTTGCGATATTAATCTGTTTACGGAAGAAGACGCTCTAAGCGGTTCTAAGAAGTCCATTCCCACTTGGTGAAACGTAATATGTGGCGCATCAATCAGCTATAGATGGCCAGCAGGCTCTGATTGATTGATATGTGGGGTACAACGACCCAAACCACCATATGATTATGAAAGACGCCTTAGTGGAGGGCTCAGAAAATTTAGATTACCTGGGGCTTTTTTACGTGCACCCAAATCTGAGCACATGGGCCTACAACATTTCCACCTGCATCGGAAATGCAGCCACCGCAGCCAGGATGCGATCCCGTGACCTGCTGGTCAGCAGCCGAGTACCTTAGACACTAAACCACCGCGGCGGGGCTGGCTGCAGGCTTTATTGGTTGTGTCTTGCGACGTTGGCATTCAGCGCATTCTATCACGTATTGTTTGGTGCAGGCAGACATTCTAGGCCAGTAGTCGAATTGTGACACCCGATCCAGAGTTCTCGAGTGGTCCTGATGACCAATGTGGGCTTGTCGTTGAAAGCTAATAAGGCGTCATCGCGGGGGCCTTCAGACAGGAGCAGAAGATGATGATATCTGTCATCCTACCCGGTGTTCTTTCTGTTTATGACGCCAATTCGTTGGCAAAAAGGATGGCGACGTTCGCGACATTGGACGACAAATGGGCGCCGTGCCACGTTCTAAGTGATCTATAATCAGCCTTAGATCGGCGTTATTTTGTCGATGAGAGATCAGATCCCACCTGCTGAGTGTTACTTCGAAGGCGCCTTCCTTTTCTGCGGCTGTCTGTCAGATTGAAGAGATACTCGTGACAACGTGTAGACATCTTCGTGCTTTTTGCCTGACTTGTACACATGGTGAGATCGAATTCCTGTTGGCGCAGGTTCCACCATGCTAGTCGCCTTGAAAGGTCTCGTAGATTGGCCAATGAACACAAAGCACGATAATCAGTCACCGCTTTAAATGGTCATCCGTATACCTATGGCCTCAACTTTGTTGTAGCTGAAATGACCATGAGGCATGCTTTCTCTGGAGTGGAATAGTTTGATTCTGCGCGAAACAGAGGGACACTTGCGTAGGCTATCACTCATTCAATCCCGTCATGTGTTTGTACCAAGATGGCTTCAAGACCAATATTGCTTGCATCTGGGCGTACTGCTACGTCAGCACCTTCATCAAAATCGCCAAGAATAGGAGAAAAAGATCTGCTGAGACCGCTGTTCATCAGGCCAGAAAAATGGTGTGTCGTCACGCTTGAGGCGTACTAGTGGCTCCACGATCTCGTAGAAATTTTTAATAAAGCCCCGGTCGTACATGCACAGACCCAAAAAGTGTCCGAATTTTTTCTTGTCAGCTGGAGCTTGAAAAATAGGGATGGCAGCAGTCTTGTAAGGATCAGGCCGAACAATAGCAGTGCTCACGACGTCACCAAAAAATTTTATTTCTTCATAGCCGAATTGAAACTGCTCGGGCTTGAGAGTGAGATCAGCAGAACGAATGACTTCGACTACATTAGGAAGGCGACAAAGGTGCAAGTCAAACGTTTTCGAAAACACAACGATGTCATCGAGGTAGGCGAGACAGCTTTTCCAGTTCAGGTCAGCCAGGATGGTATCTTTATTCGCTGCATTGTGTCTGGGCGGAACAAAGGCCCAAACAGAGCACTCGGAATTTTCTAAGACCACCTGGAGTTACAAAAGTGTTTTTTTCTTGGTCACATTTGTCGACCTCTATTCGCCAATACCCACTCCTAATTTAGAGGCGAAAGAGAAATAATTTTTTGCGTGCCACAGCCTGTCACAAAAATAATCGACTCTGAGCAGAGGGTGCACATCTTTATTTATGTCATATTTCAACTTCCTCTAGTCGACACAAAAGCGAAGCGTGGTCTCTTTCTTTTTCACAAGAAGTACTGGCAATGACGGGAGCGTGCTTGAAGGCTGTATCACGCCATGTTGAAGCTTTTCTTTACTCTATTTGAATGGCATGCCATTCAGTTCGAGAAACACAATAAGGCTGCTGCCGTTTGTGGTGCGCGTCGTCGTAGGGAATAATACGGAGCTTTGTAATTATAGTTGGATATATCTTCAAAGAATATGCAAACGCATGTGTACAATTCCAGCAACAGCTCGCTTAAACGCTGCTTGTTCACTCGAAAAAGCGTCGGACTAGTGTTGACACTGTGGAGAACTGCTTCAGCAGTTCCGACGACCTCGGAAGCAAAACTATTGGCACCATTTGCTACAGGGTCAGAGTAGGCAATGACAGTTCGAGGGAAAAGGTGCTAGTGCTCATAGCTGAAGTTTGTGACAAGAACGCCGCAATGATCTTCATGAAGGTCAAGGCTTCTCGCTACGCAGACACCTTGGGAAAGCAGGACCGAGTGATTGCACTCTACGACTGCTTCATCATGCATCACTCCATCGCAAACAACTTGAACCACGACACTTGCATATGTTAGTAATGAGATGGCGTCCTCGATGACACAAAGAGACACTCGGGGAGTGGCTGGGGTCCACTTCAGCTAAGGTATGATGATATATCATGTTTTTTGGCGCAAGGGCCATTTGATGGCCAAAGAGCGCCAGTTAATGGGACAAGAAATGTGGACAATGATTGTGATTAGCGGCTGTATAGGGGCCATAAAATTCCTCGCGGTAAGGCGGGTAAAAACATACAAGTAATAAAATCATGACCGTGCCGCGAAAGGTGTGTGTGGTGCGAATAGATGACAAAAGTTGGTGATAATACAAACGATGGTGGACATGTATGGCATTAGCACAAGTGCCTCACTCGTTCATACCCTTGCGTCCAAGGGCCGTGAGGCAAGTGCTTTGTTGTGTAGCCACCGCAGCGAAAACCTCTCGGGAGAGGTCGTGCTACGGAATGCCCGGGTATATGATATGAAAATTAAGAATTTCTTTTAAAAACGCTAACAATGATTTATAACTAAAAAGCGGTTCCCTACCAACGAACATTGCAGGGTGTAAAGGTATATGTTGTCGGTAGGGTAATGGAAAATGCTGTTTTCTAAGAGTTTCTAAGTGTTTGCACTGAATTACCATGTGAAGGACTGTTAATGTTTCACCACATCTGTCACACAATGGTGGATCGCCACCGGACAAAAGATGTGTGCCTGTCGTGTATGTGTGTCCTATCCTGAGTCTCGTTAGTATTACCTCTGTATGACGCCATTTTGATACTGGCAGCAAATGACCAAGGCATGGCTTAATAATGTGTAGTATGTTTTGTGTGTGTGTATCCCACTTGCTCTGCCAGTAGTCCCCGAGGTTTCGTTTGAGAGACGGCTTAAGATCAAGGGCCGGGATTAATATGGGTGTAGGGGCAGTGCTTTTGTGGACGGGTGCAGCGAGCTGATCCGCCCTCACGTTGCCTTGGATCTCACGCTGCCCTGACACCCAGCACACTACAACATGTTGTTTGATTGTGTAGAGTGTGCACAAAATGGAGTAAAGTGAGACAAGGACCGGGTTTTTTGTTTTTTAGGACTGTGTAGAGCCGTTACCACACTGAGGGAATCTGTATAAATTACTGCTTTTGTATTTGTAATTGTTTAATGTGTTTAGCTGCCACAAGTATCGCGTAAGCTTCCGCTGTGAAGATACTTAAGCCTGGATGTAGCGGGCCAGCATCCGAAAAGGATTGGCCGACAGCAGCGTAGGACACAGAGGAGTTGGACTTGGAGGCATCTGTAAAGAACTCAGGACGCGTGTATTTGTGTTGAAGTTCCAGGAAGTATGGTCGGATATGGGAAATAGGCGCATGTTTTGTAACTTCTAGAAAGGACACATCGCAGTCTATAGTCTGCCATTGCCACGGTGGCGGATATGCTACAGGAGCCATTAAACTGTGTTCAAGTGAGACTCCAGTTTCCTCAGCTAGAATTTTGAGGCGAACTGAGAAGGGCTGCCTCATTGAAGGCCTGTTTTGAAACAGAATTGAGCTCGACAAATCATTAATAGTAGAGTATGAGGGGTGCTTCTTATCTGCTTTCACCTTAAGGAAATAATCAAAGGACATGTAAGTTCTCTGCAGATGAAGCAACCAATCATTTGACTCAACATAAAAGCTTTCTACGGGGCTGGTGCGAAAAGCACCCGTAGAAAGGCGGATGCCCAAATGGTGCACGGGGTCCAGCATCTTCAAAACACTTTGAGTCACAGACTGATATACAACGGCCCCATAATCTAAGCGGGTGCGAATGGGGCTTCTATACAAATTCATGAGACATTGCCTGTCACTACCCCAAGTAGTACGTGACAACACTTTTAAAACATTCATGGCTTTTAAACATTTTGTTTTTAAATAGTTTATGTGCGGTACGAAGGTCAACTTGTTGTCCAAGATTAGGCCTAAGAATTTATGCTCCGCATTTAGAGACAGACGTTGACCGTTCAGTTTAATGTCGGGTTCTGAGTGCATGCCTCTCTCTCTGGAGAACAAGACACATGTGCTTTTTGTGGGTTCAGTCGGAATCCGTTTTCCTCTGCCCATTTGGAGACCTTGTTTAAACCTAACTGAACCTGCCGCTCACACATTGCCAAGTTCATTGACTTGAAGCCAAGCTGAACGTCGTCGACATATGTACAATAGAACATATTGCGGGGGATGGACAGGTGCAAGGAATGCATTTTGATAATAAAAAGTGTACAACTAAGTACACCACCTTGCGGCACGCCTGTTTCCTAAACAAATGTTTGGAAGAGAACACTGCCCACACGGACACGGAATGTCCGATTGGACAAGTAACTCTCGATTATGGAAAACATTCTACCACGCACGGCAGGGTGGGCCAGGTCTCTTAGAGTTCCAAAGCGCTACGTTGTATCATAAGCCTTTTCGATATCGAGAAACACAGAGAGAAAATATTGTTTATGGACGAAAGCGTCTCTGATCTGTGCCTCGATACGAACAAGGGGGTCTGTGGTGGATCCAGTCTCTCGAAACCCGCACTGAAATGGGTCTAGCAAATTGTTTGTTTCAAGGAAATGTACAAGTCGGCAGTTTATCATTTTTTCGAAGACTTTGCAGGAGCAGCTTGTAAGGGCAATAGGCCTATAACTCGAAGTTAAAGAAGGGTCATTGCCCTCTTTCAAACTGCGAATAACGATAGCCTCTTTCCAGGAGGTAGGGATAGTGCCAGAAAACCAAATAGCATTGTACAAACAAAGTAAGGTTTTTCGCGTTTCGATTGGTAGGTTTTTTAACATTTCATACATCACACGGTCAGAACCTGGGGCAGAAGTACGGCAGGAGTTTAAAGATGTTCGGAGCTCAGCTAGACTGAAAGCTTGGTTATATGCCTCGTTTCTAGTGCAGTTGTGTTCGAGTTTCTGCTTTTCTATTCTTGTTCTGTATTTTTGGAAAGTGTCAGTACAGTGGGACGGGCTGGACACCCGTTCGAAGTGTGCACCGAGGAAGTTTGCCCGATCTTCCAAGGTATCACCCTGAGTGTTTACGAGTGGAAAAGTGTGTACTTGTTTTCCTGCTATCCTACCAACCATGTTCCAGACTTTAGCCTCCTGTGTGTATGAATTGATCCCTGACAAAAACTTTTGCCAGCTTTCCCTTCTGGCCTGCCGACGCGTTCTCCAGCCTTGAGACTTTATTTTCTTGAAGGTGTCGAGATTTTCGGCTGTCGGTGAGTTCCGAAGCAACCTCCATGCCTTATTCTGCTCCTTTCGCGCATTACGACACTCAATGTTCCACCATGGGACGTGTCGCTTGCCGGGCTGTCCAGATGTTTGTGGGATGCATTTGGCTGCTGCGTTAATAAGGAGAGCTATGAAGTACTGCACAGCTTCATCTATGTTTAGTCCACATATGTCAGTCCAACATAACTGAGCTTTGTTATGAAACTGTTCCCAGTCGGCTTTGTGTATAAGCCATTTAGGAACTCGTGGAGGACATTCGTATGATGTTTGTGTACTCGAAACAACAGGAAAATGGTCACTTCCGTAGGGATTAATCAGAACTTTCCATTGGAGTAATGGTACAAGTGAAGGATATGCGATGCTGAGATCTATGGAAGAGTAGGTTTTGTTGGCAAGGTTATAATATGTTGCCTCTTTCCTATTCAACAGAATGGCACCGGAGGAAAAAAAAGGAACTGTTCAATGAGACGACCTCGTGCGTTGCAGCGAGAATCACCCCATAGACTGCTACGAGGATTCAGGTCACCAAGTACCAGATAAGGTTCGGGTAGTTTATCTATTAAGGACTCGAATTCTTGTTTTCCAAGACGGTGGTGTGGGGGTATGTACAGAGAGCAGATGGTGACGAGCTTGTTGAAAAGAACTGCTCGAACAGCCACTGCCTCTAGTGTTGTTTGCAGTGGTAAACGTGTGCATGCTACTTTTTGATTAACAATAATGGCTACACCACTGGATGATGCCGCAGCTTCATCTCTGTCCTTTCGGAAGAGAACATACCGACGCGAAAAATTCGTGTTTTTAGATTTTAAATGAGTTTCCTGCACACACAGCACTTTCGGCGAATGTTTGCAAAAAAGCTCTTGAACATCATCGAGGTTTCTAAGCAGTCCTCTGACGTTCCATATGTTTGTGTTGCCATATTGGAGGTAACTTAGTGCTGTGTGTAAGGAAAAATGGGTGTGTCTGCTTCTTAAGCTAAACGTTAAGACTCAAAGAACAGGGCGGTCACCGGGCCCCGTTATTGGCTTTCATTTCTTTTGGCGCGCTCCAGGGAGCTACGCCGATCTTTCGGCACCAGGGGTACCGTGGTGTCCATTGCCTCCTCAGAGGCACTGCGTGCCCGCATTTGCGAGCTGTTGTTGTGGGCTTGGGGCCTCGCCTGGTGAGACGAGGCCTTCATATCGGCCAACCCCGGGGTCTCCTTCACCTCGGGGGCGAAACCTTCGGTCCTCTTGGGCTAGAGGTCGAAGGGACCTCCTTTGCTGCTGGGATACCCTGGCTGCTGCAAGAGCTTGCAGCGGCCGTGGGTGTCGCCATGGGGACGAGTGGCAGGGCAGCCTTGCCTGTTCCCACCGTGGGTGGGGGCATTGGCAACAGCCTGGGCACACCGAGCCTGGCATGGTCAGTTGCCGCAGGCCGTTGTAGTGCTGCCCGCTGTTGCACTACATCGGCGAACGATGGATTCTTTGTGAAAAGACCAGATACTTGTTAACAGGCTTCTCGAAAAGCAATGTTTTGTGTGATTTTGATTGTAACAATTTCTTTTTCCTATTTACATGTTGGACAGGTTCGGGAGTATGCGGGATGGGCACCATCGCAGTTTGCGCAGTGGGCCCCATCCTCCACCTTACACTCGTCTGTGGCGTGTCCTGTGGTGGCACACTTTCCGCAGGTGAGTTGGCCGTGGCAACTCTGAGAGCCGTGACCAAAACGCTGGCATTTGAAGCAACGTCGTGGGTTGGGAATGTAGGGTCTCACATTCAACTTCAAGTATCGTGTTTCGAGATGTTCAGACAGGGTACTGGTGCAAATCGTAACAATGTGTTTTGTTGGGATTTCCTTCTTATCACGCCTAATTTTGATTCTTTGTACTTGTGTCACCTGCTGGTCCTTCCATCCCTCGAGGAGCTCACCTTCAGTCAGGCCAAGCAAGTCTTGATCAGATACAACGCCTCGGGAAGTGTTGAGTGAGCGGTGTGGTGTAATTGAGATAGGAATGTTTCCAAACGATTCTAGTTTTGAGAGGTTTTCAAACTGGCTCTGACTTTTTACCTCGAGGGGAGATCCCCACTGGCCATTCTTGTAGCCTGGTAACCTGGTCCAAGTGCAGTGGTGAGGCATTTGGAAACAACGAAAGGCGAAATAGTTCTGGCGTTCTTTTCAGCAGTTTCACAGTGGATTACATGGTAGCGGGGAAAGGTTTCTTTCGGTTTGCTGAAATAATTGCAAAAGTCTTCGGTGCGCCCTCTCTTCGAGAGAGGACGATCGTGCAATGAAGGGAGAGAAGAGAAAGCCATAAACTAAATATGAGTTCGGCAGCCATGCCAGCCGCCCACCATGGACCCCAACACGGGGACGTGACAAGTCCTAAATATATATGAGGCCTGCCAACGTCAGCTGTACACAGCCGCTATAACCAAATATATTGTGCCCAAGACAGAGCACATACACAAGGTTAACCCTTGCCGCCAGGAAAAATCGGAAGTAAATGGAAGAAAGAAGAAGACAGGATATATTTAAAGACGAGAAAAGACTAAGATGTGCGAAGAGAGAGAAAGGAAAAGGCGACTGCCGATTTCCCCTGGGTGGGTTAGCCCAGGGGTGCCATCTACGTGAAGCCGGGGCCAAAGGGGTGTGTTGCCTCTGCCGGGGGGCCTTAAAGGTCCAATCACACAGCATTGTCTCAACCCCCAGGATCCCCTTTTCCCCGGACACGGCAAAGCCACGCACGGCTAGGTGTGGGAGGGAGCCGAAACTCTCCCGTTAGCTCGGGTCCGTGGTGTCGCTACAAACCAAACGCCTACTTGTGCAGGCGCCCCTGCGGGGGTTCAGCTAAGGTAGTGTATGTGGTTGAGAGCGTGACTAGACGTCGTCAAATATCAATTATAGCACCGTACTTCCTGTGAAAAGTTATGTCAGTAATCAAGTTTCGAGAGAAATGTTGCAGAACGCTCAAACAGTAAATGAACCGGCAACCGCAGACCTGCAGTTTTCCTGTGCACTACTGAGTTACTTGATGATATGCCCGCTAGCTGTACGAATTGGCGTTCGGTTCCAAGGTCTCTTTACTTTCATCGGAAAGGTGGCCAGGTTTTAGCTAATTAGGGAATATTCGGCACCAGTTTCCACTAAAGCACTAACTTCGCGACCATCTAGTAGAACAGAAGTGTCTAGGGAAGCCTTTAGCCAATCTGCTGGTGATGTCATCGTCGATCTCTAGCCGGTTATGTCAGCCTGCTTCAATATGGAGCATTGAGCATGACCAGTCTGAGCGGCTTTGGCCCCGAAGATTACCGTGGCTAAATTTCCCGACATTGGCTAGGTGGCCAGCCCTGCACCACACCCAAATGGGTGTGACGATTACGCGAGAACAGCCACGGGGTTGGAGAACGTGAGTGGTGCCGAGTTGTTGATCTACGCTGCTGGGCATTGAAGTCCGCAATTTCCAGGAGCCACTGGGTACACCCATGAAGTAGAGAGTTGGCTGATAAACCACGAAGTCCGAACTGTCGATAAGTGCACTGTCACTAGATGTGCCCAGTATTCACCACAGTGAAAGCAAAGAGGACGTCAATTGGGCGCCCGCCACACGTCTGATTCTAGCGGAGTTGGTCGATCTTCGCTGTAGTATAAGCCCGCTTGGACTGCTTGGATGAACCGCCGGAAGCATGGCCGAGGCCTCGGGTGGTAAGCGGAGTCTTAGGTTTTGCTGGCTGGAGCAGAGTTTGTGCATACGACATGGGAGGGAAGTCGTTTAGGGGCCACGGTTCTGTCCGGCAGGAACATTTTCGCAGCGCCTTCTGAACTACGTCTCGGCTGATGCCGGACGAACTCACACTAGGCACCGAAGGTACTGATAACTTCTGCAGTTATTCGTGAATTACAGAGCGTATGAGCTTTCGCCCCGCCGCGGTGGTCTAGTGGCTAAGGTACTCGGCTGCTGACCCGCAGGGCGGGGGTTCGAATCCCGGCTGCGGCGGCTGCATTTCCGATGGAGGCGGAAATGTTGTAGGCCCGTGTGCTCAGATTTGGGTGCACGTTAAAGAACCCCAGGTGGTCTAAATTTCCGGAGCCCTCTACTACGGCGTCTCTCATAATAATATAGTGGTTTTGGGACGTTAAACCCCACATATCAATCAATCAGCGTATGAGCTTTCAGAAAAAGTTGTCGTGGCCCCCAATACCACCCATATAGCGCGCAGCAAAGGCAAAGTTGACTTGTCGTTCGTACTTCTGGCTTCATTGCCGAAGCGTGCTTTTGATTAGGATGGCTCCAGCGAGAAATTCTGACATAGGCTTTGGTTATAGTGACCTAGAATATTGGAAGTGTCCAAAGTGCCGGCCGAACACGCGGAGGATTGAGGGCCT
The DNA here is from genome assembly GCF_043290135.1 of Rhipicephalus microplus. Classification (NCBI taxonomy): domain Eukaryota; kingdom Metazoa; phylum Arthropoda; class Arachnida; order Ixodida; family Ixodidae; genus Rhipicephalus; species Rhipicephalus microplus. Next base: position 54,564,340 of record NC_134701.1, on the reverse strand, counting down.
TTCATGGTGACTACCCGTGACGCGACGCTGTGATGCCGGACCCGTGGGTGTTCTGAGTGGTGAAAGCTGCGTGAAAGCGGCGGGCGTTTGCTACATGCGCCCTAATTAGTTGGCTAGTAGCCAACGTTGCGGTAATAAGGACAATATTTATTATCGCGTCAACCCAACACTATACTGTTGTGACTGAAGACACGGATAACACATTTGGTAGCTTTGAAGTGGGGATATAGTGCATTTTGCTCTAGCTGTTGTGTCACGGCAATCATCCACACTTATGCGTCCATTTGAATAACGCATTCTGTTCACACACATATTGAGCCAAGGTACCATTTACTTTGGAATGATACTGTGTACGCGCTGTAGCAGATAACAAGCTGCCGATATCCAAAATAATCAGGAGAAGATAGGATGTGGTACGATGTGCGTTCGGTAGCCGTCTGGCCGAGGGTTGCCACTGACTTGCGAGGCAAGTCGCTAAATGTCGACCTGAATATTGCTAATCTTCTTTAAAATTCGCCTAAAAAGTCACCACTCAACATATCTGTGGTGCGCCTAGTAATACAAATTGCTAACTATGTAGAGCTGTCAGGAGTAGAGTACTCTCCGTAACCCTTAAAATATATCGCCACGTGCCTTTTTTCAAGTTTTGTTACGCCATGTTACACTATGTTCACCGCAAACCACGATTACGACGTTAGAGAAGATTCGAGTCTGCAGTAAATCGTTTTGTTAAGATGGCGTCCACTTCGTTAATCTTCCAAATTATTCTGGAACGAATTTTGCTGCTTGCCATAACGCTAGAATGTTCGGTGGCAAATGCATAAATATCGATATGGTTCACTGCTTTCACTGCTTGCCAGTTGAACGACGGCCACCACTGCATTGGCCGCTATCAGTGCAAGTGTGCTACTGTGACCCACTTTCTGCTAACCAGGCCCAGGTTCGCCTAAATAAGCAGTTTGATCTGACTTTGCAGTCTCTTAGTTTTAGCCACGCCGCAACGCTGTGACATGTGGTGGAGGTGCTGCTTCGTTTATGTATGGAACGCCCCCCTTCAACTAGGAGCCAAGCCCACACCCTGAAGAGGACATCGACGCCGACGCAGAGCAGCGAGCCAGCCGCCGGCAGCAAGGGCTGCCACTAGTGTACGGGCCTCCACCTAATGAGACCAAGCCGATGAAGACGTGAACGTACATCATGGTGACAATGACAGCCCTTGTGCCGTGTGCACCGATCTTGCTCCGGCAAGCGAAGGAGTCACCAATTTCCGTGGTTGGCCCTTCGAACACCCGGAGAACAGGCTTAAAAGATTCAACCGAGTCGCCCTGTTCAATGGTTGGACCGACAGCGACAAATTTCGACACGTTTATTTTGCTCTACAAGATATAGCTTGGTCATGGTTTGAGAACTAAAAAGTTACACTTCCGACCTGGGGCCTTTTTCATGCCACGATGCTTGACGCTTTCACAAGAGTCGTCCAAAACGAAAGGGCAGAAACATTACTGAAGTCCCATGTACAGCTTCCTAACGAAAACGTGGGAATGTACACCGAGGAAAAGACGCTTTTGTTTTGTCTTGCCAATCCCGCCATGTCCGAGGAGAAGAAGCTTCGCTTCCTGATGCGGGGTGATCAGTAGAAAATTTTTGCCGGCCTTGTACGCAACTCTCCAAGGACAGTCCCAGAATTCGTCTCGGAGGCCACAGCGCTCATGAAGGCCCTGGCAATGCGTACTAGATAGTACAACCACCACCATCCAACGACGACCTAGAGAGAGCTTCAGACTTTTCAAACCGGAGAGCGGCCCGATACTATCCGAGCCATCATACGAGGACCGCTCCATAAATTGCTGCCACTCTTCCAGCGTTTAGTGGAGCCAATTGCCGACGTTGTAAGCCTAAGAATTAAACAATTTTTCCGAACACCTGAAACAGTGCAACCTCAGCCACAAGCGATGAGCTATGCTGCTGTAGACTGACTAAATGCCTTCCCACCACGTCCACGAAAACACCGCAGAACCGCACTACCGTCGCCAGACACTGCCGCCACCATCACCGCATACCGTTCACCTCTCAGACAGCGCAGCATGCTAAGGAAAACCGACGTCTGGCATGCCTTGAATACCAGCCGCTGTGTTAACACTGCGGAGAAGCTGGCCACACATACCGCCACTGCCAATACCACCGAATAGACCTATGAGGTTTCGCCGTCAACGCACCAACACCACAGCATGGTGAGCGGCCACGTGACATTGCCAACCACCTTACAAGCACAGAACAGGCACCTCGACTACCATAGCGTTGGTCCTCTCCTAGCCCCGCAGGGGCGCCTGCGCAAGTAGGCGTTTGGTGTGTAGCGACACCACGGACCCGAGCTAACGGGGGAGTTTTGACTCCCTCCCACGCCTAGCCGTGCGTGGCTTTGCCGTGTCCGGGGAAAAGGGGATCCTGGGGGTTGAGCCGACGCTGGGTGATTGGACCTTTAAGGCCCCCCGGCAGAGGCAACACACCTCTTTGGCCCCGGCTTCACGTAGACGGCCCCCCTGGGCTGACCCACCCAGGGGAAATCGGCAGTCGCCTTTTCCTATCTCTCTCTTCCTACATCTTAGTCTTTTCTCGTCTTTAAATCTGTCCTGTCTTCTTCTCTCTTCCATTTACTTCCGATTTTTCACGGCGGCAAGGGTTAACCTTGTGTAATTACTCAACCTTGAGTAGTTATATTTGGTTATAGTGGCAATGTACGGCTGGCGTCTGCAGCCTTATGCTATTAAGTGCTTCAGCGTCCCCTGGTTGGACTCCATGGTGGGTGGTCGCCATTGCTGCCGAACAAAAAGTACACTACTATGGGAACACCTGCATTTCCCCGTCTCCTAGATCGTCTCCCGCCTAAGAGGGGACGCACCGATGACATATCAATTTTCAGCCAACCCAGACAATGCTTTCCTAAATTCCATGTTGTGCACTGCGAAAACCCAACAAAACAAGCCACAGCCATATCTCCATTTCTTGTTGCTAAATCTTTCACAGAGGTCTTTGGCCCAGGATACAAGGTTACAAAGATGGCTAGCGGAGACCTTCTCCTTGAGCTGCCTGAAAAACACCACTATGAAAAACTTGGCAGTCTCGTAGCATTTGGAAATATCCCAGTATCTATTTCACCTCATAGATCAATGAACACCTCACGCGGAGTTATTTCAGAAGCAGACCTTCTTGAAATGTCTGAACAGGTTTCGGTGCCGACATGCGAACCGCACACTTACGGCTGCTCTTTTTGCAGGCTATGGTAGCGGTGTTTGGCGCCGGTTTTGAGTCATGGCCACATGAACACAACAGCGATAGCAAGGAAATGTGTTCAGCTGCCAGCATCGATGGGGCCTTCAACGAGTTCCTGTGGTGGACGACGCATCAACAGTTCCTCGGCGCGGCTGAGCAGTGTAGAGAGGCTCTTTGCAGCAGCGCTGGGATAGGCGTGAAAACTTGTCCCGCTGCTGTCATCGACGCGTGCCTGCGGCTGCATCTCGATGCGTCACGGGTGCCACATGTGACTGACGGAGGCGTCGACCGCCACCAGGGGTGCTCGTCATACGACGAAATGCTACTTAGGCTGCTGCTGCAACTGGGCCCTTCGGGTTCCGGTGCCGACATGCGAACCGCACACTTACGGCTGCTCTTTTTGCAGGCTATCGTAGGGGTGTTTGGCACCGGTTTTGAGTCATGGCCACATGAACACAACAGCGATAGCAAGGAAATGTGTTCAGCTGCCAGCATCGATGGGGCCTTCAACGAGTTCCTGTGGTGGACGACGCATCAACAGTTCCTCGGCGCGGCTGAGCAGTGTAGAGAGGCTCTTTGCAGCAGCGCTGGGATAGGCGTGAAAACTTGTCCCGCTGCTGTCATCGACACGTGCCTGCGGCTGCATCTCGATGCGTCACGGGTGCCACATGTGACTGACGGAGGCGTCGACCGCCACCAGGGGTGCTCGTCATACGACGAAAGGCTACTTAGGCTGCTGCTGCAACTGGGCCCTTCAGGTTCCGGTGCCGACATGCGAACCGCACACTTACGGCTGCTCTTTTTGCAGGTTGGTGAATTTTATCGTTATAAGATTGGTGCTACTGTTCGAAAGTCGGTACCGGAGCCCCCCGGGACCTTTGTGCGAATGTTGGTTTGTGCTGTGCTTAGCATTGATGAGTTTATTGCTCTGGCTGCGGTGAAGGCAAGGCTGCTTTTGTCAGGTGATGTGGAGGAAAACCCAGGGCCAATAAGCAAGGAACTGGAGCAAGAGCTTGCAAGGGCTCTTCGTTGTTTACCGCAGATATCCGAGGCACAGGACAAGCTTATGAAACAACTCGAGAAATTAGAGACTGGGCAGCAAGAACTGAAGGATAAACTTCAAACCCTCGAATGCAAAATTGATAGGTTGGCAGGAGACTTGCCTACTGCATCATCAAGCGAGGAAAAGGCAGAGTTATCCACTCAACACAGCCAGCTTGTTGACAGCATGAGAAACGCTTTATTGAATCAGGACGAAATAGAAAACCGGTCGCGTAGAAACAATCTTTTGTTTTTTGGTCTGCCTGATGGGGGTAAGGAAACGTGGGATGAATCCGAAAAGAAAGTGATCGATTTGTGCGCAGAAAAGCTGCGTGTAACAGTGTCCCCCTCCGCAATCGAGCGTGCCCACCGAATTGGCAAGGTCGGGGGCGAGAAACCTCGGCCAGTTATTGTGAAATTTGCGTTTTTCAAAGACAAACAAAGAGTTATATCTGCTGCCTCAAAACTAAAGGGAACGAATTTTTCTATTGGTGAGGATTATTCCAAAATCGCTCGCAAGCAAAGGCAAAAGTTACTGCAATACGGGAAGCAAACTGACGCGAAGGTTATGATCAAATACAACAGGGGCAGAATGGAGGCCAAAATTGGAAGTAAATCTTTCGTGTACGACTGTGCAAGTGACTCAGTGAAAGAATGCGCTCAATAGCGGTTGGGGGGCGCTATAGCGCCACGCAAAAAGCGACTTCCCGAGACCTTATCAGTGATTGTCGTCAATTGCCGAAGTTTAAAGAATAAGGTTTACGAGTTTGATACCCTGATTCGAATTTCACAACCCGATGTTGTTTTTGGAACTGAATCTTGGCTAGATGAACATATTTCCGATAACGAAGTTTTTCCAACAGGTTACACAGCCTACCGCAAATACCGTAATACGCACGGTGGGGGTGTGTTCATTCTGATTCGAGACGGCATACCAACCGTACCAATACAGGGCGCAGATAACAACTCCGAATCGGTTTGGTGTAGAATAACGTTTTCGCAAGGGATCGGTTTAGTTTTAGGGTCCTTTTATCGTCCTCCTGGTAACTCTAGTGTGTTACCTTTATTTAGTTTGTCTAAAACCATTTCGGCTCTTTCCTCCGAACCAATTATGCTGGCGGGTGATTTTAACATGCCCAATGTCGAATGGTGCAATTTTCGTCCAGTTGAAAATAGTCGGTCAACAATTCATTCTGCCTTTTTTGAGTTTACCAGAGTTTATGACCTTTTCCAGTTTGTTCAGTTTCCAACACGACTGGGTTCGGCAAGTGATAGCGTCCTGGACCTTCTTTTTATGAATCATGACAATTTAATGAAGTCGGTTGTTCTAATTCCAGGCATAAGTGACCACGATGTCGTTGCGGCTACCATAGAGTGGAAAAAGATAGAAATCAGTAGACCTCGTTCACGAAAAGTTTTCGCATATGATAGAGGCAGGTTTGATGCCATCAATTTTGAACTGGATGCATACCTTCCGATGTTTATCCAATGCTGTCAGTCTAATGACATTGAAATATTGTGGGGGTTGTTTAAAGAAAAACTGTTGTCTCTGGTAAACATTTATGTCCCATCGAAAATTGTAACTGCCAATCGTCGTGGTGATAAACCATGGATTAATAAAGATATACGTGCGTCAATTAAGCGTAAGGCTCGGGTGTACAGAAATTATTGTCGTACGCGCAGTGCTGATTTATTTAGTAAGGTTAAAGCATTAGGCTCGTGCCTGAAGACACAGATAAAGCTGGCGAAGCGTGAATATTTATCGTCCCTTAATAGCAAAATCAAAACAAATCCAAAGGAAGTCTGGCATTACTTTAAAAGTAACAAAAAAGACATCAGTGGAATTCCCTTTATCATGCACAATGACGAACTACTTAGAGATGATATGAGTAGAGCAGAATGCTTCAATGCGTATTTTCAATCCGGTTTTTTCTCCGCCAAGCCCGATATCTCCCGTTACGACACTCAGATCGTTACCCGCTATGAATGATATCATAATAACTGAATCAGGTATAGGAAAACATTTCAATAGGCTGAATCCCCAGTCTGCGCATGGTCCCGACGGTATTTCAAACCACATACTTAAACAATGTGCTGATCATATAGCTCCATTTCTCGCTGCTTTGTATGAAGTATCGATAAGGCAGGGAAAATTGCCACGAGAGTGGAAGTTAGCCAATATCACGCCTTTGCACAAATCCGGTGTCCGTGATAATGTATCTAACTATAGACCGGTATCGCTAACCCCCGTTTGTTGCAAGACACTGGAACACATAATCTATTCTTGCCTTATAAAACACCTTCAGGATAATAATTTTTTCACTCCGTCTCAACTTGGCTTTCGCGCAGGCCTTTCGTGTGTTACACAGCTAACCGAATTCGTGCATGACATCGCTTCATCATTCGACCAGGGCATTCAATTGGAGGCTGTTTTTTTGGACTTCAAAAAAGCTTTTGATGTCGTCCCCCACAGTCTTTTGCTTCATAAGTTGTCTTTTCTTGGTATTCCTAAAACCCTTATAGACTGGATTAAGGATTATCTCAGCGGCCGCAAGCAATGTGTTGTGATAAATGGTGTGTCTTCATCAACAGCTGATGTACTGTCCGGGGTGCCACAGGGGTCAGTCCTGGGGCCGCTTCTGTTTTTGATTTTTATCAATGATTTTCCACTGGGTTTGAAATCAACAGTGAGGCTTTATGCTGATGATTGTGTTTTGTATTGCCCAGTCAAGTGTTTTGATGACACCACAGTACTTCAGTCCGACCTCGATAAGATTGTGTCTTGGTGTGCTCAGTGGCAAATGAGTTTGAACCTAACTAAATGTTTTCATGTGCAATTTAATAACAAAAAAAAGGTTGTATCCAGGTCTTATTACTTAAATTCCTGCGCAGTACAAAAGGTAGATCAAGTTAAGTATCTCGGCGTAACATTCACGGCAACACTAGATTGGACCAGTCACGTAGATCTAATCACAGCCAAGGCTTCGCGCTTAATTCATTTTTTTCAAAGAAATTTCTGCGACGCGCCGCAAACACTCAAGGAAACCCTGTATATTACAAATGTGCGCCCAATTTTAGAATACGCTTGTGTTTCTTGGGACCCTTTCACGAATGTACTAAAAGAAAAATTGGAGAGGGTGCAAAAAAGGCCTGCTAGGTTTGTTACAGGAAACTACGATTTTAGAATAAGGTCTTCGGGAATTCTTCAGGCCTTGGGATGGGAACCCCTTTGTGGACGACGGAAAGTTCAAAGACTTAAATTTCTTTTTAATATATATCACGGTAAGACTGGACTAAATAAAGAGCGGTATTTAAAGACGCCTAGTTATATGTCCAAACGGAAAGATCACTTATATAAAATTAGAGAATATACCTGTCGATTGAATGTCTTTAAATACTCTTTCTTTCCAAATTCTATTAGTGAGTGGAATGCGCTAAAAATACCAATATTCTCTGATTCTAATTTCCTAACAGCCATTGAAACAGCAGTTTGAGCTGCTGAAATAACCCATATATTTAACGTTTGCTTTGTACTTCTCTTGGTTGTTGATTTTTATAAGTATAATTTCTGCTTTCGTTGTATAATCCTGTGTTTTGTAATTTTGTTCTAACGCTGTACTGCAAGTGTTGATTTCTCCTGTATACTGTAAGGCACGATTTATTTGCCTTTAATTTTGCTGTTCTGTATTATATATTCTACTGTAACCCCCCTACAACAATGCCCAATGGGCGATGTAGGCACTTGTAATAAATAAATAAATAAATAAATAAACAGGAACTGCTTGAAGGGTGGAAAGAGCAAAATGTCACAGATGTAAAACGAATCGTCATCAGACGAGACGAGACAACAAAGAAATACCTACCAAACATTTAATACTCACCTTCGCATCTAGCACACTGCCTTCATCTATAGACACAGGCTACATCAAACTCTCTGTCCGCCCTACATTCCCAATCCAAGACGGTGTTATAAATGTCAACGATTTGGTCATGGCTCGCAGAACTGCCGGGGTCAGGAAACTTGTGCAAGATGTGGTAGCCACGGCCACCCATCTGATAACTGTGTTACTACGCCTCACTGCGTGAATTGTGACGGGGAACACGCCGCGTACTCGCGTTCGTGTCCTAACTGGAAGAAAGAAAAAGAAATAATCACTCTTAAAGTCAAAGAAAACATCACATTCAAAGAAGCAAGACGAAGAGTGTCGCCATTTTACGGCGCAACATATGCTGATGCGGCGCGTCAGGGGGCAACGCCGCACCAGCCCTCGCCACCCCTTCGGCCTGCGCAGAGCGAGCCGTCGGCTGTGGCACTTGCCCCCAAGGCGGCTGTGGCCCAGGCTACACCGCCTACTCCCAAACAGAGACCGGAGACTCCAGAGTCTTCGGGTCTCAAGGCCTCCCCTCACCAGGCGAGGCCCAAAATCCAAACTAACAGCCCGCACGTGCGGGCATCCAGTGCCTCCGAGGAGGCAATGGATACGTCGGCACCCTTGGTGCCGAAAGAGCGGCGTGGCTCCTTGGAGCGCGCCAAGAAAACAAAAAAGCAAATAACAGGGCCTGGTGACGGCCCTGTTAAGTGAACTCAAACTCCCCGTCTAAACAGCCACTCGCTTTTCGTACACACAGCATTATTTTACATTCACCATGAACACTCAAATTATACAATGGAACGTCAGGGGCCTTCTCAGAAACCTTGACGACATCCAAGAACTCCTACACGAACACTCACCAAAAGTGCTGTGTGTACAAGAAACACACCTTAATTCAAAACACACAAATTTTCTTCGCAAATACGTTATTTTTCGAAAGGACCGTGATGATGCCATGACATCATCCGGAGGTGTTGCCATCATAGTGAATCAAGGAATTGCATGCACACACTTAGAACTCCAAACATCCCTTGAGGCAGTGGCTGTTCGAGCGGTTCTTTTTGATAAACTAATCACAATCTGTACTATTTACATCCCTCCTAGCTATCAGCTGCAAAAACGTGATTTACACTCTTTAATTGATGAACTTCCGGAGCCTTATGTTCTCCTTGGAGACTTCAATGCGCATAGCAGGCTATGGGGAGACTCTCGTTGCGACGCGCGAGGTCGACTGATTGAACAATTCCTTCTCTCGTCGAACGCATGTCTCCTAAATAGAAAAGAACCAACCTATTATAATCTCGCACATAACACCTACTCCTCCATAGACCTAAGCATAGTGTCTCCATCTCTTGTGCCTCTACTCCAGTGGAAAGTCGTCAGTAATCTGTACGGAAGTGACCACTTTCCCGTAGTTTTGAGCACAACTACAGCAACTGAGTGTACACCCCGTGTTCCCAAATGGCTCATAAACAGAGCCGACTGGGAACGGTTTCATACCATCGCTCGTATAGATTGGAGTGACATATTTACTTTAAGCATTGATGTTGCTGTCGACTACTTCACAGCTTTTTTCATTGATGCTGCAACAAAATGCATCCCACAAACAAATGGGCACCCAGGAAAACGGCGTGTGCCATGGTGGAACTCTGAATGCCGAAACGCGCGCAAACAGCAAAACAGAGCTTGGAGGCTGCTTCGGAACTCACCGACAGCCGAAAATCTTGACACCTTCAAGAAAATAAAGTCTCGAGGCAGGAGAACGCGTCGGCAGGCCAGAAGAGAAAGCTGGCAGAAGTTTTTGTCAGGGATCAATTCATACACACAGGAGGCTAAAGTCTGGAACATGGTCCGTAGGATAGCAGGAAAACAAGTACACACACTTCCACTCGTGGACACTCGGGGTGATACCTTGGAAGATCAGGCAAACTTCCTCGGTGCACACTTCGAACAGGTGTCCAGCTCATCCCACTATACTGACACTTTCCAAAAATACAGAACAAGAATAGAAAAGCAGAAACTTGAGCACAAATCCACTAGATACGAGGGATATAACCAAGCTTTCAGTCTTGCTGAGCTCCGAACATCTCTGAACTCCTGCAGTACTTCTGCCCCAGGTTCTGACCGTGTGATGTATGAAATGTTAAAGAACCTACCAAACGAAACCCGGAAAACCTTACTTTGTTTCTACAATGCTATTTGGTCTTCTGGCACTATTCCTACCTCCTGGAAAGAGGCTATTGTTATTCCCATTTTGAAAGAGGGCAAGGACCCTTCTTTAGCTTCGAGTTATAGGCCTATTGCACTTACAAGCTGCTTGTGCAAAGTCTTCGAAAAAATGATAAACTGCCGACTTGTACATTTCCTTGAAACAAATAATTTGCTCGACCCATTTCAGTGCGGGTTTCGAGAAGGTAGATCCACCACAGACCACCTTGTTCGTATTGAGGCACAGATCAGAGACGCCTTCGTCCATAAACAATATTTTCTCTCTGTGTTCCTCGATATCGAAAAGGCTTATGATATAACATGGCGTTTCGGAATTCTAAGAGACCTTTCCCACCTTGGCGTGTGCGGAAGAATGTTTCACATAATCAAAAGTTACCTGTCAAACCGGACATTCCGTGTCCGAGTGGGCACGGTTCTTTCCCAAACATTTGTTCAGGAAACAGGCGTGCCACAAGGTGGTGTACTTAGCTGCACACTTTTTCTCATAAAAATGAATTCCTTGCGCTTGACCATCCCTCGCAATATGTTTTATTGTACATATGTCGATGACGTCCAGCTTGGCTTTAGGTCTTGCAATTTGGCATTGTGTGAGCGGCAGGTTCAGTTAGGTTTAAACAAGCTCTCCAAATTGGCAGAGGAAAACGGATTCCGACTGAACCCACAAAAAAGCACGTGTGTTTTGTTCTCTCGAAAGAGAGGCATGCACTCGGAACCTGACATTCGACTGAACGGGCAACGTCTGTCCGTCAAAGCCGAGCATAAATTCTTAGGCTTAATCTTGGACAACAAGTTGACTTTCGTACCGTACATCAAGTATTTAAAAACAAAATGTTTAAAAGCCATGAATGTTATAAAAGTGTTGTCACGTACTACGTGGGGTAGTGACAGGAAATGCCTCATGAACCTGTATAGAAGCCTCATTCACACCCGCTTAGATTATGGGGCCATTGTTTATCAGCCTGCGACTCAAAGTGATTTGAAGATGCTGGATCACGTGCACCATTTAGGCATCCGCCTTTCTACGGGTGCTTTTCGCACCAGCCCCGAAGAAAGCCTTTACGTTGAGTCGAATGAGTGGTCGCTTCATCTGCAAAGAACTTACATGTCCTTTGTATAATTCCTTAAGGTGAAAGCAGACAAGAGGCACCCCTCATACTCTACTATTAATGATTTGTCCAGCTCCATTTTGTTTCAAAACAGGCCTTCAATGAGGCAGCCCTTCTCAGTTCGCCTGAAGGGTCTAGCTGAGGAGACTGGAGTGTCACTCGAACACAGTTTAATGGCCCCTGTTGCATACCTTCCACCGTGGCAATGGCAAACTATAGATTGCGATGTGTCTTTCTTAGAAGTTACTAAACATGCGCCTATTGCCCATATCCGAAGATATTTCCTGGAACTTCAACACAAATACACACGTCCTGAGTTCTTCACAGATGCCTCCAAGACTAACTCCTCTGTGTCCTACGCTGCTGTCGGCCCATCCTTTTCGGATGCTGGCCCTCTACATCCACGCACAAGTATCTTCACAGCGGAAGCTTACGCGATACTTGTGGCAGCTAAACACATCAAACAATTACAAATACAAAAAGCAGTAATTTATACAGACTCTCTCAGTGTGGTAACGGCTCTGCACAGTCTTAAAAACCAAAAAACCCGGTCCTTGTCTCACTTTACTCCATTTTGTGCACACTCTACACACTCAAACAACATGTTGTAGTGTGCTGGGTGCCAGGACACCGTGAGATCCAAGGCAACGTGAGGGCGGATCAGCTCGCTGCATCCGTCCATGAGAGCACCGCCATTACATCCATATCAATCCCGGCCCCTTGATCTTAAGCCGTCTCTCAAACGAAACCTCCGGGACTACTGGCAGAGCAAGTGGGATACACACACACAAAACAAACTACACGTTATTAAGCCACACCTTGGTTATTGGCTGCCTGTATCGAAATCGCGTCATACAGAGGTAATACTAACGAGACTCAGGATAGGACACACATACACGACACACACATGTCTTTTTTCTGGTGGCGATCCACCATTGTGTGACAGATGTGGTGAACCATTAACCGTCCTTCACATGGTAATCCAGTGTAAACACTTAGAAACTATAAGAAAACAACATTTTACATTACCCTACCGACAACATATACCTTTACACCCTGCAATGTTCGTTGGTAGGGAACCGCTTTTTAGTCATAAATCATTGTTAGCGTTTTTAAAAGAAATTAATAATTTTCATATCATACACCCGGGCATTCCGTAGCACGACCTCTCTAGAGAGGTTTTTGCTGTGGCGGTTACACAAGAAAGCACTTGCCTCACGGCCCTTGGACGCAAGGGTATGAACGAGTGAGGCACTTGTGCTAATGCCATTCATATCCACCATCGTGTTTTATAATCACCAACTCTTGTCATCTATCCTCACCACACACACCTTTCACGGCATGGTCATGATTTTATTACTTGTATGTTTTTACCCGCCTTACCGCGAGGAATTTTATGGCCCTTATACAGCCGCTTATCATTATCACAATCATTGTCCATATTCTTAGTAACATGAACTGGCGCTCTTTGGCCGTGAAATGGCCCTTGCGCCACAAAACTTCAAACATCATCATCATCCTCTCCTAGACCCTACCAGTCCCCTCAGTGATGACAGCAGTACAGCGGCTCCTACCGGTGCCGTTTCGTCAGCTCATATTCGGAAAACTAAGGGCAGCCACCAATGAAGGGGTGATTGCTGTGCGACGAACTACTTAATATCTTCTGATGCCACGGCGAGACTTCGAAAACGAGTCGAATCGTGCAAAGCCCTGATGATGAAACATCCCACACTGAATACGACCTGACGACGCATTATGAATGCAGACGAAGAAACTGACGCAGCCGTGACCCGATGCCATGACCCAACCGCAACACCAGGTGGCGAACCAGTGACAGCAACGACCACAGCATCACAGCTCTCATCCATACCGGAGTGGACAATTCTGCCATCAGTGGAACGTTCGCCGCGAAGTTGAAGGAAGTCTGGAGTGCATGGGGAGGCCCAGAAAATTGGACCGCTGGAGGCCACCTCATAACGCTGTTGGGCTCTGCACAGCAATAGTCATCATAAATGAGCGGACTTACCCTGCAAGCTTTGTAATCCTACAAGAATGCTCCAGATATGTAATACTTGGGATGGACTTCCTTTGTGGATACGGTGCAGTCATCGACCTGAGAGTTAAATTGTACATAATATGTCATAGCATAAACGGGCATATCTTGTTTATTTCTTCTTATTCCTCCCTGTGGAGGCCACCGAGTGCGTGCCATCGCACAGCGCTGTAGTCGGTAGCGACGCCTTATGTCACATATCTCCTTATGCAAAAAATGAATAAAAATAAAAAAGTATGAAAACACTGAAGAATTGTATTTATTTACTCCCTAACAAAGTCCTCCCATTTATTCGGAGTCTTCTGTTTGCGCTTGCTTTCTCTTACAGGCGCATGAAATCCTAGACTGGTTGACAGTTGCACTTTCGTGACCATCCACTCTTGATGTGTCAGGCTGTGGCGCCCTAGATGACCGCTAAGATGCAGGTGACCAGTTCATTAGACCAGAGGTTTCCGGCTGTGGTGCATCAGAATACCGAATAAGTTCAGGTGTCCAGTTCATAACTGCAGAGGTGTCTGATTTCAATTTGTTGACTGCTCCGGTGTTAACTGCGGCTAACTTGGATGCGTTCCACACAGTCCCATTGTCCAACCAATACGAGGCTGGTTGACGTTTTCCTATTATCATCTTAGGCGCGAAGAATTTTGGAGACAGCTTGACGTGAAGTGCAAGTGTCGGAACATTCACGTAATCACCAACGACGAAACTGCGTTTCTTGGCTCTACTTTTTTCATCGGTGTGGCTGTTCGAGATCACTTGCTGGTTTTTACGCACTCTCACAACTGCTCAATTGCCCTTGACAGGTCCGTGCAGAAGCATCTGTCGGGCAATTCCACTATGTCATATCTGGTGCGAGGATAGCATCAACGAATGAGAACTGCGGTTAGCAACCTGTAGTAGCGTGAGGTGTACAGCGATATCATCATCATCATCATCATCATCATCATCATCATCATCAGCCTGACTACGTCCACTGCAGGACAAAGGCCTCTCCCATGTTCCGCCAGTTAACCCGGTCCTGTGCTTGCCGCTGCCAATTTATACCCGCAAACTTCTTAATCTCATCTGCCCACCTAACCTTCTGTCTCCCCCTAACCCGCTTCCCTTCTCTGGGAATCCAGTCAGTTACCCTTAATGACCAGCGGTTATCCTGTCTACGCGCTACATGCCCTGCCCATGTCCATTTCTTCATCTTGATTTCAGCTATGATATCCTTAACCCCCGTTTGTTCCCTAATCCACTCTGCTCTCTTCTTGTCTCTTAAGGTTACACCTACCATTTTTCTTCCATTGCTCGCTGCGTCGTCCTCAATTTAAGCTGAACCCTCTTTGTAAGTCTCCAGGTTTCTGCTCCGTAGCTAAGTACCGGCAAGATACAGCTGTTATATACCTTCCTCTTGAGGGATAGTGGCAATCTACCTGTCATAATTTGAGAGTGCTTGCCGAATGTGCTCCACCCCATTCTTATTCTTCTAGTTACTTCAATCTCGTGGTTCGGCTCTGCGGTTATTACCTGCCCTAAGTAGACATAGTCTTTTACAACTTCAAGTGCACTATTACCTATCTCGAAGCGCTGCTCCTTGCCGAGGTTGTTGTACATTACTTTCGTTTTCTGAAGATTAATTTTAAGACCCACCTTTCTGCTCTCCTTGTCTAACTCCGTAATCATGAGTTGCAATTCTTCCCCCGAGTTACTCAGCAATGCAATGTCATCGGCGAAGCGCAGGTTACTAAGGTATTCTCCATTGACTCTTATCCCTAACTGCTCCCATTCTAGGCTTCTGAAAACCTCGTGTAAGCACACGGTAAATAGCATTGGGGAAATTGTGTCCCCCTGCCTTACACCCTTCTTGATTGGTATTCTGTTGCTTTCTTTATGAAGCACTATGGTAGCAGTTGATCCCCTGTAGATTTCTTCCAGAATGTTTATATATACTTCATCTACGCCCTGATTCCGCAGTGTTTGCATGACGGCTGATATTTCTACTGAATCAAACGCCTTCTCGTAATCTATGAAGGCTATGTATAGTGGTTGGTTATACTCTGAGCATTTCTCTTTGTTGACTGCTCCGGTGTAAACTGCGGCTAACGTGGATGCGTTCCACACAGTCCTATTGTCCAACCAATACGAGGCCGGTCGACGTTTTCCTATTATCATCTTAGGCGCGAAGAATTTCGGAGACAGCTTGACGTGAAGTGCAAGTGTCGGAACATGCACGTAATCACCAATGACTAAACTGCGTTTCTTGGCTCTACTTTTTTCATCGGTGTGGCTGTTCGAGATCACTTGCTTGTTTTTTACGCACTCTAACAACTGCTCAATTGCCCTTGACAGGTCCGTACAGAAGCATCTGTCGGGCAATTCCACTATGTCATATCTGGTGCGAGGAAAGCATCGACGAATGAGAACTGCGGTTCGCACATCTGTAGTAGCGTGAGGTGTACAGCGTTATACTTGCAGGTAATTAAGCATGGCTTTTCGTCGCGACGTTCACACAGGGCTCATTGAACATATGACTTCAGCGCCACAATGAACCTTTCGACCTAGTCGTCAGCTTGTGGGTAATACGCAGTGCGTTATTCTACGCTCTGTGTGAAATTCATCAAAGCTTGCTGAAGAAAACTGTGGTCAATGATCAGATACAATACCACGTTGGTATCCTAACATCTTGCGAAGTGTTCCATCTCTTCGATCCTAATCCACCTGTGTATGTTACAATGAATGTTTCAAGATATGGACTAAGTGCAGTGCTTCAGCAGGATAACGGAATCTCACTGCAAACTGTCGCGCTCGCCTTTCGCACTCTGCCACCACACGAACGACAGTACTCAGCCGGTGAACGTGATACTCTTTCTTGCGTTGGGGCTTGTGAACACTGGCATGTTTACCAGTGAGGGAGGCCGTTTATCCTATGGACTGACCATGTGGCGTTGGTTACGCTCCTATCAATGAAAGGTACAGGTCACCGCCCATCGAGGATAGCGGGCTGGTCCTCACAGTTGCATTGCTACAACTACACTGTAGAATACAGAAAGGAATGAAAACGTCATGGATGACGCTCTCTCCTGGCTGCCCATACAGAGTTTACTCTACGGCACATCTGAGGAAGAATTCATATGCCTTTCGTCTCCAGTTGTGACCACGCAAGAACTTCAAGAAGCAAGTGGCAATGATCAGGTTATCTGTCAAGTTAGGCACTTCATGACTAATTTTTGACTTGACAAGAAATTCCTGCCAAAATAGTTGCTACCCTACTTTTACATGAAGGCTGACCTCTCTCTGCTATGTGACATCCTATGCCGAGGTGACAGGATTGTCGTGCCAGCAACTTTGACCCGCCGTCTTATGG
Organism: Rhipicephalus microplus; assembly: GCF_043290135.1. Taxonomy (NCBI): domain Eukaryota; kingdom Metazoa; phylum Arthropoda; class Arachnida; order Ixodida; family Ixodidae; genus Rhipicephalus; species Rhipicephalus microplus. Next base: position 54,547,420 of record NC_134701.1, on the reverse strand, counting down.
ATCTGGCCCACGAGTCAAACTCAGGCATTCGTCGTAAAAAAAGCTCGCCTGAGATGGTCTTATTGGTGGCCGTGCATAGATAGCCACATTGAAGAACTGGTGCGCACATGCGTGATTTGCCAGTCTTGTGACAAGTCCGCACGTACCTTTGCAGCCCCACTACAACCTGTTTTTTTTCCTGACGCAGCGTGGGAAAGAGCTTCCATCGACATGGTGAGAACTTTCACGCAAGCTTAGACCGACTATCGTTTCGCAATTGCTGTTATTGACTATTATTGCAAGTGGCCGGAAGTGGCTTTCGTGAGAGATGTGACCACGTCTAGTGTGAAGAAGTTTTTAGATAAACTTTTTGCGTGAGAAGGGTACCCACGTGGTATTGTATCTGATCATGCACCACACTAAGGTCTGAGTCAATTACACTAACCTCAGAGGCTCTGCCGCACCTCACGACGCACCCGACACATGCTTTATATTTGATAAAAGAGCAGGTCACCGTTCCGCCTTTCTCTAGCATAATCATTTCTGTCGGCGCCGAAGAACACACAAACAATGAAGGCGTCATCGAGGGCAATCAGCAGCTACATTTAAATTGTTTGCGTTGATTTGCGTTGCAAAAAGCATAGCCGAGCTGTGTGGATGTAAAAAAAAGTATTGCCGAATAACTTCAGCCACGAATATTGGCACTTCAGCGTTGGTATGACCGACGCCTACATCAACGAATTCATGGACCCCAGCAACGCTTTCACCATCTTCGATGCTGCCGAAGGATCTTCTACAAATCATTGTCCCCAACCACAGTTCTATGTGAACCCGAGACTTCCGCAGTGTTAGCAAGACTAGCTGAAACCTTGCTTCTACAATTCGAGGAGCGCTTCACGTTGTCTTCCAGAATTCAGCGAACCCCAGACATGAAACATCGCAATTTATTACAACAAAGTGCACAACCAGTTGGGCAGAGCACGTACCGAGTTTCAACGCGCGAGCGCGAGGCCGTGAAAAAGACAAGTCGATTAAATGCTACGAGATGAAATTACTCAGCCGTCAAACAGTCCGTAGGCGTCAATCGTGATAATAATGAAGAAGGATGGGACCGTACGTTTTTCGTTGATTAACGCTGTCTGAACAAGCTGACGAAAGGGGACATGTATCGTCTTTCAGATATAAATGAGGCTCTGGATCGTCTGCACAACGTAAGGTAATTCTCGTTGATATACCTCAACACCAGCTATTTGCAAATTGAGGTCAACAAAAGATATCGAGAAAGACTGCCTATATCGCACCAGATGACGTTTTCGAGTTCAGGGTCATAGCATTTGGTCTTTGCTCGTTGCCTGCGACGTTGCAGTGTGTTATGAACACTGTGCTGGCGGAATTGAAGAGGCAAACTTGCCTCGTGTACTCGGAAGACATCGTCATGTTTGCTTCGAGCTTCTACGAGAATCCCAGGCGCCTTGAAGCAGTCGGCACAGCTATCTAGATCTCCGCTCTTACCCGGATGCCTGAAAAGTGCCACTTTGACTACGAGGAGTTCTTCTTCCTGGGACATATGGTTAGCAAGTCAGTATTCCGTTCCAACCCACTAAAAGCAGCTGCCATCGCCGATTTTGCACCGCCCACTGACAAGAAGGCAGTACGCCGATTCCTTGGATTGTGTGCGTCTTACAGGTGTTTCATCAAGAAATTTCCACAGATCGGTGAGCCGATAACTCACATCATGAAAACTAACGTCGTATTCAGGAGGGACACGGCACAAAAGGAGGCATTTCAGAAGCTTAAACGACGCCTGCAGACACCGCCACTACTTGCTCATTATGACGAGTACGCCGTAACAGAAGTACACACCGATGTAAGCAGCGTAAGACTTGGCACCGTCCTTGTTCAAAAGACCAACTGTTTGGAAAGGGTTATCAGTCATGCTAGCCGGTCACTTTCCAAGGCCGAGGCCAACTACTCGAAAAGAGAAAAGGAGTGCCTCGACATCAACTGGACAGCCCCGAAATTTCGCCCTTATCTCTACGGGAGGCCTTTCAAAGTTGTAACCGACCACCAAACCTTGTGTTGGCTAGCTAACTTGAAGGACTCTTCAGGTCACCTCGCACGGTGCAGTCTCAGACTTCGAGACTTCGACATTACCATTGTGTACAAGCGCGGAAGGAAACACTCCGACGCCGACTGCCTTTCTCGTGCCCCCGTCAACCCATTACCGCAGGATGACCAGGATGATGAGTACTTCTTGGAAAACATAAGTGCCGACGACTTCGACAAGCGACAGTGAGTCGACCCTGAACTTAGAGGGCTAGTGAAATACCTTGAGGGCCGGACTATTTTCATCCCAAAAATGTTCAGTCAGGGTCTGGCGTAATTTTTCCTGAAAAACAGCGTTCTTGTAAAGGAGAGCTTTCCTCCGGCCTGAGCCAGGGAAAAGTTTTCATTTTCAATGTTTATTCAATTCGTAATATTCGGCTGCAGTTATGAGAGGTCGAACAAAAATTTTGACCTTCTGTGAATTCACGCCAGATCGCCAACGCTGACTTAAAATTGCAGAGACGATGCACGGGTAGTATTCCAGCCTGTTGAAACATTTCGTTTTTATGAGCATCATACGACAAGGTAAAATGATTGTAATATATTTCTTTTGCACCGGGCACAGTTTCTGCAAGTTCGTGTAAGTTGTAAATGCCCATACCAATTTACAATAGGTAAAATGCGAATAGAAAAGTGATTTATAAAGTAAGATTTTTACCTTGTATGGTTGAACAGTTTTCCCACTGTACACCATACCCACTATGCGAGATGACTGACCCAGCACACTGTCAATATGTTTGTTCCGAAGCATATTGCTCTAAAATGTAACTCCAAGAACTTTTACACTATTTACTAGCTTAATATAAGTGTCAACCTACTTGAGATGTATATTTTCATTTACAGGCTTATTTTTAGGTCGGAATAGTACCGCCTTTGTATAACTAGTGTTTATGTTAAAATTCTAACAGCATGATCAGAGCTTTTCTTTCACAAGGAGCTGGTTATATTTTTCCTGAAGCCCGATACTATTTTCAGCTAAACAAACATGGTGACATCAACGGCATATAAGCCGTATTGAGCATCTGGATAATTACGAGTTAGAATATATATAGAGGGTATAAAAAAGAAGGGGTTCAAGGATGCTTCCCTGAAGTACACCCATAGTTCGCGGCACTGACTGACACTTCAACGTTAAAATTCACATATAAAACCCAATAAAATGCCTGGGGGATAGCCGCCGTTGTTGCTCAGTGGTACAGCATTGAACGCGTTATTCGAAGGTCACAAGTTCGGTTCCTGCCAAGGCAAGTTATCTTTTCACCCACTTTTCTTTCTTCAAGTATACGTTATTATTGGCTTTAATAACTTCCCAATACAATACTCGGCATTATTGTCTCTTAGATCTCATTAATATTGTGTCAGAAATACGGAAAAACGAGCTTTCGAGTGTACACTTCCTCCCCTTATATATATATATATATATATATATATATATATATATATATATATATATATATATATATATATGTTTATTCAGGTCTAGGTGCGTAAGTGTTGTCAGTATATTTTACCATTTTGAATAATACAAATAATACATTTCCACAATTTTAAACTTGCCGGGTTATTGTTCAGGCATCTATTCAACTTTTACTGCAAGAAAAGGGTATCTCTAACTTTCATGGTATATGGATATTGGTAGGAAAATAATACACCTTTCATGCACAAATTTGTGCTGCCTTGTAACTTTACCTGGCATTACTTTTCTTCAAATGTCGGAATTCATGTGAAGCTTTCCACTTGGCGAGCCTTGGACACTACCTCAGAAGCGATAATGTCGTACAGAGTGGTGAGTGAAACTATCCCTACGCGCATGTATTTCAGCTAGTTGTGCGTGTAATTTACCTTGTTTTTATTACTCTAGATTCTCGCATGCGCAATACCAATGCTCTATTAGCTGTGCGGATGTTATTTTTCGTTCCTGCCTTATGTCTGTTCAGTTCGCGCGTTTTTACGCACGCACCAACGTTCTCAAGCTCTATCACTGGAGCCTGGCCACGCTGGTGCCGCTCAGATTTGAGTTCTTGCATTCTCTTGTTGCCCCAGGCACTAACACAACGCCTCAATGTCAGAAAGTTCCTTCCCGTACCACGGTTTTAAAGCTAAGTAGAATTGAAGTGCAGTTCTTGGAAACCCAGCGCAAAAAACTACAGTGCGTAGCAGATTCTCCTGGCTATCTCAGCGCTTCCAAACGTGGGAATCCCGCGGGTCCGGCGCAGCAGTGGCGTCGCATTTCTCCGCAAACGGCCCACGTGACAGCCATTGCTTTGGACACTCCCCTATTTTAGGTCACTCTATTTTGGTGGACCGCACACAAGACCAGCAAATGACTGCTCCTTTAGTCCACGCATCAGGTATTGCACCTTCTTCCCCTCCGGCATGTAACTATGGTTCGTCAAAATAGACTCATCTTGTCCTCAAGATATATTACTACGCCTTCGTTGGGTATTTATTTACGGCCCTGCAGATCACGCTCAGCTTGGTCTTGGCGATCCGGACTTGCACACGTTTTGAGAAGCTGGAATTTTAAGTACTCTCATTACGTGAAAACACCTGCACAGTTTTCATGCCAAAGACGTGCCTCGTCTTTAGAACAGAAGTAGCCATGTCTGAGTTTCTCTGCGTATTTTCACACGCTAAAACCGGCAATGAAGTAATAGTAATAAAGGACTAGCCAAACCCCAGCATCCTTATGGGCAGCATCCTGAAAGGGACTTAGCATTCTCGGTTTTAACAGCGTATAAGGAATGGGCTTTGCACCTTCCATATTGGCTGGGTTCGAGTCGCTTGGGAGTGCGTTGCCTGGGATGATTGCAGCCGTCATATTCTCCGTGAGAAGACCAAACTCGGGGTCCAGTTCACGGATCTTGTGGCTGGCACGCTAAGCAGGCTTAACCACTGGTACGAGGCTGGAGCTTTTTGTACTGGGAGGAGATCGGTGCGTAGGGTATCCCAGTAGCTCCATCAGTTGTGACACGCTAAGGGGCTCGAACATACGTACGAGCAGACGTGACTATAAAAATTTCAGACACGAACAAGGACGTTTTCAGCTGGCGCGGATTGCTCATCATCATCTTATTTATTCACTGGCACATAACAGCATCTCCACCGGGGCGTCTGTGCAATCAGGCAATTCGTGTGTAGCGAAACCATGGACCATGTAGCGAAACCATGGACTCGAGCTATTGAGGTAGTTTCGATCCCTTCCTAAGCCTCGCCATGCGTGGCTTTGCCGTGTGCGAAGAAAGGGGATCCTGGAGGTGTAGACGACGCCAAGTGATTGAACCTGTAAGGCCCCCCTGGCAGAGGAAACACACCACTTTGGTCAGGGATTCACATAAATGTTACCCCTGGGCTGACCCACCCAGGAGCCATTGGCAGACGCCTTTTTTATATCTTTTTGCCTTCATATTTGTGATTATCTCCCACATTTTATCTGCGCTGTCATCTTCACTTTTCCTTTTATTTCCAAATTTTCCGACAGTGAGGGTTAACCTTGTGTAGTTGCACAACCTCGAGTACTTATATTTGGTTACAGCGGCTATGCATGGGTGGCGACTTTCGGTGTTTTTCCTTGTAGCGTGCCCTTGTTGGGCTCGGCGGTGCGTGACCACCATTGTGTCCAAACTTGTGATTTTTTATGGCAAACTCTTTTCCCGCCCTACCAGATCGGTGCCTAAAAAGGTGGTGCACTGAAGACAACTTTGTTTATTTTCCTAACCAAAGATTCCTTTTCTAAAACTCAAGCCATACACAGTCAACATCCAACAAAAGCCATCCGAACAATCTCACAATCGCTCGTGTCAAAATTTTTCACGGAGGCAGTCGGCCTAGGTTCTAAAGTAACAAAAATGGGTAGCGGCGATTTTTTTCTAAAAGTTCGCGACAAGCGTATGAGAGCTTGTCAAAACTTGTAGCTTTTGGAGAACTCCCGTTCTACATGGGCCCACATAGATCCATCCATACTGTGCGTGGCATCATCTCTAAAGATGACCTTTTTTCAAAACAGCGGAAGTGAACTCCTTGAACGATCGCAGGTTGAGAACTTTGTCTACGTGCAAAGAATCATGATAGGACGAGATGGCAAGCCAATCCCACCTAAGCACAGAGTAGGAGCATTTGTAACCAGCCGCTTCCCTGAATCTATCAAAAGTGGGCCATTGCAAACTTCGTGTAAGACCATATATACCAAGCTTTTGTCGTTGCTTCAAATTGCAACAAAATTGAAAGTTGGGCTACATCGATATGCACGGTATAACTGTCAGTTCAAATGCACGAATAAACAGAAGGGGAAGCGCTTGTTCTCTCTTTCTTTCTGTTTAATTGTGCGCTTGAACAGTTGCTTTAAACGTCGGCGATTTAGGCATGGGTCACAGAGGACGTGCTACACGCGCCGAAAGTGCATTTAATGAACATCTGTCTGACAACTTCAACTCTGCTTTCCATTGTTTGAACTGCGAAGAAGACCACTGCGCGTATTCACGATCCTTCCTTTCATGGAAGAAAGGAAAATAAATAGTACACATGAAAGTAAATACAACTTCTCTTTCTAAGAGGCACGCAAGCGTTTTGCCTCACATGACCAGTCCTCTTCATTATTCGCTCTGGGGCAACGCGCCACGTCTCTCCACACCCGCAAATGTCCCACGAAGTGTGACTGGGGCCGATTCACTAGCGCCCCCGCCTAGAGCAGCCTCTGCTGCTCCACCCCCTGCTAAGCAGGGCGAGCAGACTTCAGAGTCTGCTGGACCCTAGACCACTCCAAGGACTCTAAGGTCCCAAACATCTGAGAATGTGCCTGCCGAGCATGCTCCACCCACTACCTCAGAAGGTGCGACGGATACTAGTCCTACTCCTCCGGCGCCTCATGCGACGATGGGTAGGCGCACCTCTTTGGAGCGCGACAAAAAAGAAAACCACAAATCTCAGGGCCCCCAAAAGGCCCTGTAACTTAAGCCAACATTTTCGCACAGACAGCACCGCACAACTTTGAAATGACACAAATACTACATTGAAATGTCAGAGCACTGCTCAGGAACCTCGACTATATATCCAGGAACTTTTGCGCAAACATACACCAAATGTACTGTGTCTACAAGAAACACACCTAAAATCCAAACTTACCTACTTCCTACGCAGTTACACTATTTTTTGAAGTGACCGGGATGACACTTTTACGTCATATAGTGGTATTCCCATAATATTTGATCAATGAACACGATGTACCCATTTGCCGCTTCAGGAAGCTGTCCGAGCTGTTATTTTTATTAAACTGGTCACAATTTGCTTTATATACATGTGTCCACACCATCAACGGAATAAGCACAAAATACAGTCACTCACTGATGAACTTCCTTCATCGTATCTTCTCCTGGGACACTTCTACACTCATGGCATATTGTTGGGTGACTTCAGCTGCGACGCGTGAGGTCGCTTTACTGGACGATCTATTTTTTCTTCTGGCATATGCTTCCTCAACACGAAGGAGTGCAAATATTTTAACCTCGCAAACAAATCATACTTTGTCATAGATCTTAGTAATTCATCTCCGACACTTTTACCTTATTTTACCTGTTACTATTCTAGCGATATGCATAGATCAGCCCCAGCCGACTCTGTGGAACAAGCTGAAACGTTTTTCTGTCATAGTTAGGATTACCATTTAATGCTGCCCTAATGCACTGGAAGCTGCCGCCACCACAACAACGCTTACAAGCAATAAATGTGGCTATACCTGCCTGCTCTACATCCGCTGCTGCATGCCCTGCTTCGTATAACAGAATTGAAGCTGAACGGAACAAAGCACTCGCTGAGAGCAACGCTCGGGAGAAAGACAAAGAGGATCTGAGATAAGCGAACGCTAAACAATTACTAAGTTCGATCAATATTCACGTTTGAACAACCTTGAGGTACGTGGGTTACCAAACGCTACAGACGAAAATCTTGTGTAACGGATGTTTGACATCACTGTAGACTGCCCAATTGCCCCTACAGACATTGACGCCATTTACAGAGTGCCCACTACTAATAACCCTAGAACAAATAACATCTATTTTCCGTTCGTGTCGAGAGACGAAAGAAACATCTTCCAAAAAAGAGATAAAAAAGCTCGACTACCTGCGGACGATCTCGGCAAAAGAAAGGACTCTTATATGTGACATTTAACGTCCCAAAATTACCATATCATTATGAGAGATGCCATAGTGGAGGGCTCCGGAATTTTTGACCACCTGGGCTTCTTTAACGTGCACCCGAATCTGAGCACACTCGCCTACAACATTTCCGCCTTCATTGGCAATGCAGCCGCCGCAGCCTGGATTCAATTCCGTGACCTGCGGGTCAGCAGCCAAGTACCTTAGCCACTAGACCACCGCGGCTGGGCAAAGAAAAGGTTTCTAGAAAGTGTTCCTTAACGACTAACTAAGTCCGCAAAACAAGTCACTTTTTTCTGAAGTGCTGATGCTGAAAAGAAGCAAGCAATGGCAGTTTCTGTGGGTAGATAATTGCGTCATAAAAGCGACAAAACGACAACTAGTCTAGTCCAGTCCACAAGATCAAATCACCAGATAATTTACACATCATCATTTAAAGCGAAGCTTCTGCACCAACCTGAAAAAGATTGATGAGATGACATTTGAATTTTCGAAACCACGAGCATCTAGTAGGCAGTTTTCTGGCTCATCCCGTTTGTCATTGCTACACCACAACATATGAGCCTACAAAACCATTATGAGTTCGTTTATCTTTTTGCTGCTCTACACCACACATTTCATGTCATTGCTTTATCAAAAGCTTTGTTGTCTAAAAACACGTGTAAATCATACCCGCTGCCCAGCTATCACTTAAAACTCACTTGTAGACGAAGCTTATCAACTACCACAGATAATGAGACTGCGCAAGGGGGTGTAGCTCTTCACAAAACAAATGACGTAATATACATAGCTTATGAATCCACATTGTATGAAGTAGTTCTCGAAGTACATCCAAATGAATCAGACAAAACAATTGTACCACAAAAATTACACGCACCTTTGCATGTGTCGTCTACAGGTCCCCGCGAAACAATAGATATTTTTCTAGCTGAATGAGAGAAGTGGCATACTATCAACAATAACAAAACACTCAAGGTTTTTTAATAGGCGATATTCACATTGCCAATAATTGAACTGACGTTTATGAGTACACAAACTTGCTAACTAGTCACGGCTTGCAACATATAATTGAACGGCCAACACGCAATACTAAGTCAAGACGGGGCATATTAGATCGCATCATCAAACATATTGTACAATAAATTCACTAGCGAAACATTAGCATCTGATATTACCAATCATCTGCTCGTCTTCGCCACTATTTCTTGTAGCAACTAGTCCTGCGTTTTCCTAAAGCTAATAACACACAACTACGACTTCATTTTCAATGCTCTTACGACAAAAATTGGCACTTTGCATTCAGCAGACAGTACCAACAATAAATTTGAGCAGTTCATGAAAATACTCAACAGATATAAAACATGTGTGCGAACGTGTTTGAATTGCTTTGAACAGGAACACAAAGTGTAAACTGAGGCTAACAAGTGGCCCTTTTTAAAGTCAATAAACCATAAGAACAAAAAGGTAAAAATAGAGTGAAAACCATATATTGTGAGCTCAGAAAATAAGTACACGACATACATGAAAAAAGCTTGAAACTTTGATCATGATTTCAACGCGAACTTATTTTCATGCTCAAATTACAAAAGCTCATGGCGACTCATAAACTACGTAGAAAGTGATAAACAGCGCCCTAAACACGTACAAAACAAATGAAAGAAATGAAATTCCGGTGAATGAAACAATTGTGACTGATCCTTCTATCATTGCCGAAAGCTTCAAAAATTATTTCACGACAATGAACAGCAACCTCATTGTCAGTAACTCACATGCATCACAACTAAACAGGAACACAAGAAGCAACTCTTTAAGTTCTCTCTGCCTCGAAATGGCCGATCCATATGAAGTGAAAATTGTAATTCACACCTTAAAAATACTTCTTCAATGAGCCCAGACTTGGTGCCTGTAGTAATTTTCAAATATTATTTGATTTGTATTTGCGAAGCGCTGTCACATATAATCAATGATAAGTTCACGTCAGGTTCACTTCCGATGCAATTGAAGATTTCTAATGTTGTGCCAGTATTTAAAAAAAATAACATTAATATGTCAAATTACCGACCAATGTGTGTAATGTCACCGTTTACCAGGTGTTTTGAATAGGTAACAGTAAACCATCTGGATAAGTGTTGTGCAGCCCAAAAACTGTTTTCTAAAGAACTATACGAGTCCATAAGAGGTAAGTCGACAAAAACAGTGTTAATTGACATCGTAGACAAAACAAATCAATTTAGAAATAAAACTGTTAACTATGAGTATCTTTATGTACCTAACGAAAGCTTTCGGTATTGTAAACCACGACATATTTAAGCGAAAACTCTACAAGTACTCATAACGTAAAAACTATCTTAGTTTGGGGGTTTTGCGGCTCGTGACCTCTGAAAAATTACTCGTGTTTAAAAATACTACCTCGTGTCAGAGTAAAACGTGGTATGACATATTTTAGCACCACTTTGGAGTCATGTAGTGCAAAGATGTGAAAATCCAGTTTTACCTTGTGGGGAGTTTTCTATCACGTGATTTTTAACCTGCATTTTGTAGTTTATTACCACGTTACTGCAAGCTGCAGCTATTTTGGCGGATTTCGCCCCATACCCCTCGAGTGACGCTCTCAGTGCACCGTAAAGATACGTGAGGACCACACCCTATTCTAAAAACGTCCACCATGAAAATGATGGATTCCACCATCCACCATTTTGGTGGATTATGGTGCTTGAATTATTGCATGGTGGCACATGAAGTATGATGGCGTATGGTGGATTGTGGAGTGCCAGCAGTGCTGGAGCGCGAAGCAGCGTCAGAACCACCGTGTTGTGCTGCCACTAAAAGTAATAATAAAATTGTACGAAAAACATTGTAGAAAGCACCCATAAAAATTACAACAGCGTGAAATCAAACGTGCAACCTTCAGATTTCCCACTGAGCACACTAACTACTGCGCCATTTTGAAGCATGATCAATTTGTTGTTAAATAACTAGTAAACTTAAAAACTGACTGTTCAACTTCAGTTTTGTTTGTCGCGTACTCGAGATAGATGGGATCTGCACCTGATACTAAAGTTTGCACATTTAATAAACTCAAACAACTGCATCCTTTAACGATTGTCACAGGGATACTGCCAACAGCTGTATGTTTTTGTTACAATTTACAACCACAAGAGTTTATCGGCGGTTATTGTCAAGTTTATTATCTGTTTCTCGCTTCTTCCAAAGGGCGATATCTGCTCATGCTTTATGACACTTTTATGCTCATTCGATATATACGCCCACATAATTGATTGTGATGTTTCTCGCGCAACCAACGGCGCAGTGGAGCCAGCGTACTACTGTCACTCTAGCCTTGGGAACAACTACATAACTTCTTGGCAAAAACAAATGTAGTGTGCCGGAAACATCATGCCATTATATTGGTTAACTAAGCATACGAATTGATGAGTCCGCGTTTTCTCATAGGAGCCAGAAAGCACCGGCCAGTGCGACCAGCAGCTGTCGGTGAGGGGAGGCGCACATTTTGTGGAAGTGCTGCAAGTGCGTTGCATCGATGTTTGTCGCTTCATGCGCGGACACCGTACACAATAAAAAAGACTTCGTTTAGGTATAATTATGCCACGGCTGTGCTTTAATGTCAGTCTTAGTTGTCAAACTCGTGCATTCTGAAACACAGAAGTCACCATGACACTTTTACGGGCTCGGTTGGTATGTCTAACTTTTGGGGGAATTTGTGGTGGTAGAATAAAAGGCTGGATGCCAAACCTGCTGGGGCTCGTACCAGCGCATCTCGAAAGTAAATTTTTATGCATATTAGCGTCGCACGAACTTTGTTACCTTAAAAGTACGGCTCAAGCAATAGGGTGTGCAAGAATCGCCAGAGTTGCGTTTCTAGCGGGGCGACATCACGTGACCGCTGTATTCTGCTGTAACATTGAAAGGGGCAATTGCGAACTCGAGTTCATTTTTTTCTCGACAACCGCACGGCGATTTAAAACATTTGTTGTCGCTGTTCACAGTGACACCTCGAGTCTTCTAAACATGACAACAAAGAAACACATCGGGTATGTCAAGCTGATGTACGTACGTGCGCGAAGTGTAAACGTATTCACGGCTGCATTCTGCGCTCCACAAAACTTGAAGCGTTGCTGCACCGAAGAAATAAAAAAAATGCTCTAGAAAGCGTAATGAGCCACGTTAGTTACTTTTGAACGTGGACATGTAACTCTGCACATTCGAGTCGGAAACACTACAAATAAGTACTTTCCCCTACTGTCATGTGATTTGTCATCATGCCCACATCAACCACCAAGCTTCAATCACTGGACCGTTATCCCAGCTTGCTCACCAAGCCTTCCACCAAACACGTTTGCAATCGCCACTAAAAGCCGGTATTTTCCACTGTCACCACCAATTTCTCGCCACCACCAACCACCATCTACCACCAATTTTACAGCGCTCGCCATCATCAGCCATCATGACCACTACATTTTCCACCTTACCTACTATTATTTTTACCATATGCAGTATTCTTTACACCATATCTGCGAACAATTCCAGCATCCACCAACCCAGAATTTTCAATAGGGCAGTTATTATTTTTTAAAGTTTGGTATAGCATCGTCGCCCCTTATGACTGACTTCTTGTTAACGCACTTTCACTGGAGCTGGGAGCAGCATAAACACAACGAGCGAGGAAAGCATCGTTTGAACGAAAAAAAAGGGGGGGGGGGTCTCCAAGAAAAAAAAGTGCTGGAAAGATATTCTGCATATTTTGGCAAATCGTTGGTTTTTGCTGTGCGGCCGCCCTGGGACAGGCAGTGTAAAAAAGCTCGGGACCTACGTGTCTGTTCGAGCTGATGGATATCACGTCTTTCTTATATCATCAAGCGACCATGCGTTTCCGAGCGTGAGCCTCCAACCTAAACTACGTGAATACCTCGTTTTTGTGCAGAATCTCGAACAGCTACCAGCGGTAACCAAATCAAGCTGGTGTCATCGTCTGTAGTTGCTTCATGGAGAAGCGATAAGCAAAGCGCTTCGCTGTGTCGTCGGCAGTGAGCCGGCCAGGGACCAATGTGAGTGCGTCACCGAGAAGATAAAAGAAGCATAGCCTATATTGTGTTCTACAGATGACGATGTCGAAGGAGTAAAGTGCTGCTGCATTGTCCGCCCCATGTGCCAACTGTTGTCAAACACCTAGCGCGAAGGCGGTAGCGGATACAAAACAGACGGAACCGAGAAGCGGCTGCTGATGAGCACGAATAGATCCCGGATTGTGGTCCGTCTATTTCGTTGAAAGTTCTTACATACATCGCCCCGTTCTCGAAAGGCTCCGCATATAGCGGAAACGAAGTCGTTTGTGTCTGCAATGTCAACGAAATTCGCACAGGAGATGTATTGTGTGATTGCCACCTGTCTTTCATTGCATAGCCGTGCTTCTAAAAAAGGCCTAGTACGCACGCCATCGGTAAGAAGCTTGTATACCGGTGTGCACCGCTCTTTTACGCCCGTTGTCATGAATGCGTGCTGCTACAGTGTTTGTGCAAAGACCCTCAATGAAAATCACTGAGCTGCCGTGGTTTTTGTGTACATAGGTAAATAATTAGACTTGTACATCAGCTGTGCTAGGAAGGGTGGGGCCAACAGGCCTGTCTGCCAGCTATTTATTGCACAATAAAAAATGTTAGATTGGGTGGGTTTACAATAAACGGTCAGTGTTACTTCTAGCAACCTGCAGCCCACCTCAAGTTTACGCCTGCATCTGTAACCGTTAATATTATTCGAGGCAAAAACATCTCTCCTACCGGCCCTACACTACGGGTCAAAACGTCGAGCCTATATATACCGGATTGCCGAAGTACAGTGAAGTAAGGCGTGCAGTCTGTACAAGGGGTGTTCTATTCAGCATTTGTTGTGTGCTTGTGTTTGTATGTTAATCTACGTGTCATCATTAAATTTTTTGAGCCTCTGTGCAAATGCACCTGCATACTTGTACTTTATTTTTACCACCTGTAATAATTTCCTGAAATCACCTCAAAACTTTGTGAAGGCCGTAAACATTCACTCTCTCTATACTCGCTCAAAACCTCAGTGGGGATAATGATTACTACCCTTTTTACGTTTAAGAGTTCAGTTAGCACGAGAGAAAAATTTGCTTCGACTGGTAGATGGTTAAAAAAACATAAAAGTTAATGCACTAGAGGACGTTGTTTACCCAGTTTTTGAGGTTATTTCACGTTATTTTCGTTTAGTGTGAATGGTATTCCTGGAGCACCACTAGGCTTCATTAGCACTTATCTCGGAAACCGGCAACACTGTGTGATTGTGAACCATATGACATCATCTCAATTTACAACTAACCGAGTAATTTCCCAGAATTTCATTTGAGGCCCTTTTTTTGCCTGGCATACGTAAATGATTTATCGGAATGTATCTCAGAACACTGCAAGTTATAGGTGGACGATAACAATATCTTTCTCACAGCTGAAACTGAGACCGAGCTTTAAAAAAAGGTAATGATGTCCTTCTAAAACTATCTAATTGATTCCAAGCAAATCGCCTTTTCGCAAACACAACAAAAAGCAGCTATAAATTACTCAATGCAAAAAACACTTGGCTAAGTAACACTGCGTTGTTGAACTTCGATAGACTTTCTTAAAAACAAGTTAATCACACGAAGTTTCTCGGTGTTCATCTTGACACTCGGTTTAACTGGCACAAACACATACATGAAACAACACTATTTATAAAAAACTACCTATAATGTAACACCAGCGTTAAATTTTTCTTTTGCCCATTTCTATCAGGTTCATACATTCACACTTTAATACGCCATTACCATATATAGACTCACATAAGCCACTACTTTATTCCCACTTATTGCAGCACAGAACACAGCGCTCCGCCTATTCTCTTCCTTAAACGGACGGTTTCAATTAAATTTACATACCCATTACTTAACGTTCCTCCTGTGAAACACTGCATTGATTACTAAGTTCTAGTATTGCTGTATAAAATCATGCATAAAGCTTTACTCCTGCAAAAATAAGCTGTCCTGCAATTAAGCTGTCCTGCAAAAATAAGCTACCAAAACATCGCATACCCAATACGATCAGTAACCTTCAGTACTCTAACCATTCCGAAGTCTCGCACGAATCATGGATCATTTATATTCCCACATGCCGCTTCACATCTTTGGAACGAACTGCCAACAGACCTAACAGAACGCCAGTCGTTTACCTGTTACAAAATAAACCTGCATTGGTTCATGCTATCTTCACTGGTTTGAATTCCACCGCATTCTATCCCCATCATACAAGTTTTTTGCGCCCTCTAGTGTTTGTATACGACATAAGGGTTCCTCTTACAACTCCTCTGCGACTCACGAGGCCCTGCTTTTATAACAAAAATGTTGTACATCATATCTTTTTATCTTTTTAAATGAACTGTTTTAAAAACCCGTACGGAAGTGACCACTTTCCCATATTGCTAAATACACCGAAACAAAATGACATTTCTCGACCAGTTCGTCGGTGGAAACTCGACTCAGCCAAGTAGGAGGATTGCCGAGCTTTTGTGATACTCATCTGACATGATCTGAGATGTCTGGCGCTTTGGAGCATCTTCTAGATGACGCTCTAAGGTATTTGAAAACACCTATAGTTTGTGCTGCCGTGGAATATATTCCCGAAATAAGCATCGCAGATTGCCAAAGGCACGTTCTATAGTGGAAAGCTGAATGCCGAAATGCGCGAAAATGCATTATAAGGCGTGGCGGGTGTTCAGTGACACTCCAACAGCGGAGAATTGGGTCCATTTCAAACACGTGAAATCCAGGGCATGAGGACACTTAGCTAGCTCGATAAGAGAGCTGGCAAAACTTTCTATACTGTATTAAGTTGTTTATAGCCGAATGCAAAGTCTGGAACAGGCTCAATATTACCAGGAGGCGAGAAGCGTATTCACTTTCTTTAGTGAATATCGAAGGCAACACTTTGGAATACTTGGCACACTTCCTGTGGGAGCACTTTCAACACATTTTCAGCTCATCGCACTACTCCGTGGCTTTCAAAAATACAAAACAACAATACAAAAACAGACAATTGAATGCACTTGTAAAAGACGTCAGGAATATAACCAACCCTTCAGATTGGCTGAAAAAAAGATGACGCTAAGCTGCTGCAGTAATTCTGCATCAGGCTCTGATTACGTTAGCCATGAAATTTCGAAGCAGCTACTTGCATAAAAAAAACGCTCCTTACATAATACAACTCCATATGATTCTCACGTAAAATTTTAGTTTTTGGAAAGAAGCCACTGTTAAACCTATTAAGAAACACGAAAAAGATATATCTTCGGTAGCAACTTATAGACCCATAGTCTTAAGTTGTTGCCTGTATAAACTTTTTGAAAAGAAGATCAACTGTCAGCCTCTACATATTCTTAAATAAAAAAGATTGCCTGACCCCCATCAGTGTAGATTTCGAGAGGGTCGTTCTACAACTGAACATCTCATACGCTTGAGACAAGTATTCGTGACACTTTAATACAAGAACAATTTTTCCTCTCTGCCTTCTATTACACGCCAAAAGCGTATGATACTGACTGACGGTTTGCAATAATGAGTGATTTGTCTGAACTAGGTATACGTGGAAAAATGGTGAGCATCACAGAGAGCTACCTGTCAAACTGAACAATCCGTGTTCATGTCAGTAACGTTTTCTCATGACCATTTGTCCAGGAGACTGGAATACCAGAGGGCGGGGTACTGAGTTGCACAGTGTTCATTATAAAAGTAAACTCCTTGAGTCTTTGTATGCCAGACATTGTGTTCTACTCAGTCTATGTCGATGATGTGCAGATTGGTTTAAATCCTGCAGTTTAGCAATATGTCAGTGGCAGGTTCATCTTGGCCTAAATAAGATGTCGAAATGAACCGGTGAAAATGGGTTCAGCCTCAACGCATAAAAAAGGGTCTGTGCACTTTTCTGTAGAAATAGAAGCCTGAAATTCGATCCAGAAGTTTATCTGCAGGGCCATCTGCTGCACGTGTAAACAGATCATAAGTATAAGGTGTAAAAATAAAGGCAAAATTGTTCTTTGTACAAAATAATATATACCTAAAAATAAGTACCTGATCGCAATTATTATTGCGACCCACAGTTCAATGAACACTTTAATAGACTAACGTAGGCAGGACGAACGTAGGCAAGGTGAACGTAGGCAGGGAGAATAATAACACAGCTTGAACGGAATCTCCTAGCAGTCCCGAAGATTCGCTTTTGCTTCTTTCTCTACGTTCCTCTTTCTTTCCGACACAAGTCGCGCGCAGCTGGGCTCCGCAGGCTCGTGCGCCTCAAAGCATCCGGAGTGCACAAGTATCGGCTTGCGCGCGTAACATTGAAGTTACATTGTGTCATTGCCCCCCTTTCCAGAGGCATGTTCCCAATTCTTGTGCTTAACTGGTCATGGCGGTCATTCATAACACTTCGTCGTGGATGCAGGTAAGGTTCAACAAAGTTGTGTTCTCGACATTTCATTGCCTGTTGTGATACGGTTTTATCGTGAGGACACGCACAGTTTCCATGCGATGCCGCCGTCATGATGAAATATCCTGTCCCTCTGGCGTAAATTTGTAGTTGAGCGAGCCGACACGGCAGAGCACTCTGTACGGAGCTAAAATGCGGTGACGCAGTTTTTCAAATAGGCCACGTATTCGTATAGGAATCCATACTCATACTGTGTCTCCTGCGTACTGGACGTCTCTTCGTCGCAGATTGTATAGGTTCGTGTCGGTGTTCTGCTGTTGAAGAATGCAATATGGTGCCAGCTGTCTGGCTTCTGCTGTTTGTATGTAGTCGGGAGTACATAGTCATTCTCGGATGTCTCGACAATAGGTACCACCAAATCTAAGGGTGTTGTTATAGTCTGGCCAAAAACAAGTTGGGATGGCGTCATCCGTGTTGTCTCTAGCATCGCGGTAGTATAGGTAAATGTTGCATAGCGTAGTATTTTATCCGAAGTACGGTGTTCTATAACCACATTGAGAACGTATCAGCCAGCAATCTGTTCAGTCGTTCGGTAAGACCATTCGCTTGAGGATGATATGCCGTCGTTTTTCTCTGACTGGTGTGCGTCAACTTTATAAAGAATTCCGTCAGGTCGGCTGTAAATGCAGTTCCATGGTCCGTGATCAATGCTCTTGGAGCTCCGCGCCCCAGTACGATGTTCGAGACAAAAATGCGGCTTCTTCAACAGCTGATCCTTTACAAGAGTCGCTGTCTCGGTTTATCGAGTTAGATAGTCGGTCGCAACTATTATCCACCATTTCCCCGATGATGACGTAAGAAATGGGCTCAGTGTGTCATTCTCACTTGTATAAATGGGGCCTCTGGTGATTCTATCGGTTGAAGAAGATTTGCAGGTTTTAGCGGTGGGGTTTTACGTCGTGAGCAAGCCCGGCAAGCTCTCACATAGTGTCGTACAGGACTAAGTAACTTCGGCCAGTAGTATTCAGTGCTTATGCGGTGTAACGTTCTGTTTGCTCCTAATTGCCCAGCTGATGGATCCTCCTGGCAAGCCTCCAAAATTTCTGGTTGCAGAAGTGAAGGAACGACAAGCAGGAATACCGCTGTATTATTATCGAAGTTCCTTGTTTACAGGATGTTGTTTCGTAGGACGAACATTGACAAGCCGCCAGCAAAAGGTCGTGGAACATCGACAGACTGTCCTTGTAGATACTTGATCAAGAGGAGTAGCTTAGGGTCAGATCGCTGATGATGTGCCTTCTCTGACGGTGTCACGAGTCTCAAGAAACAAAACCTTCACCATCCTCGGTGGAAGCCGAAGCAGGAGGTTGAATCGGAGCACGTGACAAGCAATCCGCATCACTGTGTTGTGACCTGACCTATACTTAAGCGTGATATTGTACTCGTGCAATCGCAGCATCCATCGTGCAAGCTGTTTACATGGGTCCTTGAGATTAGCCAGCCGACATAGCACATGATGGTCGCTTATAGCTCGACAAGGCCTACCATATAAATATGGCCGAAACTTCCTGAAAACCCATACAATGGCAAGGCATTCTTTCTCGGTCGCTGAGTAGTTCACCTTGGATTTCGAAAGAATGTGAACTGCTTACGCAATGACTCGTTCTTGTCCGTT
This sequence comes from Rhipicephalus microplus, assembly GCF_043290135.1. Lineage (NCBI taxonomy): Eukaryota > Metazoa > Arthropoda > Arachnida > Ixodida > Ixodidae > Rhipicephalus > Rhipicephalus microplus. The sequence goes on along the minus strand of NC_134701.1, from coordinate 54,528,032 downwards.
TTGCCATTCGATGAGCATGGCCCCAAGACCTAAATTGCTTTCATCCATGTGGATATTGATTTCCGTTTCCACGTCAAAACACGCCAGGACACATTGGCTTCGAAGACACTTCCGTAGTTCATTGAAGGGATCCTCTTAATCGGCAAGCCATACGAAAGGCATTTCCTGTTTCGTCAGCCGCTTCAGTGGTTCAGCGATTTGAGAAAATTTTTAAATGAACCATCAATGATAGGTGCCAAGGACTGAAAATTGCATAGCAGCCTTCTTGTCTGTTTGCTTTGGAATATGCAGTACGGCCTCAGTTTTTGCAGGGTCTAAGTGGACAACTTTTGCCGTGATGACATGGCCGAGAAAAGATGACATTTTTGTAGTTTTATTGTCAAGTCCACTGACTTGATAGCAGTGAGCACGGCCCGGAGCTTTTCCAAATGTTGCTCGAAGGTAGCAGGGAAGACCATGAAATCGTCAAGATAAACCAGGCACGACTGCCATTTGAGACTGCATAGCACTGTGTCCATCATCCGTTGGAATGAGGCGGTTGCTCAACAAAGACCAAAGGGGAGTACCTTGAACTCATATAAACCATCCGGTGTTACTAGCGCTGTCTTTTCGCGAACTCTTTCGTCAACCTATAACTGCCAAGTTCCACTTTTATGATCCAGTGAGAAAAAATGCCTGGCATTTCGCAGCCTATCCGGAGTGTCATCAATTCTTGGGAGAGGATAAACATCCCGTTTGGTAACGGCGTTGAGCTTCCCGTAATCAATGCAAAAACGTAAGGTTAGTTCTTTTTTTTGTACAAGAACAACAGGTGACACTCATGGACTTGATGAAGGCTGGATTACGTCGTCTTTGAGCATTTCTTCAACATGACTACCAATAGCTTCTCTTTCACTTGGTGACACTCGGTAGGGATGCTGGTATGTTGGCCTCACTGACTCGACGACAATGATGCGATTTTAGGCAATATAAGTGCGTCGAACTTCAGATGACGATGAAAGACATTCGGCGAATTATCTTGCAGGACCCCGTATTTGCTCTTTTTGGCTTAATAGTAGCCCTGACAAGATGTCGACAGCTGCAAGGACAGACTCCACGTCTTGCAAATCAGACTCATTGGATTCCGAATTGTGCAGCTCCATAACCTGGACGAAATCATTCGGACAGGTGATGACGGCTCCCTTTGCAACGTGCTTCACCTGATTTCCAAAGTTTGTAAGCAGAACATTCGTACATCCTTCACGGGACCTTACAACGCCTCGTGTCATGCAGATCTCTTTTTGGAGTATTAGGGCAGTGTTGTTGTCAGCAAAGTCTTCGAATTCACCGAACTTTTTGTTGGTTACTGCGACAGATATGCTCGACCTTGGCGGCACTATGACGCCATCAACTGCAATACAAAGGTCAAATGCATTTTTTCACGAGTTTGGAGGTAGCACTCGCGTGCCAAGTCGAGAACGAGACGGAAGATTCTCGCAAGGTAATTACAGCGCCAATAGCTTGTGAGAAATCTATGTCACTAATCAAATTGCTTGAGCATTCCGGCAGCACAATAAAACTAGCGACGTAGGTGAAACCGCAAGTTCTAATTCTTGCTGTGCATGTTTCAATAAAGTCGATGAAAAGCCCTCCTGCTCTGCGAACGTGTGGTACTTCCAAGGAGTCAGCACTTTTTTCAGCATTTTGAAATGTCCCCTAATTATCACTGAGTTATCTGCGCCTTTATCCAACAGTGCGACGACTTCGTCGTAGCCGTCAACGAACACACGTAAATTGAAAGCAACGTCACTATCGAAGCACAAGTTTTGGGCCGGTATTTGTTTAGAGTCAGCAATGGAGGTTTTTTTGCATTAGCGTCGATAGCAGTCTTGCCTTCACAGGTCGCTCAATCTAGTTTTCCCGACGCCGGCTTGGGGAACGAGACATTAGGAAGCTTGCTGAAAATTGGTGGCTAGGCAACCTATCCCTCCCCGTGGTCGTTGCTCGAGTTCGGTGTCGTTGAAAGCCACATGAGATTTGGCGACTCGACAAGTATTCTTCAATTTTGAAGGGGCGCTCACCATTTCGGGGTTCAGGTGGATTGACAGGAAATCCACGTAGTCTTGCTTGGCGCTAGTGACACGTTTGGGAGAGGTGACCAGCCTCCCCAGAGGCGTAACAATGCGGTATCCAGTCAGGAGTGCGCCAGACATCACTCTTCATTAGTGTCCTCTCGAGTGTTGGCTGCAGGGTGCTCGGCGGCATCGGGTACTGTATAGGTGTAGCTGCCACGACGTCCGCGCGTCCTGGAGATCATTGCAGTAGCCCATCAGCATGCGTCATTTTCTTCTGCTGTTGTAATGGTGATTCTAGCTGTTCGTTGCTCGAAGGTTCCCGTGCCACCTGACTGACCTCCTCATGGATCACGTCGGCTTGAGACGAAAACCTTGGAGTGTTTTGGTCAAGGCGCTGCTTCTGGAGCTTTTCTAACACAACAGACTGAACTAGCTGGCACAGTGCTTCAATGTTGTTACCGAAGACTGGTGGCAACATGCCTAAGGAAGTGATGATCGCAGTCCGGCTGTATAACCTTGCTTGCTGTTGTAGCGTTGTTTCATCGTAGTCGCCTCGGAACGAACCTTGGCGACGGTGCGTGGCGGGCTCCGAACTAGTCGAGCAAAGAGTTTTCGCTTCACGCCTCGCATCAGATGACGCAGCTTCCTATCTTCGCTCATATTTGGATCCGCTTGGCGGAACAGGTGAGACATATCTTCCACATACATGGCGACACTTTCATTATTGCGCTGATTTCTTGTCTGGAGCACAGCGTCACCTGTGTCTTGGAGGTCTGTGTTCCGGAAAGCAGCGAGCAGCTCCCGTCTAAAGTCATCCCACGACCGGAAGGCAGCTGCGTTGTTTTCATACCAGGTTTATGCGCTATCTTCCAACGCGAAGTAAACACAAGTTTGTGCTGTTCCCCATAATCCTTAGCCTTTTCTACGCGTTCAAAGTGTCCAAGCCAGTCCTCCGCGTCCCTGTAGCTTTCACCGTGGAAAGGCTTTGCTAGCATTGGCTGGTTCCCTACAATGTTGGCTGGAGTGACCTGAGCTGTCATGTCGGTTGCGTACTTATTCACAGCCGTTGATGTTCTAAGAGAAGTCGATAAAAGTGAACATTCGGGACCTTCACCATGTAGGCGTCAGCTGCAGCGCTGATGAACAGGCGTCAGCTCATTGGATCCAAATCGCTGTGGTTCACGACTGTGCTCCGTCACTCGACAGAGGCTTTGCATCGCACACAGCAGTTCCACTAACTTTGTAATGCACAGTTCACTGAACACTAGAAATAGGCTGACGTAGACAGGGCGAACTTGTGCCCGAAACAAATAACACAGCTAGAACGCAATATACTTGCAGTCCCGGGGATTCACTTCTGCTTCTTTCTCCACGTTCTTCTCTTTTTCCAAGATGGGTCGTGCGCAGCTGGACCCCGCAGGTGGGAGGCTCGTGCGCCGCAAATGATACGGACAGCATAAGTATCGGCTAGCGTGCGTCACTTGAAGTTATATTGTGTCAATATTTTGAAAGTTTTCTCGCGTACATCATGGGGAAGTGATGCCAATTGTCTAATAAATCTCTAAAAAAGTCTCATACTCATACGTCTAAAATATGGGGAGATTGTTTATCAGTCTGCGACACCAACCGCATTCAGGATGCTGAACCCCACCAACCATCTACGCATTCGTCTTTCTAAGGGTGCTTTTCGTTCAAGCCCTAGTGAAAGCCTTTACGCCAAATCAAAATAGTGGTGCCTTCATTTGCAGACACGATGCTTGCTTCGTATATTTTCTCAAGGTGAACGCAAACAGTGAATATCCCACATACGGTATTGTGAATAACTTCTCTAGTTTTGAGCTATTTCTTAATTGGCCTTTGATTGAGAGCATCACACTGAACACGTGTGTGACGTCTTTTCGAAGAAAAGGAAATCGCACTATCTGAACAACACGTGTTGTCACCCGCAGTGAAGCTGCCGCCCTGGCAGTGGCAGTTTATAGACTGACATATCATTTAAGGAAGTTTCAAAACACGCGCCTATCGCACATATCCGTTGTACTTCCTGAACTCCAAGACAAATATACTTGCCCCAAATTTTACACAAATGCATCGAAGTTTCATGTCGGTGTACCCTATGCGACAGTCGATTTGATCATTACGAGTACTGGTGCCCTCAACCCGAACACAAGCATTTTTACAACAGAGAGATATGCGACCCTGGCGGCGGGTAAACACATTAAAGAAGAAAGCTTACACCACGGTGCTATTTACAAAGACTTCTTAAAGAGCCCTGTGACAGTATTTTAGCACGTATTCTTTATCGGTTCTTCTGGTAGTGTGCAACGTGCCGATATTGTTGCACACATCACAACAACGACATCGACGTTGTTTTAATTTTATTTCACGCGACAAACTACTTTTATTTCAGACTACGGTGACACACATCGGCTAATTTTGTTTAGAGAAGTCACGTCGTGTCATGTGGCAGGATGACAAGCACCATCTAATTTTGATTGGCTTGACGCGAGAAGTGGCGTGCAATATTCTTATGGTGGTAGCTAGGCCATGCAAGCGTAATCTAAAAACAGCAAGAACCTCTTCAATACTTTGTCAGAAAGAAATAATTGCTGTTTCGAAATCATGTATTTTCACAGGAGAACGAACACAACACTTACGCTGCGAAAGAGGCTATGGTACGTGGGCGACCAAAAGCAGAAACGCATGCCGCGTTTTCAACAAGCCAAAAAAGCAGCAGGTGGTGGGCACTGGCGCCGCTGTAGAAAGCTCCATGCATGCAAGCTAAGTAGTTACCCGCCCAAAGCGCATGTGTGTGTCTTACACAGTGTGACTGTGAGAGCGTCTGCTATCCTACGCTAAGGGTTCATATGCGACGCCTACAAAAAGAGGGGTAGTGAGGTATTGTGTGAAAGCCACCATGAGGTGCTGTTTCCAGAATGTCTTTGTGAAAGGCACGCTGTGGTTGTAAGCGGTCTTTAACGTCAGCAGGCGAGTAACTCATATTCGAATATTTAGCATATTCGTGAGCGCTAAAGGATACTTAATCCTCGTTCTTCAATGTAACCCTGCCGAATATCCTGAAGACTAACCCAAAACGTTTTTGGAGTATAATGAAACCACTTAGCACCAGTAAAGTATCATTGGTTACAACCACCGGCGAACCTGTTCCCGACCATCTTTCTTCTACTGTGCTAAGCGATACATTCATTAAGTCGTTTTCTTCATCTAATTATACCCAACGTCCTGAGCTTCAGTCGTACAATCATTTTGTGATGGATCCCATCACGTTTGACTCGCATGGCATCGTCACGATTATTGACAACCTGAAACTAACGTCTTCTCACGGTATTGATGGAATTATTAGTAAATTTTTAAAGAATACCAAAGAATACAGTTCCATCATCCTTAAATGCATATTCTCACAATTGTATCATGATGGTGTACTACGTGAAGACTAGAGAACTGCTGCGATTACTCAAGTACATAAAGGCGGTGATAAACTTAGTCCATCTAACTATCGTGCTATATCTCTCACATGTGTACCATGCAAAATATTGGAACATATAATAGTTTCTCATTTTGTTAATTTTCTAGAGGATAATAGCTTGTTCTCTTCAACTCAGCATGGCTTTCCAAAGATTATTTCTTGTGATACTCAACTAATGTCTTTTACTATTGATTTGTATTTATCTTTCGACTATACTTCTTTAACTGACTGTATATTTCTTGACTTTGCTAAAGCGCTTGATAAAGTTAACCATTCCCAGGTCCTATATAAACTAAGTGTTCTGAAAATTGATCCTGCATTTTTTAACTGGATTCGTGCACTCCTTTCTTCTCGTGTTCAATTTGTCAGCACTAACAATGTAATTCTTCCACTGCACCGGTTGATTCTGGGGTTCCTCAAGGACCAGTACTTGGCCCCCTGCTATTCCTAATCTATATAAATGACTTACCTTCTACTATTACTTCCAAAATTTGTTTGTTCGCTGACGACTGTGTGATTTACCGTAAAATATTTATTGACAATATTATTCATTCTCTGCAGGCTGAACTCAATAACGTACTTCGTTGGTGTCATATTTGAAAAATAGAACTAAACATTCAAAAATGCAAGTCTAAGAGGATTTCTCGGTCGAGTACAACACTTCAAACTTACTTTCTTCACAGGCACCTCCTTGAAACTGTAACATCTTACCGGTACCTCGGTGTCCACATAACTAACACTTTGTCTTGGAAATTACATACAGAACATATAGCGTCCAACGCTCATAAAACACTGGGTTACCTTCGAAGAAACTTCTTTCTTGCTTCATCGTCACTAAAGTTATTACTATATACCACTTACGTCCGTCCTCAAATGGAATACGCTTCATCTGCTTGGGACCCCAGTCAGGTAACGTTATCACACATGCTGGAATCCGTTCAAAATCGTGCTGCTCGTTTCATTTTGGCTAACTACCATAGTTCAGCTAGTGTCACTCAAATGAAGGCATCTCTAAACCTCATCCCACTAGTAACCCGCCGAATGCGCACTCGCATTTGCCTGTTACATAAAATATTCTATCATAATTCGAAACTCAGTTCCCGTTTAATCCAAGCTGCTCCCTTCATTTCTCTTCGCCGTAATCACCAACAAAAAGTCACAGTCCCCCATTGCATCCCAGTAACTTATGCCCAATCATATCTCCCAAGAACTTGTAATGAATGGAATTCCCTGCCTGCATCAATAACAAGCATCAATGAACCCATTCAATTTAAGAATGTCCTTAAAACAAAGATTACCTAATTACCCCCTGTATGTTTGTGTAACAATTTATTTGTAATGCTTTATGCCTTCACCATGTAATAAAAATCAAATTAGTGTTATCATTTGCTTTATTATGATGTGAGTAAGGAGTAATAATATTTTTTCCCCAATTAGTGACATTTTTATGCCATTTGCTTTGTATTCCTTGTTTTGTTTTCATTGTCGTGCATTCCCTTCCCCTCTGAAATGTACTGTGTACCCTGAGAGTAAAATTAATAAATAAAAAAATAAAATGTGAAAGAAAACATTTCTTGTCGTCGCCTGCTCGAGTTTTGAACTTTGAGGACTCGTAGCTTTACTTTCCGTGCATCAATTGCCATCATTCTTGTTACATTCGAGTCAGTAAACATTGCTACACACGTTTTGGTTCTAAATACCGTTATCCCAATAGTTTCGCAGGGCCACTTTAAGCGTTGTAAAAGCTTTAAAAAACTATTAAACCACACACAACCATGCAATCATCTCACTTTGCTCACAGCTATGCACAGTCAATGTATCTAAACAGCATATTGTATTGTACTGGGTACCGGGGCATCGCGATCATAAAGGCAACGTTTTGGCGGATCAGCTACATGCAGCCGTCTGCAAAAACGCTGCTAAATCATTTGTAACTAGCAGCTCTAGATTTAAAACCCTTCCTACAATGAAAGCTGACGACTTATTGGCAGACAACATTGGAAACTTAAACACAAAACAAGCTGCATGTAATGAAACCAAATCTTGAAAAAAGGCTACCAGTATCGATGTCCAGTCGCACACAAGTAACATTTACCAGACAAATATTAGGACAAACATACACTATGCTCTTACGTATTATGATCCACTCACGTGTGAGAATTTAGGTAAACCTCTTACCGTTCTCCATAACCTCATTTAGTGAAGTGCATTACATCACATAGGAAAACAGCACTTTATATTACCCTACGGAGAGAAAATGCATCTTCATCCCTCTGTGTTGAAATCGGTAGGAATCTGTTTTTCAAACATGATTTACTTCTCATTTTCAAACGATGTCCTTTGTTCTCAGGTGATTTACCCTGCCACACCGTGGAACGGTCTGTGACTGGATGTTCTATCGTACAAACTGACGCTCTTGCCGCTTTAGACCTGATGCGGAGTAGTTTCGAAACTTTTCAGCTTACCATGAACGTTCAGAAAATTGATAAACTAAGTTTTTTGACGTTAAGCTATTCCTAATAATGCCAGCTCTTGCTGGATGTATCCACCGCGCGGAAATAAGCCTGTTTTGCCATTTCACTCTGCGCATTCTAAATCACTTATTCGAGGTATCGCAAAATGTTGCTGCATAAATGCTTTGCAACAAATCTGTGTGCGCCAGAATACGGAAAGCTTTGTTGACCAAACCTCAAGGCTGATGTCAACTGGGTACCCCGACCACGTGCCATTTTCTGTTGCCGAAAGCGATTGCTAACGTACTCCAACCTGTCCGAGCTAGGCAACGTTTCACTGTAATTCTGTATATGCACAAAATAACAGACAATTTTAAGAAAGTGTACAGCGAGTTTATGTGAATGTGGTCTTTATAGCCCCTCAAAAACTGAGTCACCAGGGCAAACTTTCCGCTTCACAGTCCAGATCCAACCTCTTTACAGTACGAAACACGCAAAAAAATTTTGCGATTTTATTTGTAAGATGGTGTATCAGCTACTGTTATCGTGTCGAAGCTACTACGTCATATGAACAAGTCGTTGTATAAATGAGAAGCTGTAGAAACATGTGTAAAATGTGGATCAATGTAAACAAGGATGTTGTCCGTTCACTGCAGCACGCGTGGCTGCCGGCCAATATTTTCAGAATGTAAAATTGTTGAGACATGCAAGGATCGCACCACATGCGAGAATGTAGATGCTGAAAGGATATGTTTATTAAAAGATGCTTGAGTTAGCAATGCTTCTGTCGTGCTTACCGATGAAGAAAATTATTCCTTTGCTTGTCGGTGTGATGTACAGGGCCGTCCACACTTAGTACAAAGAGCACGCCACGTGGCTCCGCTCCGCCGGGAGTCCGCGCTAGCGGTGTGGCCGCGTATCGAAGCTTATCGACAAAGGCCTCACAAGAGCGTGAAGGCGGAGTTTCGTTTTGACTAAGAAAGCGGGAGCACTCCATGCCTGTTTTGCTTTGAAGCACACTTAAGACACCTGAGAAACCTTGACCGTTGCCAAAAAAAAAGAAACAGGCTCAGCTCAGCGCAACGAGTTGTGTAGTTCTGGTTTTTACGACGTGGGTGATCCCTGTTCTTTGAGTATCAAGATATCAGCTTGATGTGTGCTATATTGGAAACTCTAGAGTTTTGGTTTTGTTTGGTTTGTGGTGTTTTAGTTCATGAAAAAATTTCGCCGCTGAGTAGTGCTCTGAGACGTTTCTCGATTGATATGTGAGGCTTAATGTCCCCAAACTACTATGTAGTTATGAGAGATGCCGTAGTGGAGGGCTCCGGTAATTTTGACCACCTGGCGTTCTTTAACATGCACCCAAATCTGAGCACACGGGCCTAGAGCATTTCCGCCTCCATCGAAAATGCAGCCGTTGCAACTGGGATTCGATCCCACAACCTTCGGGGCAGCCGCCGAGTACCATAGCCACTAGACCACGCGGCGGGGCCTGAGAAGTTACTACTACCGGGAAATATTTACCGTTGCCTGCAAATACGTAGGCAAGCGTGTTTCTGAATTTTTCTCGCAGTTAAACACGGAACTTGCTGCCGCAGTCAAACTTGTGTTTACCAATTGATTTTAGCTGAGTTTTCTACCCCTAAGGCTCCGCAGCGGGGCATTCTAACCGCTCTACACACTCTGCAAGTATCGAGATTCATAAATCAAAGACATTTGTTTTTGCGTGCTTTTCTGAAGCATTTAAGTGCTCTAAAGTTCAGCGTGTGAAAAGAAGTTTGCAGAAAGTTGATACAAAGTTGCGTATTGCATTTTCAAAAGTCAGGAACTCTCAGTAGCAGATGTCTAAAATACACTAGTGGGGAGTTGTCTTCGTGGTAGATACCGAACAAGAGAAAGAAAATGAGAAGGTAGAACTTGGAGCTAACCCTTGATTCAGTAAAGACTTGTCCAGCTCTATGATCACGGTGCCTTTTTTATTACTTGGTGCCGTGAAACCCTAGAACTGGTCAGTGATGGACAACGATGTCTTCGACTGAGCGGCTTCAAAAAGGTACGTGGAACTGCCAGGACGAGCATCTCCCGGATCATTGCGCTCCTGACAGGATTGCTGGCAGAACCCCGACACCGGAGTGCGTGAGGTCAATAGTCAAGTCGCCGTTTGAAAGACGAAAGAAGTTGAGCCCCGCCAGCTAGACAAAAAAATTCACGATCTCACGGAAGACGATACTACTGAAGGAGAAGTCGAGGTAGCAACCAAATATCACGAGTCAATTCTGTATGCGATTGCTGATGTGCAGCTCTGCCTGTCACAGCGCCATCAGGCAACTGATGTCAGCTACACATCGGTCAGTGAACGCAATAGCGACTGAATGCCGGCAATGCAGAGCAAGATTGAATCCTCTCAGTACGCCCCGCCCCCGATTGGTTGCGTTTCCGATGCTTCAAGTCCCGACGTATGCCGGATATTTGCGTCAGTGGCAATAATTCTGGGACCATTACAGTGCCACTTTTCACGAAAACACCAAGTTGCCGCCCATTGAGAAACTTAAGTATTTGCAGACGTACCTGACGGGAGCGGCCAACGAGCTATCGAAGGCATTAGCCTAGCTAACAACTATGAAATTGCCATTACCACGCTGAAATAGTGATTAGGTTGACAAGAAATACTAGTCAACGAGCATACCGGCCAGCTTCTTGCAATGTTGCCTGTGTGGAGTCCCAAGGTAATAGAGAACCTTCGGGTGCTGCATGACACCGCGCGTTGCCGTGCAAGCGACCTCGAAGGTCTTGGTGTGCCACCTTAGCAGTACACTATGGTGCTGTACCGATTGCTAATGAGGTGCTTGCCAGACTTGGCAATAATTTACCGACAGATTAAGAAGAAAAGCACGCACGGCCCTAATGCATCAGCAGAAACCACATCCTGTGAAATGAGAACACACAAGGCAACCGACATCTTTGCATTCTTGAAGTAGGCGATGAAGGAAAGCAAGAGGCGGCGCAATCGTGTAGGCGAATCTCTATCACGGTACCTGACGACATGACGACCCCAACAAGATGTTCACAGGGCATTCCATCGGCATCCGGGCTAGCGGTGACCCATCCGGCAGCGCACACCTTGTGTACTCTGCGACAGCCGATGTCATGGCTTGGCAGAGATCATGGTCGACTTAACCGGCGACGAGAAAGGGGCCACATTGTCTAACGCTCGGTGCTATTACAGGTGCGGAATGCGCAATCATGTCGCACGGCTTTGCTGAGTCTCCCGAAACCTTACGTGCAACAAGTGGCGACGCTGACACCTAACAGTCCTTTGTGAGCTGTTACAAGCCGCCACCACGGCCGCTACCCCTACACCCACATGACCGATCAGCTCTTCCGGCTCTAAATCACCGACGGTAACTATGGCGTCTACCAGTGCTACAGAAGCCAAGTCAGTGCTGCTTCAGACGGGCAATGTTTGGGCGGAGAGCGGCTCGTGACAGCTCCTGGTGCGTGTGATAGTTAACAGCGGCAGCCAGCGTTCATTCACCCGCAACGACGTTGCCAATTTATTGCAGTGTGGAGCCATTGGCATGGAAGAGCTGTCATTGGTAACGTTTGAAAATGCTAAGCCACTGAATACTTTACTTTGTCGACGCATCTCTGTCACGCTCCTTGAAGGATTTACCGGCAGCGCCCTCATATTCGATGCACTGGAAGTCCCTGAAATGTGCACCGTGACAAGTTTACCACTGAACAGTGAAGTGTTGGAGTTGTTGAGCGACCAGGGGTATGATGCTTCAGACATGTTTGACCCCAAAACTTGACACTCAGGAAACATCAGAGCATTAATTGGCTTTTATGTTTATTTTAAGGAAGCCACTGGAAAACTTGATTGCCTCAACGAACAACTCACTGCCATGGAAGCGTTTTTTGGGTGGACTGTGAAGGGCATTAGCTCACGCCTCGAAGCTACAGAACATTGTACCTTTTTTATCGGCTAATGGCTCTCTTGAAAGGTCTTTTGATTTGGCTATGTGGCGGCTCGACACTATTGGTACTGAGAATCGGTGGTAAAGTACTGTAAGAGACCACCCAGACCTCGACAGATTTGAGCACTGTGTGAGCAAGCAAGATGGTCATTCTAAGTGCTTTTGATGATGCAAGAGCCTGGCATTCCTGCCGGTAGTGACAGCACACAGCTTGCAGCACGTCAATAAAATCTAGAGCTGAACCGAATCAGGGAACAACCCGACCTGCTGAAACAGTACGACGAAGCCATCGCCGCTTATTTCAAGGATGGTCATGCAGAAAGAGTTGATGAAGGGCACATTCCAGGCCCTGTTGTATATTACAAGCCACATCATGCTGTGATTCACCAAAATGCAGTGACCACCAAGTTTCTGGTTGTATTTCATGCGTCGTCTCGTGTCTTCGAAAAACCGGGCCTCAATAAAGTTTTGTGGAAAGGGGTGAAGCTTGGTGGTGACATCGTGAAACTATTGCTGTCCTTTTGTTGCTACCCAGTGATTTTTGCAGCAGATGGTAAGAAGGCCTATTTTGAAATGCTCATTTACACAGAAGACCGTGATTTAGAAGGTTTTCTATGGGTTCAGCAGCTGCCAACCAAGGAAAATCCCAGCCCACCAATTATCGCATGGCGGATGACTTGCGTTCCTTTCGGAGCAGCATCGTCATTTTTTGCTTGCCGCCAAGCTACGCCACCATTTTGTGTCGTATCGGGAAAACATTGCAGTGAAGGTGGCTCTCTTAGAGAAGGCATTTTACGTGGATGACCTCATTCTTGGTGAGTCTAAAGCGGAACAAGCCATGACTGTATACAAGAAAACACGCGCATTTTTCGCTGACGCATGCATTGAGTTAAGAAATTGGGCATCAAACTTCGTCCTGTAAAACCAGCAGTTTCGCCAAGATAACGTGGCTACTGAAACTGAAGCCGGAGTTGACCATCTCATGAAGGTTTTGGGCATGCCGTGGGAACGGGAAGACCATACCATCGCGTTGACAGTGCGCAACGTAGCCCCGTTTGCCATAAACAGACCGGCCACCAAGCGCATGATCCGCAAACAGTGGCCAGAGTTTATGATCCGCTTGGTTATCTTTCCCCATTCACCGTGAAAGGAAAGCTGATTTTCTAAGACTTGGAAGCAGGAGTGCTCCTGGGATGAAGCGCTGCCAGGTGGATTTCAAGGTGTATGAAACGCACGGTGCACCGAGTTGCCAGATGTCCATTAACAAATACATCGCGACATGTTCGTGCACGACAGCAGCATAGAGCTTCCATTTGAACTGCATATATTTACTGATGCCAGTCCTGAAGGTTATAGTGCATGCATCTAAGTTGAGGCGCTTTCTGCCGACGGGGCATGCGTCACAAGATTGCTCATAAGCCGAAGTCACGTCGCTCCACCCAAGACAATGTCCCTGCTTTGACTGAAGCTGATGGCCCGCATTAGTGAAGCATGGTTAGTTGAGTACTTACGGTTCGTGCTACCTCTCCAGCAGGCATCCGCTCATTAGAACCGAATCCCTCGTCGCCCTTCACTGCATCCGAGCAAAAACGAGGAATTGCGATCTTTTCATAGCAGTCGTGTGGCCGAGATATGCAAGCTCATCAACCCCGACACCTGGGCGCATTGCAGCAGCAGCGAGAATCCTGCCAATCTACTCTCCCACGGCGTGCCTGCAAATGGAGTTATGGAGTCGGACAAATGGTGGCATGGTCCCCCATGGCTCTAGACATCAGGACTAATTTTTAGTTGCAAGCTGGATGACCATCCTGACAACAGAGACATTGCGTCTCTCTTTGAGACAGCCACGTCGATCTGCCCAATGATTGTTTCTTCGACGACTTCAATTGTGCGCGCAGAAGATTTCAGCACGCTGAATAGGCTTTTGCGCGTTACTGATTTCGTGTAACGATTCATCCACAACCCTTCGAGAAGGAGCCCACACCGCATTGGAACGCTCATGACTTCGCTCAAGAGAGGCTGAGCACACACGAACGCTGACGAACGCTCACGCACACGAACGCTCACGAGAGGCCGAGCGCTATTGGCTTCGACTCGTGCAAGACCAGTATTTCGGAGCCAAAATACGATTTCTTGAGAAAGTAACAAGGCTGCCATCAACGTCATCGGTCCTTCAATTGGCACCAATCCTGAATACAAATAGACTCTTCCATCTAGGTGGCAGGCTCGTCCTGCTTAACGCCAGTTATGATATCCGGCATCCCATTCTGTTGCCCGCAGAACCCAAGATGACCACATTGATTGTGCAAGCTGCTGATGCCCGCACTCTTCGTGGTGGCATCGAGCTCACTCTGATTAAAGAACAGGAAAGATTTTGGGTGTTTAAGGAAAGGAAGACCGTAAAAAATGTGCTTTCTAAGTGTTTACTGTGCAGGAAAAGACGATTGAAGGCAGCATCAGCTCTACTAGCACCATTGGCACCAGAAAAAATAACCGAGGCTCAAGTATCTTCATTCGCTGCAATGACTATTGTGCGCCACTTTGCGTTCGCACGAATGAAAATTCGAAGAAGTCATACTTACTAATACTTTCATGCGCCGTGACACAATCTATTCACCTCCAACATGACAACAGCGACCACGATTCTATCTTTCCGTCGGTTCGTTGCTCGGCGAGGTGTTTCACCCGTGTTGCTCTCGAACAACGCCCTATTGTTTCGTTCTTCTGCAATAATCTTCGAAGCAGTCATCCCTGCGTTGCAAGCGTACGCCACCACTGCGCGCATACAGTGTAAATTTTTTTTCGTGGAACGAGCTCCTTGGAGGGGGGGGGGCAGCACGTTATCCGAGCTATGCAAGACGCTTTGAAGTGTACGTTAGGGCGTACCAGTGTTGATGCAGAAGGCATGCGAAGTTGAAGATGTCATACTAGCAGACCGCTGGCCCACCTGGAGGATGACCCCAATGAATTGAAGCCTTGAACTCTGGTGCACTTTATGCTCGGGAAGCGAACCATCGCCATGCCGGAGTTAGGAGTCAAAGCAGAGACACCAACTCACGCTGACCTATAACGATGAGTGCAGTACCAGAAGCGGATGAGCATGGAGCTTTGACAAAGATGAAAAAGTGCCTACTTACTGCAGCTTCAATGAATGCACTACCGCCCGCAACAAGGTTCCGCATGGATTCGCATAGGCGACGTTCTCATAGTGCGCAAAGACAACACTGCTCCTACGTTATTTAAAATCGGGCGAGTGACGTCGCTGTGTCCTGCACGAGACGTGGTAGCTAAAGCATGCTGCGTACGTTTGGATACAGGCCACGTGCTGAACCAGCTGGTGCAAAATGTGTCTAACAAAAGCCACAAAATGACTGATGAACATTTCGTTTTCCTCCCCTTGGAGGATGTTGGAAATAGACTAGTGGAAAGTTGTCTTAATGGTAGACATTGAACAAGAGCAAGAGAAGGAGGATTTTGCATTCGGAGCTATCCATTGATTCAGTATAGGCTTGTCCAGCTCTACAATCACGGGTTCTTGTTTTTAACAACGGGTATGTTCATTGATTGATATGTGGGGTTTAACGTCCCAAAACCACCATATGATTATGAGAGACGCCGTAGTGGAGGGCTCCAGAAATTTCGACCACCTGGGGTTCTTTAACGTGCACCCAAATCTGAGCACACGGGCCTACAACTATTCCACCTCCATCGAAAATGCAGCCGCTGCAGCCGGGATTCAATCCCGCGACCTGCGGGTCAGCAGCCGGGTACCTTAGCCACAAGATTGACGGGTAGGTTCATCTCCCGCTTCAATAACCGCATTTATTATGTTATGGAGGCTACAGTATATGGACCAACAAAGGTTGGTGTTGGCCCTGATTTGCTCCCACTCCTCTTGGACAATGGTCCAAAGCACGTCCACTGGGATGGCACGGAGTTGTCGGTGAGCCACCGAAAGCTGCATTTTCCCTCACACATTTTCAGTGAGGTCTGAGTCAGGCGACTGTGAAGGCCACTCAAGAACGTTCACGTTGCGACTATCAAAATGCTGAGTAATGTTTTTAATTTATGTGTAGGGAGTTACGAGGCTGCAGGATAAAATCGTTCTCTGAGAGTCGTCCTCCAACAAGATATCAGAGTAGCACGCTGTCTAAAGCCCACAGTAAGTGTTTGCCGGTAAACAACTTCCAATTCTGACAAGGCGCCCCAGTCTTTCAGCAGTAACAGCGTGTTGTTAGGCCACCCAGCTGAAAGACTCTCAGTAAAATATTATGGGACTTAAGCGGATACAGCTTTTGATCGGATAGACGGAATTGATAACTTGGGGATCATGTGCAACCCTGTATCCTTATCACTAGGAGATAAGAATGTGTGATGCCCATTCTACACAAACTGCAACAGACCCCCTCAGGGTGATTTTGGAATGGCCAGAGTGACGGCCCAGCGGAACTTTCTGGCCGATTTTTTTTTGTATACAGACGTATAGGAGGGGAAAACGTAAACCAGACACCGCAGGTGCAAGGGCCGTCCCGTCAATTTTTGTTTTTGTGTTCTTTTGAGTGACTTAGGTTTTGGTAACATGCCCGTGGGTGAGATGGCAGGCTACTTCCGCAGGGGCCCCAAGAATACTGTATTATATGGTCCAAAACAATGCTGAAGTTAAACGTATGGCAAAGTCACGTAAAACAGTCCCCAGAAAAGACCCCACGTATACTTGTGCTTTCTGGGCCATGTACGCCTTGTCTGTTGAGTGCACGAAAGACTGCACTTAAATCATAAGTATAGGGTACTAGAGTGTGAAGGAGGGGGGAAGAGCATCAAGGCCCTGACATGGTATTTAGGGTTTATTCATATACAATATTTTCACTAGTGAGGAGTAAAGAGCATGTTTCGGAAGATGCAAACCTTAAAAAAGGAGAAGCTTTTCTTCCAACGGTCAGGCATTTAAGTAATAACCGCAGCATCGTTACGCGCGCAAGTATATTTTAATACATTACGTGTTCAGGCAGAAGGAGCGACACTTATAAAGTGGTATAAAAAGTGGCGCCCTTGTTTCCCAATAAAAAGCTATATTGGCGAATAATACGCAGCTATTTGTATAACAAGACAGCAGAAATGAGAGACTCAATGCGGGTCTGCGGAGAGTGGGACGATTGCGCCCGAGTGCTAATATAAATGCCCCGATGTAACGTGATATTCTTACTTTTCAAAAAAATGGCCGCAAGACCACGGAATGAATATGCACCTGATGTTGCTGTATTTCATAAACACAATATAAAACGGCGCCCGACACTAACTTTTAGGCCATGGTAAAGAGTTCGCAGTAGTAGAAACTTCTCAGAGCCCCACTCAGCGGCGACACTTTTCACAAATAAAAACAACAGAAACCAAACAAAACCAGTAATCTAGAGTTGGCAACAATGTATAAATTAAACTTGTACTATGGTATTGAAACAATACGGATCATCCACGTCTTAAATACCGTAACTACACAACACGTTGCGCTGAGCTTAGCCTGCTTTCCGGCAATGCTCGTGGTTTCTGGAGTACTTTATATTTGCTTCACGACAAAACAACCACGGCGCGCTCCCGCGCTTTATTCAAAACGAACCCTCGCCTCCACGCTATTTTGCGCCTGTGTTTATAAGCTTCAATGCGCGGCCACACCAATGGCGTGGGTGCCCGATGAAGCAAAGCCATGCAGCGTGATGCTCATACTAAGATTGGATGATCTGTACTTGTGCATTATTAATGTGTTTTTTGTGCATGAATAGTGAAACTGGTAACTGTATAAAGCGAAGTCTTACGCAAGAAATAAATTGTTCGCAGTTCAGCGCTCTGTATCGTCTATTCTTTCCCCTCCTATCGATTGCGCTCTGTGTCATGTCATACCAACACGCCCGATTTTACTGTCTGCTAGGTATAGTATAGCCATGTTGATTGTTGGTCACGACCAATGTGATAGCAATGGCGTTTTTGGTGCTCAGTGAGAATGAATCGGACACTTGACTTTTTGTACCTATTCACGACACTGCTAAACTTGCTGTAACCACAGATGCATTGAAGCTGTTTTACATGTAGAGTTGGTCAGTGTGCAGTGTGTGCCGGCTGCGTATGTCCAAATTGGTCTAACGGGTGAAATGCTAAAAATAAAAGGAGAAGTGAAACCACGATTCTTTGAAACGGTAAAGTGTTGCAGCTAGAGCGAGAATATAATGCATCTATGAAACCTTAAGCGAAAAGAATGCTGAACGTACCAATGCTGTTGAACAACAAATCACATCAGCTTGCGTGAGCCACTATTGTAATAAAGGCGTAATACGAGAGCTGCGCGTAACACCGGTGTCGCACGGCAGCTCTCAATTGCTGAGCAGACAAATTCAGTGGAAACTGCAAAACTACGGCTGGCTTCCTCCCCACATTAACAAATGAGCCCGACGCGACAAAATAGTTTCATTCCCAAGTAGCTCGATCACGATGAAATGTGTAAAAATACATTCATAACTCTAAATGACAAAAACAGCAGAAAAGAAGACGGCGCCAATGCGTGACAAACTATAAATAAATATGTCACTGGTCCAAGAAACTAGCACACTTTGTTTCACTATTCATACCAAGAAAGTAAGCATGAATTCAGATATTGTAGCTGTGACCGGAGTAACAGTTTTCTTTATCATCATCGTCATCATCATCATCATTATCATGAGCCTGATCACGTCCCCTGCAGGAAAAAAGCCTCTGCTATGTTCCGTCAGTCAACTAGGTGCTGTGCTTGCTGTTGCAATTGTACACCTGCAATCATCTTAATCTCATCTGCCCATCTCAGCCGCTAACCTCCTCTTGGATTACACTGAGTTGCCCGTAATGACAAGCGGTTATCCTACATATGCGCTACATGCCCGGCCCATGTCCATTTCTACGTCTTGATTTCAACAACAATATCCCTAACCCTGGTTTGTTTCCTTATCCACTCTGCTCTCTTACTGTCTCTTAATGTTACACCTTCCATATTTCTTTCCTTCACTCGCTGTCTCGCCTTCAATGTAAGCTGAACCCTTTAAGTAAGTGTTCAGGTTTCTGCTCATTACCTGAGTACCGGCAAGATTCAGCGGGTACATACTTTCCTCTTAATGATGATGGTAGATTGTAGTGGTGCAAGGGCAACTCAAGCCAAAGAGCGCCAAGCAGAGGTTTTTTCGTTGGTTCAATTGTACATATAAAAAAATCTCAGGGTGGCAAAAATAAGAGAGTGGGGCATAGGGATTAAACTTGAGTGTAATGACTATGTGTGATGAGTTTAAAACGCTCTAAGCCTATGGGTTTTGAAAAGTCACGCAGTGGCGACAGTGGTCCTAGGACAAGGAGTGCGTGCTGCATGAACTTCGGTAAAGAAGCTTCAGCGGTTCTCTCAGGTTTGAGAGAGGGTTGAAATTAGTGAGAATATGTATTTAAATGCAAGAATCCAACATCAGCTAAGAACTTTAAAACTACTTTCGCGGGAAACATGAGATAGTCACCAAGAAGTAATAAAGGGTGAGGTGGTATGTGGCAATTGTATAGCTTTGGGAAGTGATGCAGTCTTTCTCGTTCAAGGTACGGGCACACAATTAGAACGTGAACAGCAGATAGCACATCACACATTTTTCACAGCACGGTGCTGGAGAGTTGCTTAAAATGTGCGAGTGTGTTGCATGTGTATGACCGATCCTGATTCTGCACAGTGCATGATGCCTGTTACGTTTTTCAAGAGCATATCTACGTATTCTTGGCTTTACTGTGTGCAGTTTGTTTTCAATTGCTGCGTTCCATTCTTCTTGCCATTGCCTACGATTTCGGTTTCTGGTTAGCGGCATCAAGTCCTCGTATGGGATGCCGACTACGTCTACTTTTGGGTGGGGTGCAGCGGACTTCACAAGTCGGCCCGCTGCCTCATTGCCAGCTATGTTGAGGTGTCCCGGAATCCAGCATAGCGTGATTTTATGTTTGAATCTGTAGGCTCACATGAGGCAATTTAGAAGGGTATTAGTCATTGGATTTTTATGTGTCTTTGCGGAAGACAATGCAGTCACTGAACTGATAGAATCTGTGTATATGATGGAGGCTGGTTCTTTCTTCTTTAGGATGTGCATTATAGCTAGCAGTATGCCCTAGCACTCAGCAGTAAATATGCTGGTATGTTCATTCATTGTTGCAGATTTAGAGTATGCTGGGCCGTATGCAGCACATGCGACGGCCGAGAACTCTGAAGCATCAGTGTAGTACTCAGCACACCTGTAATTTGCCTGCAAGTACATAAAATGCTGGTCGATTGCGACTGGGAGGCTATGCTTTCCTACCTCTAGGAACGACAAGTCGCAATTGATAGCCCGCATTTACCATGGTGTCACAGTGTCCTTGTGGGAACTTATATTGCAGACAGATATATGCAGATTTTCAAAGTGTGAGGCCACTCTGATAGCATACGTTGGCGTAGCTGATGGTCGCCTCAAAAACAGGTGGGTGTTTGATGTATCCCGCAATGGCTCGCGAGATGGGTGGTCGACATTGAAGAGCACCTTGGTTGCATACTTGATGCTTGTGAACTGCCGTTGTCGTTCTCATGACCACCTATCAGTCTCAACATACAGGCTGGCTATTGAGTTGGTTCGGAAAGCCACACTAGCCAGACGAAAGCATCCTAAGTGCGGATCTCGATGCTGATTCCTACACAACCGAGCCATAACAATACGTGAGAGCACTACACTACTGAGAAGGTTTAATGAACATTCATGATCTGTACCCCATGACTGATGCGAGAGAATTTTGATCAAGTTCAATGCTTTCAAGCGTTTCAGTCGCAGCGGCTTGATGTGTGGGCTTGATGTGTGGGCAGCGGCTTGATGTGTAGGCGCTTGGAGGACCATAAGCTGTTGAACAGTAAGAGAATGGCATCAAGCGTGTGTTCGTGTAAGTGTTTCAGCATGCCATATGTAATCTTGTTTGGACCTGCTGCTGAGTTGCCACATGTTGCCAGCATTGCCTTCAATTCGTGTATCGTAAACAAAGTATTGTAGCCTCCAGCAGATGGCCTTCTATCACAGATAGGCTTACGTTCTTCAGCAAGCTTCTGTCGTTTAAAGGAGTCTTTATAATATGCTGAGCTGAAGATGTACTCATAATGTTGGCCTATGGCATCTGTCTGGTGTTGCAGCGTATCACCAGCAGTACTTACAAGAGGGACCGGATGAGTGTTGGGCCCTTGAAGCGCTCTTACTCTGTTGTACACCATATGCGTATCAGTGTAGGAGTTAGCTGACGAGAGAAAGGACTGCCAGCTCTACCGCTTTGATTCTCGTTGGATACTCCTACCTTTTGCTTTTGCAAGCTTGAAATTCAAGAGGTTGTCAGCAGTAGGGTAGCTGCGAAATTTCCACCAAGCTTTGATTTGGTTCTCGCGAGCTTTTTTGCACTCCGCATTCCACCAGGGTCGTCGTTTGTTTCGCGTCTTGTCAGATGTCTGTGGGATCAATCGCTCTGTGGCCTGTATGATATGAAGTACGACCAATGCTTCACAGTCATCAATGTCTAGGTTTTCGGTAGAAGGACGCGACAGTTCTCTAAGTTCTAGGAATTTTATCCAGTCAGCATCCCGTTCTCTAAACCTGAATACTTTTCTAGTCGTCTTACCTGTACTTCCTGCGTGTTTTAGGCAGACAGGAAAATGATCACTGCCATAGAGGTTATGAATAACAGCCCAATCTGTGATTGCCATGAGTGCAGGGGAGCCGATAGCAAGCTCTATGGCTGTGTATGAGTTGCGCGCTGCGTTAAAGTACGTTGGTTCTTTTTTGTTAAATATACAGACGCCGGAGTACAAGAGGAAGTTTTTGATTAGGGAGCCTTGAGAATCTGTTCTGCATACCCATAGGGGGTTGTGCGCATTAAAATCTCCAACCAAGAGGAATAGATGCGGGAGCTGGTCGACGAGAGTTTCAAACTCTTTAGTAGACAGGTGGTAGTCTGGGGGGATATATTGTTACGGAAAAGAAGAGACGCCGTAACGACGAGGCTGGGGATTAGATATATTGAAAACCAACGGTAATGGCGGGCCCGGTTCACCAGCGATTGAGCCGAGACAACTCTTCGCCTTCCTCGTCAGGCACACACGCGCGTCGCCCCTAGAATATCAATATACATGCATGTAGCATAACCCCCGACGGCGCAAGCGCTGTCTCGGCGCAATTACATGTCAACGTCACTAGGAGACTTGTAGGACTTCAAGCGCGCAACATGTACAATATCGGTAGCCTGTTGGGCACATGAAGGCAACGGGGTGGCAGGACCAATTTTATATCTTACAGACGTAACCACACGAAGGACTCGGTATGGGCCTGTGTAGCGAGTAAGCAGTATTTCGGACGAGCCAACTTGACGGGTGGGAGACCAGAGCAGTACCAAACAACCGGGTGGAAAGTGACGTCGTGGTGTCATTGGTCATACAAGCGCCGTTGCTTCTCTTGAGAGGTCAGAAGGCGAGTACTGGTGATTTCGCGTGCGTGAGCGGCCCGAGTGATAGCGTCCATGGCATATTCACTGGTCGGTACTCCAGGGGACGGTATGACGGTGTCTAGAGGCAATGTTGGTTCTCGGCTGAACAGCATAAAAAATGGAGAGTAACCGGCCGGGTCATGGCGCGAAGAATTGTAGGCAAATGTGACGTACAGCAACGCGAGATCCCAGTCGGTGTGGTTGGTAGAAACATACTTAGCGAGCATGTCTATAAGAGTTCGATTTAGGCGCTCCGTGAGTCCATTGGTTTGCGGGTGGTATGACGTAGTCAGCTTGTGTCTTGTTTTACAGGACTGCAAGATGTCGGCTATGACCTTCGACAAAAAGATGCGGCCAGGGTCTGTAAGCAGCTGCCGTGGGGCTCCGTGTTGCAAAATCACGTCCTTGAAGAGGAAGTCGGTGACATCTGTGGCGCAGCTTGTTGGGATAGCTCGTGTGATGGCATAACGTGTGGCGTAGTCGGTGGCCACGGCTATCCACTTCTTACCCGAAGAAGACAAGAGAAAAGGGCCAAGTAGGTCCAAGCCAACGCGGAAGAACGGTTCTGACGGATTGTCAAGTGGTTGAAGGCGTCCGGCGGGAAGAGTCGATGATGTTTTGCGGCGCTGACATTTCTCACAAGCCGCAACGTATCTTTTGACTGAGCGTGCAAGCCCTGGCCAGTAGAAGCGTTGGCGTATTCGGTCGTAAGTGCGTGACACACCAAAGTGAACGGCAGTCGGAAGGTCATGAAGTTCATGTAGAGCTTCCAAGCGAAGGTGTTTCGGAATGACAAGCAGCAGAGTCGGTCCATCCGGCTCAAAACTTTGGCGGTATAATACACCATCGTGGAGCACGAATGAGCGATCGGACTGACTGGAAGATGGTGATTTGAGGCGTTCAACGATAGCACGCAAGGACGCATAATAGCGCTGCTCGTCACTGGTGCATGTCATTCGTGAAAGGGAAAAGTCGCAAGGCTTGGTGTCAGTGTCATGCATAGTGCTCGACTCAGCGACCGGGTAGCGCGACAGACTGTCTGCGTCCTGATGTAGGCGTCCGGACTTGTAGGTCACCATAATGGTATACTCTTGGAGGCGCAGAGCCCAGCGCCCGAGCCAGCCGGTAGGATCCTTCAGTGACGTAAGCCAACATAGCGCATGATGGTCAGTTATCACAGAGAAATTAGTGCTATATAAATATGGGCGGAGCTTTGAGACTGCCCAAACAAGAGCAAGACATTCACGCTCCGTAATAGAATAGTTGCGCTCAGCAGCTGTGAGGAGGCGGCTAGCGTAGGCGACAACTCGGTCGTGTCCCCGTTGGCGCTGGGCCACCACGGCTCCGATTCCGTAACCACTAGCATCGGTTCAAGCTTCCGTCGGAGCGAATGGTTCAAAGTGAGCCAATATGGGTGGAGGTGTCAGTAGCGTGATTAGGTGAGAAAAATTTGCAGCTTGGTCGGTACCCCACGTAAATGTGACGTCTTTCTTTAGAAGCTCTGTGAGGGGTCGAGTGATGGTTGCGAAGTCTTTCACAAACCTTCTAAAATAGGAGAAAAATCCTACAAAACTCCGGACGTTTTTGGCTGACTAGGGTACAGGAAAACTGGTGACTGTACGAATTTTCTCGGGGTCCGGCTGCACACCAGAGGCGTCGACAAGGTGGCCCACAGGTGTAATTTGCCGGCGTCCGAAGCGGCACTTCGACGACTTTAATTGGAGGCCTGCAGTGTGGATTATGTCGAACATAGCTGACAAACGCTGAAAGTGGGTCTCAAATGTTGGAGAATATACAACGACATCATCAAGATAACAAAGACGTGTTGACCATTTGAACCCTTGTAGCAGAGAGTCCATTATGCGCTCGAACGTGGCTGGGGCATTGCATAACCCAAATGGCATAACCTTGAACTGATATAGGCCGTCTGGAGTTACAAATGCAGTCTTCTCTTGGTCTTTTTCGTTGACAGCAATCTGCCAGTAGCCGGAACGTAGGTCTATTGTGGAAACGTATCGGGCGCCGTGGAGACAATCGAGAGCGTTTACGATGGGGGGTAAAGGGTAAACGTCCTTTTTCGTGATTCTATTCAGATGACGGTAATCCACGCAGCAGCGCCACGTGCCATCTTTCTTTTTAACGAGCAACACGGGGGACGCCCAAGGGCTCGAAGAGGATTCAATAATTCCTTTGGCTAACATCTTGGTGACTTCTTGTTGAATTATTTTACGCTCAGTGGCAGACACCCGGTATGGTCGCCAATGAATGGGATGAGAATCACCTGTGGTAGTGCGGTGCTTGACGAGTGAAGTCTGGCCGAGTGGACGGTGGTCGATGTCGAATATGTCGTGGTATGAAGCCAGAAGGCGGCATAGCGCGGTTGACTTCTCAGGTTTGAGGTCCGGGGCGATCATGGAGCGTAAGGTCGCATCGAGGCACGTGGCATCCTGCGAGTGATGTGGGTGCTCGAGACATACGTCTGCCGTGAAACAGGTGACGTGGTCGTCAATTAAGGGCCTTAGCGTGGTGACCGAAATTTCTTGGGGTAGCACTTGTTTTATGCAACCGAAATTGATAACAGGTAAATATGTTCGGTTAGAGGCCATGCTTACGAGAGAGTGTGGGACAGTAATGTCACGTGCCAGGAGAACATCAGTAATTGGCGTCACGATATAATCACCATCGAGCACGGGAGAGGGTGTGGCCAATTCGATGAATGTGAGAGCTTTAGGCGGTATCCGGAAGAAGTCAGTGGTGCACAAGCTGTTCGGGAGTTCAGGGTGAGAATCCAGGAGAAGAGGATATTCTAGGCAGAGAGTACCGGTGGCACAATCGATGAGGGCAGAAAGCGTCGATAGGAAGTCCATGCCGAAGATTAGGTCGTGGGGGCAATTTTCAAGCACCGTAAATAAAACGGGAACATGGCGGCTGGCAATACTAACACGAGCGGTACACATTCCAGTGATGGCCGCAGTTCCACCATCAGCGACACGGAGGGCTTTAGTTGCTGCAGGCGTGAGGACTTTTTTGAGCAGGCGACACAGATGAGCACTTATTATGGACACTTGAGCTCCGGTATCGACTAACGCCGTCAAAGAAATACTGTCCACATACACCTCAATCAAGTTCGTATCAGTGGGCAGCGTCAATGGAGGATTTGGATCATTCGCAAGCGATGCAGCACTACCTCCCGGAGCTGCATCATCTTGTTTTCCGTCCGAGAGGATCCACGGTTGACCGGCGACGGATATCGGCGTGGTTGGGGCGATGGGGAACGGCGGCGTTGAGATGGCGGCGAACGAGCAGTGGAGCGGCTGTTGGGGATGTCAGAATTAGGGTACACACGACTGGGCGAATACCGACGGGAGTCCTCGTATGGTCGATTAGAGGAAAATTGGCTCCAGTTTGAGGGCGTCCAAGTGCTGCGGCAGTAGCGGGAGATGTGGCCAACTCGGTGGCAGCGGAAGCAGATCGGTTTGTCGTCTGCAGTTCTTCATTCCGCCGGATTGCGGGATCGCAGAATGAAGTGTAAGTCATGGCATGGTGCATTTGTTGTCATTGGTCTGGAGATGGGTTGGGAGACACAGCAGGCCACAGGAAAACCAAGCTTTGCAATTACCTGCCTCACGACGGCTTGAATAACGGAGACCGGCGGCGCCGTGGTCGAGCGGATGTGGAGGAAATGGTGCCGGACTTGACGCCTCAAGCTCCCGTCGAACTATTCGTGTCACGCTGTCCTGCATGGGTGGTGCGGCACCGAGATCGGTGCAAGTGGATGTAACAACCGTGTTTGGTAGCCGCGTAAATTGAGGCAGAACATGGCGGCTTTTGGCCATTTCGAAGCGACGGTATTCTTTGATAGTCATATCTACGGTCGTGACGTTATTGTAGGCGAGCAAATTGAAGGCGTTGTCCGCGATGCCCTTAAGTATGTGGCCCACCTTGTCACTCTCTGTCATTTGCTCGTGAACTTTTCGGCACAACGCGAACACATCCTGTATGTACGAGACATACGACTCTGTTGACGACTGCACACGAGTGGCGAGTTCTTTTCACGCTTCCATTTGGCGACCGGACGGGTCCCCAAAGATGTCGCGTAGGCACTAATTGAAGGTATCCCAGCTGGTGAGCTCGGTCTCATGGGCGTCGAACCAGACCCGTGGGGTGCCGTCCAAGTAAAATATTATGTTGGCGAGCGTCACTCTAGGGTCCCATCGGTGTGTGTGGCTAACGAGCTCGTACATAGGGAGCCAGTAGTCGACGTCGAGCCCAGGTTGTGCGGAGAATGTACCATGATCACGGGGGGTGGGCATCGTCAGGTATGTAGTGGCTGGAGCTACAGATGGAGACGCTGACAGTTTGTTGTCATTGGTAGCCATGGCCGGAGACTGAATGGTGCGGCCACTGCGAAGCTTCATGGTGAAGACGGGGAACGTTCCACCTCCACCAAATATGTTCCGGAAAAGGAGAGACGCCGTAACGACAAGGCTGGGGATTAGATATATTCAAAACCAGCGGTAATGGCGCGCCCGGTTCACCAGCGATCGAGCGGAGACAACTCTTCGTCTTCCTCGTCAGGCACACACGCGCGTCGCCCCCTAGAATATAAATATACATGCATGTAGCAATACAATGAGCACGTAGTTGTCATTCGTCCAAAGATAAGGGTTCGTATTGCCACTACCTCTAAGTCGGTAACCAGAGTGAAATTTTGAGACGGGAGTGCTTCCTGCACCACGAAAGCGACACCGCTGCATGAATGGGCAGTACCATGCCTATTCTTTCACTGTACCGCATATCTTCTTAGAAAGTTAGTGTGTGTTGAGTTTACGTGTGTCTCCTGCTGGTAAAGTATGTTACATTGGTGTTGCGCACGTATTTCATAAATGTCATCCAGGTTCTTCAGTAGACCTCAGCAGTTCCAATAGATGATATTCTCGGCAGCCATTTTTCTAGGAAGAAAGAAAGGAAGGAGAGTTATTCAGACTTTGCCACATTTGTAAGGCACCTGGACTGGAGTGTATTTCTTCCCTCTGAGGCGTTCTGTTGGGCTCCGCTTCACTAGGAGGGATTGCGTGAGCATCGGAGACGCTAAGGACGCCGGTGTCACATCCATTGCCCCCTGTGAACATTCGGAGGCTGATGGGCTTTTCTCAAGAGGGACTGGTGCCCTCTCAGTTGTCTGTGTCGTCCCCGAGGTCTCATGGAAGTTCACCTGCGGGGTTGGGATTGTCTGTGTTGTCTCTGAGGTCTGATGGAGGTGGACCCGCGAGACTTCGAACGTTGGGGCAGCCTGTGGCTGCTTGGTGGGGGGCCGAGATGTGCACGCATCAGCAAAGCTGTACTGCGTGCCCACCGTTTCTAGACGCTGCCCGGCCTCCGGCGCGCTGCGTCAGCGTACGTTCTTCCGTAGGAGAGTGGCACCTTCTTTCAGGCTTCAGGGAATGTGATGTTTTCCATAACTTTTATCTGGATGATTTCCTTTTCCCTTTTGAAAACTTCACATGTTCGCGAGTACGCTGCGTGTGGCCGATGACAGTTAGGGCACTCTGTTTGCGAGCAAGTACAGCTCTCGGTTGGGTGCTCATGATCACCACGTTTTGCGCATGTTTGTTTTCCGCAACAGGTGTTTGACCCATGTACATATATCTAGCATTTGTAGAACCTTCAAGGGTTGGGTATGTAGGGGCGGACTTTGCAGTGATGGAACGCAGCTTTCACGGATTCAGGGAACATAGAGCGGGTAAATGTTAGTACTATATGAGGCGTCATCACTTCTTCATTGTTTCGCCCATTGTTCCGTTTGGTACCCTTACAAATAAGGTGACCTAAAAATCCTCGATAGCGTTCAACGTAAGGCCATCCGCTTCATATGCTGTAACTACAGCCACAACTTCTCAACAACACGGGCTCTACAATCACTGAACATTGTACCATTACATTCTCGTTATTGCATCGAATCTTTAAAACTATTATATACAGTCATCAGCTCCTCTCCTGGCACCTTTGGTGGTAACTACATCGCATTCATAGAAGAATCTTGCACCCGCAGCTCCTAAATCTTGAACATAAAGCCTTTATTTGCTCGTACTAACACATTCAAATTTAGTTTTTGCCATGTACTATAGACCTCTGGAATTCCCTACCGGGCAGGATTCGTTCACTGTCTTTACAAAATTTCATTGATGCCGCTGTTGCCCATTTGGAAAATAGGTAAAAAGTGTGTTTACAATACCATAGTGATGTTTTTTGTATTTCAGTTTTATTGTTGTTTTATTGTTGTTGCTCTCTTTGTATTAGTTTTGTATAACTCATCCACTCCTACTATAGCACCGCAATAGGGCTGCAGTATATTCAAATAAAATAAAATAAACGATTATCCGACAAATGGCGACTACGCCTTGCTCTCGAAAACCTTCAAAGAGGTCAGCTTCGGTTTCTCGCATCAGATCACGTTGTGAAATGACGCCTTGAACCGTGTTAAGACTGCGATGGGAGGTGATGGACACGTCCAGGTAGGCAAACTTCTTCTGTTTCAGGAGAGTTTTTGGATGCTGTTTCTGGCTTTCTTCAACAAGGAGATCATTGGAAGACAGTTTCTTTGCGTCGTACTTTTTGCCTTTTAGGTTAGCAAGGAATCTAGCTATCAGGAGAACCGACAGTCCTGAAAGAGGGACGTTATCTGCCAGAGAGTGTATGACTACAAAGCGTGGGAAGTGGTCACAATCGCTTCAGGTTTGTTTGGAGCTTTCATCGGTGCGGGTCCTTTTCAGGGACCGATCATTGAGAAGGGGGGAAGATTTTGTCATGTGGAGCATTTGATGTTCGATGGCGATGGTGACCACCCACCACCGAGCCCACCTGGGGGACGCTACAAGGTGAAACACTTGAAGGCGCCAGTCGTACATCACCGCTCTAACCAGATATAACTACCCAAGGCTGTGTAACTACACAAGGTTAACCCTTGCCGCCAGGAACTTTGGTAGTAAGCGGAAGATAAGAGATGACAGGATAGATAAAAAAATAAAAGATGGAGACGAAGATGAGAAAGGAGAGAAATAGGAAAAAGCGACTGCCGGTTTCCCCTGGATGGATCAGCCCAGGGGTGCCGTCTACTTGAAGCCCGGGCCAAGAAGGTGTGTTGACTCTGCCGGGGGGCTTTAAAGTTCCAATCACCCGGTGTTGGCTCAACCCCCAGGATCCCCTTTTCCCCGGACATGACAAAGCCACGCACGGCTAGGCGTGGGAGGGAGTAGAAACTCCCCCGTTAGCTCGGTTCCGTGGTGTCACTACACACCAAACGCCTACTCGCGCTGGCGCCCCTGCAGGGCATACCTTCCTCTTGAGGGAGTGGCAATACAGCAGTCATGATTTGAGGGTGCTTGGCAAATTTGCTTCAAACGTTCCCATCGTGCCATTTGTGAGTTTTGTTCATACATTCATAAATATGATGAAAGAAGTAAAAAATAATAAATAAATCAAAACTAGTGTACTCTGTAGTGCGAGCGCTGCTTCTACTCTAGCGGTGATCTCATTTCCCGCCAGACACTTGAACCCAAGATGGCGTACCTTGGCGCAACTCTGCTGCTTACAAGTAGCACATACAGTCACTCTAAATTTGAGTGCTGTTCTGCGCCATCTACAGGCGAAGAAAGGAACTGTATTAGCCGATGGACATGGCCATTTTTTGCAGCAGCAGCAGCCATATCGTCAATGGTCACAGGCGTCAAGATTCAGTGAGGGCTGGTTAACGCTAGAGGCAAGCGTGCCGCAACGTTGCAGTGCCGTAGACCCCACCCGCAGGAGAGCTGTTTGAATCGCCCGGCAAGCTTCTCTGACAAACATGGCAGCCCTTCTGAATGCAGTTGTCGAACACCTCAAATCTATCAGGCGTCCAGCGTACGCTCTGTAGCTCAAAAGCTCCCACCTGATGCTTCTGTTCGCTTTAAACTGAAGTCCTTTTGCTTCGACAGCACAGTACTCGAATAGACTCGCCACCAAGTTTGAGAATTATACTCAAATAATTGATGTTCTAGGCCTAAGCAAGCCTTCCCGAATCTCGAAGGACATACATTTCACGTTTGTTCGTTGTCATCAACGCTGAATAAATGGCACCACTTGTCCAAACGCCTGCTTCGGGGACGTCAATTTCACTTGCTGTGCACTTTTTTAAATACCGGACAGGCGGAAATGCTCCACAGAGTGCTGGAATGTAGTCTGTAAACAATACGTACGACATTTCGTGAAAACTGCGGAGAAAAAAGCAAGCAGCTCGAAGTGTCCCGCTTCAGACGCAGACAATGTGCGGATTGGCAAAAGCAGATGACGCGGCTCATTCATGTCGTTTCTCCGTCGCTGATTGGCTACACCACTCTTTGGCAAACAGAACGTGGCACAAAAATGGCTCTCGGACCCATTTTTTGAAGGGCGAAGAACGGCAGACGTGCGAGAAGCAAACAGCCGCGCACGGCTACTTGAGCAGGTCAAACGGCAAGGCATGCTTGCCGCTAGCATGAATCGGCCCGAAAACAGCCGTCGGTAATGTACGCAACGGCCGTAGCGAGCGCAACGTTGCACCAAGATCTACCTCGCGTATTTCTTGTGCGCGAAATCGCACGCATCTCTGTTAGATTCAGCGCATGTGCAGTTTTACTCTTTTTCACTCGTTGCGTTTGCCACACCACTGCGCGCGCTGAACTAAAACTCTCTATTGTCTAGGCGCGTCGCAAGAGCATTGAAGAGTACCTGCCAAGACGGCAACCCGGCTTCCCGCCAAGAGGCATTATGCCAACATAATAGGGTGCTACAACTTCATGGGATGCTGCAAATATAGCCGAAAGATTCCACGACTAAGCAGAAAAACAATCGGGCAAATACTGGGACTATAGTGGGCTGTTACTTGTAATGACGAAAGAGATGTAAAAATAAAGAAACACTATTTGCTGGGAAGGAAACCGAAAGTCAGAAAGTTGGCCGAACACACAAGTCCGGATACAGATCGAGAAACAACGTGAGGCATACACTAGCACAGACAGACAAAAAGGGAGATACGACCGCAGGATTAAGTCAACCAACCATGAGAAATATATTTAGATAAAAAAATCGTGGTACAGAAATTGGTCGATCAAAAGTTAAAGCTGAAAGTGCACGCTAGATTACAAATATTCGCAAAAAAAGAAGCCCACGCCTAGAATATTTTTGAGCAAAATAAAAGCGCAAGGTAAGAAGTGTGCCACAAGTCAGCAGCATATGGTAGATAAAAAATAAATATATTCAAAGGGCATGAATCACTAGGTTACATCCGAAAGAAAATAGCAGACTCGTTTTGAAAATTCACCCAAGGGAGCTCTCCTGTGAGTAAAAGTATGAAAAAAACATCCGAGGAAGAGGTAGTACTTGAGAATTCGATTGGAAGAACGCCGAAGGAAAAATTCCTAAGTGTATTGCTCCTGGCTTAGATGCGGTTCTCGTCCGCCTCATTGACGAACAAAGACAAAGCTCTGAAGAAACACTGCTGAAATCCGTAGAAAAGTGCTTACAGGAGAAGTAAATACCACACACTTAACAGAAAATTAACATACCCTAATCTAAAAACGCAAGAGAGAAAAGGATAACATTCGCTAGAAGAGACCCATGCAACTCTGGTATACAGATTGGCTTTGCAGGCAGTACCATTAAAATTAGAAACATGGGTAGAGCGAAATAATATTTTAGGAGAACTTCAGAATGGATTCTGAATATACAAGTCGTTAGATGATAGCGTGTTTGTTCTTACTCAGTGTATAAAAATACATAAAATAGAAAATAGGTTCTTGTATGTAGCTCATCTAGACATCATTGAGGTATATGACATCGTAAATTAGGAAAATTCGTTGGGCATATTGAAGGAAAAGAATATTGGGGGACACTGTATACAGCTTTTGAGACAAATATACCGAGAAAACACAGTTTTACAGAATAGAAAGAAATAAAGAGCAATCACAGCGTTCAAACTAACAAGGTGCTGAGACAGGAATCTTCTTTGTCCCCGCTGTTATTTGTGCTGTACATAGCGGGATTGAAAAAGTGCTAGAAGCTAGAAACTTTGTGTTTATTCTTTCAAATAAACATGCTTGCGCGATGGTTGAGCAGAAGCTTTCAGGTCCATTTTATGCTGACAATATTGTAAAATTTACACATAATCAAGACAAGAACGTGTGACAGCGTTATAGCGGCGGGAGGATATATGCAGAAGGAAAGGCTAAGCTAAAGGA
Source organism: Rhipicephalus microplus (assembly GCF_043290135.1). Taxonomy (NCBI): domain Eukaryota; kingdom Metazoa; phylum Arthropoda; class Arachnida; order Ixodida; family Ixodidae; genus Rhipicephalus; species Rhipicephalus microplus. The sequence goes on along the minus strand of NC_134701.1, from coordinate 54,495,281 downwards.
CAGGGAGTTAGTGCCGCAAAAAGGGATTGATGTTATTCAATGATCACGAAGACCAGACGACCAGACCAGAAATTTCAAAGATATGTGAGTACAAGTACCTCGGAGTATGAGTAAACGAGGGGATAGATATTTGCAGGTACAAGAAAAAAACATAGACAGCAAAGAGAAAGAAGACCACTGTAATTATGAAGCACAAAGTGCTATGGGGATATAATACGTACGAAGTACTTTAAGGTCTGTGAAAAGGCGTGTCGGTTCCGGGGCTTACGTTTGGGAACTCCGTGGTGTGCATGAAGTCAGAGGTGCAATCAGGAATGCATGTAAATCAAAAGATTGTGCGACGCCTCATGTTCGGCGCTTACGGGATAACAACGAAGGAGGCAGTAAAGGGGGATATGGGGTGGACCAACTTTGAAGTGAGGGAAGCTTAGAGGTAAATGAGATTTAGGAGAGGCTTAAAAAATAAAGAGTAGATGGACAGCGGAGGTACTAAGGTATTTGTATAGAAAGAGAGTGAACACAAAGTGTAGAAAAAGAACTAGAAGACTCAACAGGGAATGTAAGAGCTGACAGTGTGGGCAGTATGGCTACAATAAGCATTACGCGATAAGTTAGTGAGGTGAAGACTTATTAGATGACACCGATGGAAAACAAGCTGGCTCACAGTAACTAATTAAGGGCAGAAACTAAATAAGGAAGGGAAAGTTGTATGGTGTTTCAAGGGGAAGCGAGGTGGGGTTGTCCTAAAACACGCAGTCGTGAAATGAGATTCAATAAAGAACATTGTACACACAGGGTGAGGGGGTAAGAAACCGATGAAACATGTTACATCTACCCACGTATATGAATGAGTACAAGCCTGCAGGATGCTTTAGGTTTTAGAGACAACCATAGAAAACTGAACAAAGTCTGCGATAGAAGGAAGTAAGAGATGGTTAGAAGATTAGTGTAGAAAAGGAGAGATAAAAGACAGAAATAGTGGAAAAATGAGGTCATTCTGCCTGAAAAGGCAGAGAAATGGATCATGCATTCATATCTTTCTTTGTTTTATTAAGATCGATTTATTGGAAGTTGATACGGCATTAGGACACCATAAAAATAAAGTTCTCGTTTTATTTTCTTGCGAGCTTGGTGGCGCACTGTTAAAGCTTTTATTTTTCTTGCGAGCAGGTGGCGCACTGTGTGATAAAGCTGATGCTTACAGCATCCATCCATCTATCCATCCATCCATTCATACATCCATTCATTCAGAGCCAATAGTCCGATGCGAAGAGTGACTGACGAGTCTGGCGTCTCTCGAAGCAACCCGACTGGAGCCGGGGGGGAGATTCAAGGTTTCTCCGAACACCACAACAGCTGACCACTGCGCCGTCTTTTTATCACAAAAGAAAGCCAGGCACGCGCAAAGGGCGTGCGTTAAGTCGACTTCGTTTTCGCATACACATAGAGTGATCAACCTGGCATTGCCATCTTTCGCCGCCACTCGCTCACGGGAACGCTGCTCTTTACAGTGAAACTTCGGGTACGCTAAACGCATGAGCACAAGCACCCGTTGCAGTGCGTCAGCGCTGGTTATTCTGACCTGGCGTCGTATCTTACCGTATGGACAGAGAAGGTGCATGGCTACGTGAAGCTACGTGGTCACTCTCTCTATAGGGAGTCGGCATGATGCCGCGTCGAAAAGCACCGTAGTCACGCGCTGCCACCAACGGGTGCGTGTTGTCATGCCTTAAGACTACTGCAGCTACCCCAGTCAGCGTTTGTTCTTGTCATAATGCATGACTTCACTATACTAAGTTCAGGCTTCGACACTTGCCCAATAAGCAAGAGCGCTGTAAAAGGAAAGTTCAGCATATACAAGGCTGCTTTGTAGAGCTTCTGAAATCGCACTGGGTTGGGTTGAAGCCCCGGCAGGTGTTACAGGCGCGACCTTTAGGGGGTTCAGTGAATCGATTGAAATTCTTTCCACAGAATTTTGCCGCCTTGCTTTTTTGCCATACGATTGTATAACTTTCAGCAACGTACTTTCCTTCTTAAAAATACATTTCGGAAATGACATATTTTTTTCTGGATATTAGGAGAGAGCCGAGCAAGTGAATGGTCATTTGGCGATATGTATGGCATGGCGGGAAATTTTCGGTACGTGGGGAAGGCACAGAGCTACCGAGCTATCATCTGGCTATGGCATTGCATAAACATCTTCGTGGTAAAAAGAACAGGCCTACCTGTGGTCACATTATACCACAGTCCACATGAGAACTTAAGAATGAAATGATACAAAACTATGAATGGAAAATTGATGTCACGAAACAATCTGAATCCAGTCTCAAAACGTATTCTGGTGTAGGGGCTCATTTACCACATTAAATAAAAGGAGTTGGGTGAGTCTAGTTAGTAAGCATTCATTCACTCATCAAACGAACATGCTTTAAAGTGCTTTTGAAACTTTACATAGGCTCTGAGTGCGTATTTTCGCAGTGTTCGCGTGTGAATAAGATATGCATAGCAAAAATATAGTGGTATCAGTATTTTGTCACGTGGCCGTGACGTTGATAAAGGCACAAGTCTGAGTCCAAGATGAAGCTGTTGAATTGGCTGAACTTGTGGTCGGTAAACAGCAACTCAGATTGCAATAATACGCACCGGCCCTCGTAACGGCGAATACAGTGTGAGCAGTCGATCAACTAACCTGCGCCGAAGCACGTCGGCACTGATTCATGTGGCAGTGAACATCCTAGCATAGTCACTTGTGGGCGCGTTTGTTCAAGAATGAAATTCGCTGTTGGCATTTGCAAGCTCAAGCGTAACTGATGGCCCTAAAATCAGAGTTTGTTAATTTGGGCCCCAAAGAGCTTGGGGACCCTTGATGCTTGCGACGCGCCAGGGGCGTCGCAAGCATCAGGGGTCGCAGAACCCAAACTAATTTTGGGCTCTTGCATTCGTGTTGACCCAAGGCGTGGGACCCTGATGCGTGTTGGCTCTCCAGGAAGAAGAAGCAGACGCAGCGCGAGCCAAGGTGGCATATGGCCCACATCTCGCATAACTCTTCATTTTGTCGCGGGTTGCACCCTGTGCGTTTGACACAATGCAAGCTGCATTCGACCCAGTTCTCAAACTCTGCTGATCCCTGGAAAGCTAGAGCAACCTACGCAACGCAGCTTCGAGACAAAGTGTTTTGAGCCACAATGCCTAAATTCTCTGTTATCTCAGAGTGCTCTCAGACATCCTCGATTGGCTTGTGTCAGTCATTATTTGCACAGCAATGGGCTGGTTACGTAAAATAAAAAAGGTGCATATGTGGCGTTGCCCCATGTTTGAAGAGAGATCGTCCCCATGCTTTAGCAGAATATGTAAAGAAAATAACAAATAAAGTGCAAGAACCAATTCATGTCAACGTGAAGTGTAATAATAAAGCAAAAATCACAGAACTGAGGTCTGCTAACGCACATGACACAGCTTGAGGCTCATTACATGGAACTCTTCAGGCCGCGCATAGTGCGATTTAAAATTCGTGTCACAAACGACAGCTATTTTCCTCTCGCCTGGGAACCCCATCGTCCAATAAAGGGCACCCTTGTGTTGGGGAAGCCGACTTCCAGAAATAAACACTTAGCAGCGGTTCGTCTTCCCTACGCCTGTACTGAAAGAGCACGCATGTGTTCCTGAAAAAAAATAAATGACCTCCAGATGGCACTAGAACACCCCTATGCCCTGAAAAATTTCCACTACTACGGATTGGGTAGTTGCCATTCAACCAGTGAGAAGAGGGGTCATTGGTGTCACGAGTCTCTTGTAGGTCGCGAGCATGAAGTGGCCTGCGCAACGCATTGAAACGGCTGCAATACCGGTCAGCTTCATCGTCTACTAAGCTGGCACGACCTTCAGCGGCACTCCGTCAGTTCCTATACGTGTACCACGAGCTGGCCTGGTCCGTATGGAAGTTTTCATTTTAATTTCAACTGTTATTTCAATATACCCAGCTTTTCAATGACTGCAGTTGTGTGTGCTGCGTCGCACGTAGAAGTTCAGGAGCGTGAGCATGATCTTTTTTTAAATTTTCTTTGTATTCTCTTCAGTTTCATCATGTTCTTTTATTCACATTCCGCGTATTCGTGTTTTTTGTATCTGTTGTAGTGTTCTTTTGGAGCATATTTTGTTTTGTAGCTGCTTTTTTCCATCGCGCTAACTTTGGTTGTTTCCTCCTAAGTTATTTTTCCTCAACTCTCTTCTATTGTCCTGCTTTTAATAAAATGGTTGTTTGGTTTGTATGCAAATCTCCGTGTCTGCTCTATGAGTGCGTTGTCAGACCAATACATCAGCACACGCGCCACCCCGCACGGGTCGACCAACCTGCCAATTAGTTTGAGAAGTACCACTTGGAGGCGTTTCAGGCGTCACAGGCTGAAGCGTAAACCTGCTGAACGTCGATGTTAAATCAATGGGGCGTCAAATGAAGTGTGTGACAGTTCGTGAAGCCATTCTTGACAACCCTGTAGTGTACAGGGTGCTGAGACGTCGAAGAAAACTGTACGACCCGAAGTACTGCCGAAGATTTTCCCTTGGATCATGCCGGTGTATTGATGAAATCGGCTCGTTGTCACCCGGCGAAGCCTTTGGTACTTAAGGTTTTGAATATGCACCCATCATCCTGGTGATTCTGCAGGGGTGGGTCGACGGGGGCATGAGAGAAGCAGTCGGCGTCACGGAGTTTCCTCTGAGGCTTGCACAAGATTGTAATGTCAAATTCTCGAAGTATTAGGCTTCACCGTACCGGGCAGCCTGAAGGGTCCGTCGAATTAGCTAGCCAACACAAATCCTGGTGGTCACTCACAATTTTGAAATATCTGCCAAGAGATAGGGGCACAGCTTGGATGTATCCGCGATGAGTGATGATAAAGGAGATGACGAAATAAACTTATCCCAGCAAGGCGCCTCTGTGTTGTAAAATAGTTGGCTCCCAACTGTGATAGCGACTGGTGCGCACAACTAATAACCCTTTCAATATCGTAATAATTGATGCAGTTTATAACAGCCCAAAACTACCATATTAGAGCCTTTTCAATCCTTCCGTCCTTTGCAGTAGAACAGCTATGAGTCCTACGCAGCTTGTGTCGGTGCTGATGCAACTGGGGAACTTCGTCAGAACCTGGAGCCATTCAAGGGTGAGGGCGAAGACGAACCTATGAGCTGGAGCCGCAAACCGGAATGTTCATTTACACTATTTACATTATAACGTAGCGTGATACATGACGAAAGGGGAAAGCACATCTGAGCGTCTCTGCGCTCGCGCATTATGTTCTTCGTCTTTCCAAGGTTCTCTACAAGGGAATACAATTGAGTCAAGGAACCTCGAATGGAGTCAACGTTTTTCACTGAGCTCACGAAGAGGCAAAGTCAAATACCCTTCCCAAAAGGAGGAAAGGCATGCATGGCTCGTCAAACGGGGAGGGGGCAGTACACGCATTCGCTAGGTGATGGCACGGCACCAGTGGCGCAGTCCACGCGCAGAGTTGACCCAACTGGTTGGCTAGGTTGAAGGTTGTACATCAAGGAAGCACTGCTGCCGGGCAGTCCGTGCTCTGCTCCAAAGGCCATCGGAATATGAGAAACATCACCAAAGATGCTTTTCCGGCTCTCGACATATTGTTAGGTTCATCCCGATGACTCCAGCAACGCACAGGGGACCAGTCCTAATGCAGCCCAGACAGCAAAACAGCCCTTTCCAGGTAATTCTTTAGCCGTGCGGGCCCAAAGGTCTTGAGGCGAGCCAACGGATCTAAAGAACTGGCTTTTATGTCGCTTTCTGGATGCCTCAGGAAGCGTAACCAAAAACCTTCCACGTGTCTAAGCAAGTCCGACACAAGGGGGCCGATAGCAGCAGCTCGTGCACAGCCGAAAAAATAACTCACAGATGGGCACCCCAACGATTCTCCTTGAAGAGGCCTCGCCGCGCAGCTGCCCTGGAGCACCTGTAGCTCTGGTTTTCTCTCTTAAGAACCAAAGTGGAGTCAGCAGGTTCGTCACTGGTGATCTCCGTTGGAGGGGCCTCCACAGGTCGAAGGCTAGATTGACAATAGTGACCAAATTCGCACAGTGACCAAGCAGCGATAAGGTGACGCTTAACTCTTCTCAACATAATTCAGGCTAATGAACTTGCTGTCGGAAGCTTATCAGTTGACCACTTATACTGAATTTGCTGTGGAAAGCTTATAAGTTAACCAGTTATAGGCAAATCAGCAGCAACCTTAGAGAACTGACGGAATGACCGTAAACAAACCATAAAACAACGCGTCTAACATTTTGAATAATCTTGCCTGAGTTCCATCTCATTCAAGACAGAAGTCAACCAGCTTCGAGGCGAATGGCGAGTCTGAAGATTCTAAAGCTCCATTGACAAACTTTATCGCTTTCTTAACACCTTGCCTCGTCAGAGTAGGTGCAAAGACATAAGGTGCAGTAAACATTCAAAACAACAAAAAATGAAAACACGAAATGACATAACCAAGTGAACCCTGGCTAAACATAAAAAAGTGCAAAGAACACAAAAAAAACAAACAAGAAATCATCACATGAACATTCAAGAAGCTCACAAGAATAATGCTTCATCACACTCTCACAAGATACAGAATGCAGTCTCCTTCTGCCGTACTCGCAAAACGTCTCCCAATACACCCATTTTAGACAAGCTCTGGAGATGACGCAGTCGACTAATTTCGAGGTGTCAAAGTTTGACGGAGAGAGAAATGACTAACCAGCCCGGCGCACCGTGGCGTTGACCCTTGTTCGGCAGCACCTGAATGACACCACGGCATACCTAAGTTTTCACTTTCGCAATGTACGCCTCACGGCCAAGCGGTCACCCTTTCGCTAGCAGGGAGATGGCCTTTGTCATAACTATCTCTTACGCGCCACCTCGCATTGCTTCCCTGTCTAGTCCCCCCCGAAGGAGATAAGATTGGGCGGTCACGTTGGCGTGTTAATTTCTTTAAAACTTTTTCCTTCGTGCCCCGCCTCCCGCCCAATCTTCATCAAAGCAAATCCCTCGTCTTCGAAATTCAAGGGCGTCTTTGCAGGATCGCCGGCCTAAACTTTAATCCTCTCTGAGTGGGCTCTCTCCTGATTGGTCTCCTGTCACTGTGTTTATTTTGCTGCGAGTCCAAGGCATGACGTTTGTTTTTAGCTACCTCAGCCCGCTCCTGGCAACTGCGACTTTTTTCTCTCGCTTTACGTTTTAGCCGCCGGCTTTTACTTTCGGGCACCGAGGAACGCTCTGACCCTCAGTACTAGCACTCACAAGCACGTTGCTTTTGACATCTTCCAAAAGTCCCGGTGGCTCAGTGAGTTTATCCTCAGCATTCCAAGATGTCAGTGCTTCTGACACAAGGTTGCATAATACACTTTCTAAGCTAGGCGGCTCACCTTCCCCGTGACGGAATCTATCTATGTCGTGAGAATCCCCTTTGTTCGCGCCTTGGCATTCGGCCTCCTGTTCCTTTTTACAGGCTTACATATCTTGCATAGTGTGAAGTGCCTCTTCTTCGCGTGTTATGCGAAGAGACTCATCCTTTAGACTTAAACTGTGTAAGTGCCTCTCATTATTGTTTTCTGCTCCTCGAATGTCAAGAGCGGACCCACAAGCCACCAGATGCGCCAGAGATTTCGCCTAATCGTCACAAAAACAAAAAAAAACCTTAAAACGCATGTCCAAGTCATTCAGAAGATAGGGAGCATGCTTTGGAAGGTTTTGTAAATTGGCAGGCTCAATCGTCGGCAGTTCGAACGGCCCCCAATTTCCTACGTGGGTTGACAGTAAACGTAAACTTTTTTCTTCCACTCCTAATTGTTTTTTGAGACGCTATTGTTTTGTTACTCGCACCGTCATCGTTTTCAGCCACCAAATCTTTAACTCTTTCTAATACTGGAAATTGGCGGCAGTCCACCAAAAAGAGCTTTAGGCAGCTGATCGCTAAGTGACCAGGCTCTTGACAACGGTAGCATACGATGGCCTTTCTAGCCTTCCACGCCTACTGTATTTCCTCTGTTTTGCGGAGGGCCTCCACTTCTAATGCCCTGCGGCGAATTTAATCTAGCGCTGCCTGGCAGGCCACTTTGCGACGCGCCGTGCTTCCCAACTCCTGCTATCTTGTCGCTTTGCGCAATTGTTGCAGCGTTGGAAACTTCATCCTATGTTCTTCCTCTTCCTTCTTTGGTATACTCTTGTCCTAAATATCCTCCCACAACTCGATTGCACCATCAGCTCTGCCTTTTGCCTCTATTTCCTCGATGTCTTTGGTTGTCTTTAGGTATTTCCGACAATCTATCCCGCATTCCCCGCATATCGCGTCTAGGTCCGACCTGTTCAACTGCCTCCAAGCCATGGCTGCTACTACTTTATTGACTAGTTTTGCAAGATATTGTGTTGAAACAACGTTACCATGAGCAGGCTTCCAGCACCCTTGTTACCAGGAATAACCATGTTAAGCCTGGCAACTCTCAAGCAGGAAAGGCCGTGCACTCACCAAGCTGGAGTCAAAGTTCCACACAGATCAACTCGCCGCTGCCATCCACTGTTGCCACTGGAGGACTTTCTCGGAACTCGGAGCCATAAAAGGACCCACGAGAAGACTAACCGAGGAGCCAGCGCTGGAAACTGGAACGTTTATTCACAGCAATCACATGATTAGTTAGGGTTATACTTGACAAAACGAAAAAGCATACCCAACTGTCCCTGCACTCGCATGTACTGGTTTTTTACCTTCAATCATGCACTAGCGTTTTATAGCTACCGTTTTCTCAAGATTCCCTGCGAAGAAAGACAAGTGAGTCCAGGACCCTCCAATGGGATCGTCGTCTTTCACTGCGCTCACGAAGAGGCACAATCGCAGGCCTCTCCTATGAAAGGATGAAAGACACGGACCGTTCGTAACACAGGGAGGGGCATTACACACAATACGCTGTATGATGGCACGGCACCACTGGCAAGGTCCACGCGCAGAGCAGACGCAACTGTTGGCCAGGTTGAAGTTTGACTCATCAAAGAGGCATTACTGCCAAGCAGTCTGGTGTGCTCGAAAGACCCTCGGAATGCGAGAAACGTCACCGAAGATGTTTCTCCAGTACTCAGCTCATTGTCAGTTGCATCCCGACGACTCTAGCAACGCCCAGGGGACCAGTCTTTCTAGGCAGCCTAGGCAGTCCAGACAGCAAAACGTCCCTTTCCAGGTCATCTGCCGACCATGGGGGCCCAAAGGCTTCTAGGCGAGCCGACGGACTTAAAAAGTTTGCTGTGCTGTCGCCTTTGGACACTTTCGGAAGCGTGGCAAAGTTAAAATCCTTCCACGCGTCCAAGCGTGGCTAACACACGGGGCCGATTGACAAAGTGTGGATTTCAATGACGGCGTTTTCCAAAAAGTGGCGCCTTCAACCCACGGCGGTTGAAGGCGCCCTTAGAGTTTTTGATATGCATCAACTTTATTTTCTCACTTGAAGTCCACGTCGTGAAATAAGTCAGCGGCTCGGCGACACCTGAAAATTTCTCTACGAAATCCCTGTAGTAGGCGCACAACCTGAGAAATCAGTTTACACCGTTTGTGTGTGTGTGTAGCGTGAAGGAAGGATGACTACTGTTTTTCGCGGGTGGGGATGAATTTCATAGTTGCTAAATTACGTGACCAAAGTATCAGAGCTCTTCCCAATGGATGCCGCACTTTTCTGACATAAGAGTGAGTCGGCACATCTTCATTACTTGAAGTACAGCTTCTAGGCGCCGGATATGCTCGTAAAAGGCTTTGAAAAACGTAACGACATCGTCCAAAACATGAGGCAAGACGACCCTTTTAAGCTGGCCCGTACTCTATCCATGACATGTTGGATTGCTGCGGATGCCGGACTAAGACCAAAAGGCAAGACCTTGAAATTTATGAGACCATACGGTGTTATAAAAATGGTATTCTGGTGGCTTCTCTTGTCAAAATTGGTTTGCCAATAGCTGGTCTTAAGGTCAATGGACGAAAACTGCTTCGCTTTGCGAAGTCGGTTCAAGGCCTCCTTTAGGTGTTTGGTAGGATACACGTCTTTGTTCGTGATATTGCTTTGGCGGGTGTGACCGCTTAAAATTGTATGGTTGCACTATGGAGAGCAGGAGGTAGTCGTTGAAGTCTGCAGCTGCCTTGGCTGCTTGTAGTGAAGGTATTTTTTTGGCGACTTGGGATGGAATGAAGGCTTGAGGGGGCCATTCAGCACGTGGATCACGAAGGACTTTTGCCAAATGACATGTGGTCGTGACATTGACGAAGATAGCTGTCAAGGATTAAACTATTCATACGGCTGGTAAACGGAGACAGATTAGAGCAGAACACATGAGTACTGATGGCTGCGAACAAAGCGTCCACCACCGATAATCTGCGAGAAGGCAAGTTGGCATTTAAGTAGGCAGCAGCGCAAATTTTCAACAGAGTTTTCATTGGTGGTCACGTTCGTTCGAATTGATATTCACTGTTTAGTTTTTGTTCTCAAGCCTACCCGATGGTCCTAAGTTTACCTGGAGTACTCTAAGGCTTTTTGGTCCGACTTGAGTAAAATAGGATATTCACGCACTACAGGCCGGCGGCGAAAACTATAAGGAAAGGCGCTCGTGTGGCATCATGTTCTTTCAAGTACTGCGTTCAACTCTCATGCCTTTAGTGACAGAGCGTCACGTGCGTAACAGCGAAAGCGACTTCTGCAGTCGCAAATACGCCACAACTTAGCATGCGAGGCGCCAATGATGTGCCTGCCTTGCATTACTCATCTTTCTTTATCTCTGTAGATGCAACAACTGCTTTGGCCGTCAAAAACTCTCTGCACAATTTAGCGAACAAAAACAAAAAGGAAGCAAAAAACGAAGCGAAATGTTCTCGCTGTGATATATCACGAAGCGAGAACAAGTTTAGAGAATAAAGGTGCCTACACGAGCAATTTTTGATTTCGTTTTTTTTTTCTTTTCTTTCGGTTCTATAATATTGGCAGTGCTTCGACGGCCAAAGCAGTCACCGTGGCCACAGATATAAAAAAAAGGTGGAAGCTGCAAGGCAGGCACATCACTGACGCCGCACATGCTCAGATGTGGCATAATTGCGACTGCAGAAGTCGCTTGTGCTGTTGCGCGCGCGATGCTCCGCCGTCATGAACATGATTGATGATTGATCGATTTGTGGGGTTCAACGTCCCAAAACCACCATATGATTATGAGAGACGCTGTAATGTAGGACTCTGGAAATTTCGACCACCGGGGGTTCTCTAACGTGCACCCAAATTTGAGTACACGGGCCTACAATATTTCCGTCGTCATGAACATGAACGTGATAGTTGAGCACTGTATATGTTCCCCAAATACCTCAATGCACGGTGAAGCGTGAAATAGGCGATGAGAATTCTAACCCTTCTATCTGCTCGATTGATGATGTTTTTGAACGGGTGCTCACCTGTGTCCGTATCGTCGTAGAAGGTTACCCCCAAGAGTAGCAGCATCAGCAAAAGCACCGCAAGCGTGACGCAGCACATCCAGGCAAAAAAGATAGTGCTGCAAATGAGCACCACAATATGAGTACAACAAGGACTGCGTGCTATGGAAAATCAATAGTACATAGTGTCAATTGCAGAAGAAAAGAACACTGATGCATCTCTAAAGAAAAATATCACAAGCTCGAGTAACCCAAAACGTTGCATATTAAGGCTTCTCCTAGTTAGGCGCAAGACCACTGGCAGTGTAGATCAGAGCAGGATTCATTTATACTGAAGACGTTGTTCTACTCTGGTTTGCCTTGATAACTTGTACTACATGAACAAAATGTTTGATATTTTTTAACCTTATGGACGCCTTTGCACATCAAATGAATTAGGGAAAACATACGAGTATAGAAAATTCCAAATGGCTGTATATATTCATTGCAAAGCATTGCGGTGAAGCTGCTGCTCAATATGTAACTTCGCTGACAACAGTGGGATTGTTGGCGCTTGAGTAAACTTCGCACGTGAAATGGACAGTCATAAAAAGTGGCTCGCATCTTGTTACAAACGAGGGAATTTAAGTTACACCACGTGAGTAACACGCGAAATGTGACGTTTTTATTGACAATAATGCTTCACCCGATTGATTTCATTTGACAGGCATTTGGCAGGTGATCCGTGATAGATGGCCTCATGGCGTAAGAGTTGCAGGCAGTAGCGGTAACCCACACTGCGGCGCTGCCAGTAGATGACGTCCAGATTAACCTACAGCGCTGCGGCTACCCTACGCAAACTGGCTCACAAGAAAGCGCCATTATGTAAACCACAATCTCTGAGCAA